>NC_132785.1:65212618-65578451 GCF_048418805.1 Vulpes vulpes | reverse complement strand
CCCAGGGCGCGATCCTGGAGACCCGGGATCAAATCCCACGTCGGGCTCCCAGTGCATGGAGCCTGCTTCTCCCTCTGCCTGTGTCTCTGCCTCTCTCTCTCTGTGTGTGTGACTATCATAAATAAATTAATTAATTTAAAAAAAAACAAAATGGTGTTTGCTAAATAATGGATTAGTGGGGTACCTGGGTGGCTCAGCTGGTTAAGTATCTGCCTTAAGTGTCTGCCTTTAGCTCACCTGCTCAGCAGGGAGTCTGCTTCTCCCTCTCTTTGCCCTCCCCCCAGCTCATGTTCTCTCTCTCTTTTTCTCTCTTTCAAATAAATAAATAAATAAATAAATAAATAAATAAATAAATAAGATGGATTAGTAGTGTAAACTGCATACTAGAATGGAATTCTGGATGGCTAGTTAATGATTAAGCCAACAAGAATTTTGGTTACATCTCCGGAGAGCAAGAGAAGATCACTCTGACCAACTGCAACCTCAAAGAAAGGATGGGGAATCTTGATGGAGGCAGGAAACAGAAAGGAGCCAGGGCCACCCAAAACTGGGAAACTCCAAAACCAGACACGGTTATAGCTGGTAGCCAATGGGGTGACAAGTTAAGAAGTGTTGGGATTTTCAGGATGGAGAAATAATCCAAAAACAATCCAAAATGGAACTGAAACTTAATCTTCTCTGCCTTGGAAAACCTTTCATGCTCTACAGCATCATTTCTGTTAGAGCTCATAAAGCATTCCAACATTTGGTTGAATCTAAGGACTATGGCTTTGCACAGCCAGGGTGTCACAGCTGGCCAGGTAACAAGGCAGGCCAAGGCAATGGCCCACTTTCTTCCTTGGCCCTTTGCCACCAGGAGGACAAAGAATGAAGAAGACCTCTCTCTGAGGCTGAGCAACATCCTTAAAGGACTTAAAGAATGGAGGGAAAAGGCTCAGTGGGGGCTCAGAACAAGTTCTGCCCCTCATCTCCACATATCCCCCACCTATGTACCTCTTTCCCACCCCACACCTTCAAAGGGGATGAGGACATCCTATTGTTTATTTAGCAATCCTGAGTGGGCAGTCTCCTTCTACAGGCTCCTCTGCACACCGCCATTTGCAACATAAATTCCTGGAGTGTTAGAATCAGAAGAGATTTCAGATACCATTTGGACCAGTCCAACTCTGGCATTTTACTACTTAATAAGCAAATGATATTCAAACATAAGCATGAATCCGAAGACCTTTGATTAAAATTCTGAAGTTCAATCTCTGGGCTGCCTGGCTGCCTCATTTGAAGGGAGTCCTAGATGTTTACCATCCCCCCCTTTTTAAAGATTTTATTTATTTGAGAGAGAGAAGGAGAGAGAAAGAGAAAGAGTAAGAACAGGGGGAAGGGCAGAGAGACCAGCAGATTCCTTACTTAGTGGAGAGCCTGGCACGGGGCTCAATCCCAAGGCCCCATCATCATGACCAGAGGCCAAAGTCAGACACTTAACCAACTGAGCCACTCAGACACCTCTTTGGATGTTTACTTTTTTTCTTTCTTTTCTCTCTTTTTTTTAGATTTTATTTATTCATGAGAAACACAGAGAGAGAGTAGAGACATAGGCAGAGATAGGACTTGATCCTAAGATCCAGGGATCACAACTTGAGCCAAAGGCAGCCGCTCAATCCCTGAGCCACCCAGGTGCCCAGATGTTTACTTTTAATCTGATTTCACCTATGTGGGGGGATCCCTGGGTGGCTCAACAACTGTCCCCAGGGAACTGTGACTCTAGACATTACTTAAGCCCTCTATGCCTCAGTTTCCTCATCCATGAAACAGGGATAAAATAGAAACAACTTGCCAAGATTGTTGGGAGAGGATAACATGAGATGATTCATGTAAAGGGCTTGAGGAGGTGCTCAGAGCAGAGTGAGTTCCCCTGTTACCTATTTGTGTCACTGCTATTCTCAGAGCATCTCTCCTAGCCTTAGTTCGAGATTGCCTCAAACTTGGAGTTAAAATACATAAAGCACTCCCCTAATATGCATCACAAAATGGCAGTTTTTATTATTCACTGCACAAGAAGGCACAAAGTTATAAACACTGTTTCTGCTCTTTAGAACCTTACAATCTGGCAGGGGAAACAGGGAAAGCTCCCTAAAAATACAGTTAACAAGGCGAATCTCTGCTTACTGAGCGCCAAAGGACAGAGGATTCTGAGAAGTGGGAGGGGAGCCAGTCTGCAAAGGGTGGTCTGAGAAAACGCTCTAGAAGATCAGACGTGAAGTTCACAGAGGCCTGGGGCATTGTTTTTCTGACCTTTCTCCTCCTCCCCTGCCCCCACCCCCACCCCCAGCCCACCCGCCTTCCACTTGGTTAGTGCTGCCCCCTGGTGTCAGTCACCTTCCCAGCACCCCTGGGTGATAATCTGGACACTGTTCACCCCTGGGGCAGTCTGGAGGGAGAGGCAGCCATCTACCCGGGGCAGGACTTGAAGCTGTGCCAGGTCGCACTGGCAAGAAAGGAGGTCTCTCTTCTCTTCAGATTCTCCAGCCTGGGCAAGGATGCAGACAGCAATTGCCTGGGTGGAAGAAAGGGGAGACCTGAGAATTATTGTCCAGTGGAAAGTGAAAGGCCTGGGCATCTGGGTGGCTCAGTGGTTGAGGGTCTGCCTTGGGCTCAGGGTATGTTCCCGGGGTCCTGGGATGGAGTCCCACATAGGCTCCCTGCAAGGAGCCTGCTTCTCCCTCTGCCTGTGTCTCTGCCTCTTTCTCTCTCTCTCTGTGTGTGTGTCTTTCATGAATAAATAAATAAAATCTAAAAAAAAAAAACAAGATTACAATTTCTCTCCCTACCTGGCATCAATATATACATATAGCATGTGTTTGTCCTCAAAATGAAAATTCAAATCTCAACTCCTTTCAAGATTTGTGGTTAGATCTTTTGTAGAATGTTACCCAACTTAGGTTAGACTGAGGGTATGGGATTTGGGAAAGAATATCACAGAAATGATAGATGCTTCTCAATGCATCATATCAGAGGCATCCGATAGCAACGTGAATTATTCCTGATGGTGTTAACCTTGTTCACGCAGTTAAGGTGGTGTTTGCTTAGTTTCTCTGTTGTAAAGTTGCTCTTTTTCCCTTTCCATAACTCTATTTATTAGAGCAGGTTGCTAAGTCCATGGCACATTCAAGGTAAGAGAAATTAAGTAAGCTCTCCCTCTTAAAGCAAGGGGTATCAAAGAATTTGGGATTGTATTGTATTTTTTTAAGATTGATTTTGTTTGTTCGTTATTTATGAGAGACATAGAGAGGCAGAGACACAGGCAGAGGGAGAAGCAGGCTCCATGCAGGCAGCCCTAGGTGGGACTCCATCCCAGGTCTCCAGGACCAGGCCCTGGGCTGAAGGTGGCGCTAAACCGTTGAGCCACCCGGGCTGCCTGGGATTGTATTTTAAAACCCTCACAGTAATTAGTATATCTTATTGTTGTTTTTTTTTTTTGGGGGGGGGGGGGGTTGTCTTTATTTTTTTTAAGATTTTATTTTATTTACTCATGAGAGATACAGAGCGAGCAAGAGAGAGGCGGAGGGAAAAGCAGGCTCCACGCAGGGAGCGCGACGTTGGACTCAATCCCGGGTCTCCAGGATCAGGCCCTGGGCTGCAGGCGGCGCTAAACCGCTGCACCACCGGGGCTGCCCCACATCTTGGTTTTTTTAAAAATTGTTTTACAGAATGGAAAGAATAACTACCTACCTAAATTGATTTTCCTTTTTAAGATTTTATTTATTTATTCATGAGAGACACAGAGAAAGAGAGGCAGAAATATAGCAGAGGGAGAAGCAGGCTCCATGCAGGGAGCCTGATGTGGGACTTGATCGATGCTTAACTGCTGAGGCACCCAGGCGTCCCTATTTTGGAATAGATAGTTTGAAGCCTGCAGATATTATCTTATTCTTCCTTAAAGTTTTACCTATTGATTTTAGCATTCATCAGTGGATCTTGCCTTTAGGGATTATTAATGTAGCAATTATTAATGTGATGGTCTAATGGTGATTTTCTATTTCACTTATACCTTTTACATTTATTCACTGGAATTCTTCTTTATTTTTTTAAGATTTTATTTATTTATTCATGAGAGACCCGGAGAGAGAGACAGAGACACAGACGGAGGGAGAAGCAGGCTCTTTGCAGGGAGCCTGATGTGGGACTCAATCCCAGGACTCAGGATCATGCCCTGAGCCAAAGGCAGATGCTCAACCACTGAGCCACCCAAGTGTACCCCCCCCACTTACCTTTTTCATATATATGTATAGTACAGTTAAATTCATATGTTATATCCTGAGACTCAATGATTTTCTTTATTTGAATACAATTAAGTTTGGTCTTTGTAGAGTTCTATGGATTTTGATAATAGGGTAGTCTTGTATTTACCACCATACCATACAGAACAATTCCATTGTACTAAAAATTCCTGTGGGCTGTGCCTTTATAGTCAACCATTCCATGTTCTCTAATCATTCTCCCTGGCAACCACTGATCTGTTTATTTCCCTCTCATTTTTGCCTCTTCCAGAATGTCAAGCCTCAGTCAGAAGCCCCAGTTTCATGGTATTATGAGTTTCCCCTATTTTTTGGCATTAAACATTCTGCACTCACGCTTCTCATTTACTCTTCTATGTCCCTGTGAAGCAGTATGTCCCAAATTGTTTCAAGCAGATATTGAGTGAGTGAAGTGTCACTAGAATGTGAGCTCCATGAGGGTAGGGATGTGTCTGTTAGGTTTGAAGTTGTATCCTTGGTGTCTTGAACAGTGCCTGGCATATAGCAGGCACCAGTAAATATTTGCTGAATGAATGAATAAATGGAGATTCATATTTGTGGTACCAGCCTCCTGGATAGCCCATAGGACCCTCACCTCCTGTTGTTCCCACAGTAAGTCAGGGTTGGTCTGTATAACTACAGAGTATAATGGAGATGACCGAAGCTAGCTTATGAAGTTTCCACCTTGACTTCTTAGATTGCTAATGCTGGGGAAAGCCAGCTGCCATGTCATGAGAACACCCAAGCAGCCCTGTCGAGAGGCCCATGAAATGAACTGAGACCTTCCACCAGTAGCCAACATCAACTTTCCAGCCTAACTGAATCACCTCAAAAATAGGTCCTCCCGGGCAGCCCTGGTGGCTCAGCGGTTTAGCGCCGCCTTCAGTCCTGGGTGTGATCCTGGAGACCCCGGATTGAGTCCCACCTCTGGCTCCCTGCATGAAATGGAGCCTGCTTCTCCCTCTGCCTGTGTCTCTGCCTCTCTCTCTCTCTCTCTCTCTCTCTCTCTGTGTGTCTCTCATGAGTAAATAAATAAAATCTTTAAAAAAAAAAAACACTTATTTTTCTTTCCTTCTTTTTTTCTTTCTCTTTTTTTTTCTTTTTATTTTTTTTAAAAGAAATTTATTTATTCATGAGAGAGAGAGACAGAGAGAGACACAGAAAGAGAGAGAGAGGCACAGACACAGGCAGAGGGAGAAGCAGGCTCCATTTCATGCAGGGAGCCCGACGTGGGACTTGATCGTGGGTCTCCAGGACCATACCCTGGGCTGAAGGCAGCGCTAAACCGCTGAGCCACCCAGGCTGTCCTCTCTTTTTTTTAGAGAGAGAGAGCAGGCTGGCATACAGGGTGCATGGGTGTGAGTGGGTGGGGTGGCAAGGGAGGTGGGGCAGGAGGGAGAGGGCAGAGAGCGAGGTAGAATCCCAAGTAGGCTCCATGCCCAGCATCAGTTGCTCAACCCTGAGATCATAACCTGAGCCAAAAGTCAGAGCCAGACACCTAACCAACTGAGCTACACAGGCACCCCTCTTTCTCTCCCTCTCTTTTTTTCTTTTTAATATTTATTTATTTATCTATTTTAAAGATTTTATTTATTTATGTATTCATGAGTGACACACACAGAGAGAGACAGAGACAGAGACACAGGCAGAGGGAGAAGCAGGCTCCATGCAGGGAGCCTGATATGGGACTCGATCCCGGGATCACGAGATCAAACCCAGAGTCGAAGACATGTGCTCAACTGCTGAGCCACCCAGGAGTCCCAATATTTATGTATGTATGTATGTATGTATGTATGTATGTAAATCTCTACACCCAACATGGGGCTTGAAATCACAACCCTGAGATCAAAAGTCACATACTTTCCCTACTGAGCCAGCCAGGTGCCCATCCTTTTAGCCCCTTTTTAATGTTTTAGTTTCCTAGGGCTGCCATAACAAAGCACCCCAACTTAGGGGGCATAAACAATAGAAATTTATTCTCTCATAATTCAGGAGTCCAGAAGTCTGGCAGAGTTGGTTCCTTCTGGAGGCTCTGAGGGAGAATCTGTTCTAGTCCTTTATTGTACCTTCTTTGGTGTTCCTTGGCTTGTAGAAACATCATTTCAATCTCTGCCTCTGTCATTACATGTAATTCTTCTTGCCTCTCCTCTGTGTCTCTGTGTCCAAACTTCTCTTATAAAGAGACTAGTCATTGAATTTAGGGCCTGTCCTATCCTTGTATGACTGTATCTTAACTTGAATACATCTGCAAAGACCCTATTCCCAAATAAGGTCACATTCAAAATACTAGAAGTTAGGACTGGAACATATCTTTTTGGGTGACCCAATTCCACCTACCACACTGAATTTCTTTCTTTCTTTCTTTCTTTCTTTCTTTCTTTCTTAAAACTTTTTTTTTTTTAATTTATTTATGATAGTCAGAGAGAGAGAGAGAGAGAGAGAGGCAGAGACACAGGCAGAGGGAGAAGCAGGCTCCATGCACCGGGAGCCCGATGTGGGATTCGATCCCGGGTCTCCAGGATCGCGCCCTGGGCCAAAGGCAGGCGCTAAACCGCTGCGCCACCCAGGGATCCCTCCTTTCTTTCTTTCTTTCTTTCTTTCTTTCTTTCTTTCTTTCTTTCTTTCTCTCTTTCTTTTAAAAGATTTTATTTATCTATTCATGAGAGACACACACAGAGAGAGAGAGAAAGAGGCAGAAAGAAAGAAGCAGGCTCCATGCAGGGAGCCTGATGTGGGACTCGATCCCAGGACCCCAGGATGGCCCTGGGCTGAAGGCAGCGCTAAACTGCTGAGCCACCTGGGCTGCCCAAAAAATAAGTTTTAAAGAGAGAACAGAAAGAGCTGAAAAGAATTACTCAGAGGAACATAAAATGTCATGCCACCTACTCATACAACTGCCACCTTGCCCAACCTTGGCCCTCTGACTTACTGCCCTGCCAGGATCCTGCCTCACTGTAGTAGAGATCACTTGGAAACACGCAGGTCTAACTACATCCCTCAGGGTTCAGGCCCAAGAGAGAAAAACATAGAAATGCTCCTTCTAATGTTACCCAAGTTCTGAGTGACAAATCCTCATTTCCTGACCCTGGATGCTCTTCATCCAGGATAACGGACATTGTAAATATCCATCCCTTCCAGGGGATGTCTTGTCCCCCACACCCCTGAAAAGGGACAGATTCAATAGATTCTCTCAAAACATAGTCACCTACCATTACTCTAAGAGATACACAAACGGTGGGAAAGGACAGGTTCAGTGAGCTTTCTAAAAGATCCCAAACCCCCCAGTATGTCCCCACCATTACACAGTGTTCCTTAACCAGCTATTATAAACTTTGAGAGAAGGATCTGTGTTTGTCTCACTTATTGTTCTATCCCCAGTAGCTACCACAGAGGCTGCTGCATAGTAGGACCGTGATAAACATGTACAGATGAGGCAGCTAGAGCCCAGTTAGGACTGGGACATGCTAGAGATCACATACAGAGTTGATGGCTGAGTTAGGGCTCCAGCCCAGGACCTCTTCTATCGCCTGATCCCCCAACTTAGCTGAACCTGTTTAGCTAAGCTAATCAGTAGGTAAAGCCCAAACTTGTCTTGCCTAAACTACTGCAATTCTGATCTCCCTACCATTATTTCTCCATACAGTTTTTTTTTTAAGATTTTATTTATTCAAGAGAGATACACACAGAGAGGCAGAGACACAGGCAGAGGGACAAGCAAGCCTCCTGCTAGGAGCCTGATGTGTGACTCGATCCTAGATCCCAGTATCACGCCCTGAGCTGAAGACAGACACTCAACCACTGAGCCACCCAGGTGTCCCCTCTATACAGTTTCTAAATCTTAAATCATTCAGGCATGAGCGCATGTGCACGCACACACACACACACACACACACACACACCTGTAGACTCTCTGACCCATCAGTCCTTTGCATGACCTATTAGAGAGCATCCCTTGTCTGATTCCTTCCCACCAGTGGGTCTTGACCTCACATTTTAACCTTCAGGCATGACCCCTTCTCATGCCTATCTTGTTTATTCAGAAAACTCCCATTCCCTCTTGAAGACCGAGCTCAAAATCACCTGCCTTTGTAAAATGTTCTTTGACACTCTCTCTCAAGCCCAGTTCCCAGTGTTGCCATAGCAACATGCCATTTCTGCCTCTTGGACAGTTCAGATAAAATCACCTCATTCTCATCTCTGGGGAGGAAGGCTGCCCCTACTAGTGACTGGTTTATCTGCTCCTCCACAGTAAAGCCCCAGGGTGATGCCCACAGGGTTTGGCATAGAGTAGGGCCCATGGGGGACATTGTGAGGATTTGGCTAAGTGAGCGATGAGACACTGAGGCCACTACAACAGCTCCCAAAAAAGCAGCCAAACCCCTTTTACCCTTCCCACATCTGGAATTTCCAGGATTTTTTTTCTGTAACTTTCCTCAAGAGAACTGAGATTATCTTAGCAGCAAAACAGCCAGGTGAGGAGAGAGATGGGTTGCAGTGTCAAAAATGTGTGTCCCCGGGGCTCAGTGGGTTAAGTGTCTGCCTTCAACTCAGGTCATGATCCTAGAATCCTGAGATCAAGCCCTACATCAGGCTCCCTGCTCAGTGGGGAGTCTGCTTCTCCCTCTTCTGCTCCCTTTGGTTATGCTCTCTCTCTCTCTTTCTGTCAAATACATAAATAAAATATTGGGGAAAAAAAGAGTCTTAAAAAAAATGTGTGTGCCCTTCCCCTCCCCTAAGAACACTTTTCCAGGTGGCCTCACCCAGGACAGCCCAGGCAAGATCTGTGAGAAGGGGGTGGGGAGCTGTTTTAGAGTTTGAAATGGGAAGGAGCACACAAATGACTCTAGTTCTCAAGCATTCTTCTGTTGAGTAATTACCTAGGGCACTCTTTAAACTGCAGATACCAGGGTACCTGGGTAAGGCAGGCAGTCCAGTCCATTAAGCATCCAACTCTTGATTTCAGCTCCTGTCATGATCTCTGGGTCCTGGAATCAGCCCAGCGTCAGGCCCCACATTTACACAGAGTCTGCTTGTCCCTCTCCCTCTGCTACTCCCCTGCTCTCTCACTCTCAAATAAATATATAAATAAAATGCTTTTTTTTTTTCCAAAATGTAGATACCTGGACCCTGCCCCCAGAGAATATCATTGAGTATGTCAAAGTTTGCCTAAGAATCTGCATTAAAAACCAAAACAGGGGCACCTGGCTGGCTCAGTCAGAGCTTGCAACTCTTGATCTCAGGGTTGTGGGTTTGAGCCCACCACATTGGGTGTAGAGATTACTCAAAGAATAGAATCTGAAAACAACAACAACGAAACAAAACAAAAAAATTTTCCCAGTGATTCAAATGCAAGAAATCTTCAGACCACACTTTGGGAAACCCTGGCCAAGAAAATCTTTTTTGGCACCAGCTAAAGATCTGGCCTCTTCCTCTCTCTCTCTCTCTCAACTCCAGCCTCAGCGACCTGGATGTCTATAGGGATCCTGCGAAGAGACAATGACCCTGGGAGGCAGACCCACATCAGGATTCCAATAGGAAGAGGGGTTAAGCCTGTAGAGTGTGGGCCCAGAGGGCAGAACAAGCCCCACAGGGAAGCAGACATCAGCTCAACCCAGGAAGACTTTCAAGGCAGGATCCACTGTATCACGCCCAGCTTCAGGCCTACCTTCTAGTGGGAAAGCTCCCACCATCCTTGTATAACTCTAAATTCCCTGGCATGGATACAAGTTCCCTCAGAATCCAGCCCTGCTTACTTCTCCAATCCTTTAGTCTCCAGCTGTCAGAACTTAGTCTATATCCCATCCCCACCAAACAGAACCTCTCCTGCTCCTCCAAAATGTCAAGCCTTCAATTCCTTAGCCTTCCTTGCTTGCCTCTCTCCTCCAGGATTTGACCCATTCTGGTAGCTCTGTCTAACCTGCCCGTCCCGATCCTGTCACCCTGTAATTAATTCCCTCTAACCCCACAGCTAGATGACATGTCCCTGATCTCTGCTCCTTCTATACCCCATATTAAAATTATTTACTGCGGGGGATCCCTGGGTGGCTCAGCGGTTTAGTGCCTGCCTTTGGCCCAGGGCGCGATCCTGGAGTCCTGGGATCGAGTCCCGCGTCAGGCTCCCGGCATGAGCCTGCTTCTCCCTCCTCCTGTATCTCTGCCTCTCTCTCTCTCTCTATGTCTACCATAAATAAATAAATAAATCTTTAAAAAAAAGAGAGCGAGAGAACTATTGTCTAAAAAAAAAAATATTTACTGCACCCCCCCCTCCACAACAAGACCTATACAAGAAATATTTACTGGGGCGCCTGGGTGGCTCAGTCAGTTGAGCAACCAACCTTTTGATTTTGGCTCAGGTCATGATCTCAGGGTCATGAGACTGAGCCTTGGGTCATGTTCCACGTTTAGTGGGAGTCTGCTTGAGATTCTCTCTCTCCCTGTCCCTCTGCCTTTCCTGCTGCTCATACTCTCTAAATTAATTAATTAATTATTTTTAAAAAGTTTTTTTTTTTTTTAAAGAAATACTTATCCAGTTGAACTGTTCTGTTTTTGGGTTTTTTGTTTTTGTTTGTTTGTTTGTTTTTTAAGAGACTGAATGCACCAGCCAGGCATCTTGAGCAGCAACCAGATGGAAGAGGGTGGGGAGAAGGTATCACCCTGGTTTTCTGGTCCTTCAATCCAGTGTCTGTCACACCTGCCTCTGAAAATATAGGTACTTGCCAGGCTGGACCCACTGGGCATAGAGAGGTCCCCTCAGCCTTAGGTGAGGCAAGTCTCTTGAGTACTAATTCCCTGAATATCTTTTGAGTATGGCCCCCTGCAACCAGGTCTCACCAACTTAGCCTGGTGGTACTCCATCCTTACTTCGTGCCAGGCTCCAGGGGAGCAGGGCAGACAAGGTCTGAGTCTCCCCAACCCACTATCTGATCCCATAGCCTGTCATTTGGGGTAAACCAGGTTTCCAACCCTGGCCTGTCAGTGGTAACATGTGGGTGTACCTGCAAGAGAGGCCAGGAGATCATACAATGCCCTGAGCCAGGGCAAGTGGTAGCTAAAGCTGCTGGAGAGCTGCTCGGTTTCCAGTCTACCTCTGAAGCACAGTTCTTTCCAGGTCTTCACAGCCCCCAGAGGTGGGAGAATCCAGTGTAGATGGATCCATGCCAGCCCTCCCTCACCCCCAACCCTACTCCAAGGAGATAGGCCTGGGTGGGGCCTGAGCCCCGGGGGTCAGGGTATCTGAAGGTGCCCAGGAGTATGGTGTTCACCCTGCTAGTTGATTAGCTATGTAACCCCTTTCCCTCTCTGAGCCTGGGATTTCTCCTCTACAAATGAGGGAGAGAGACTAGACTGGTGTTTCGTGATCTTGAATCAGGATTATCTGAGCGGCAGCAAGAGAAAGGAACTTGAAAACACACAAGTCCCTGGGCACCATCCCAAAGCTCCTAAAGGAATCTGAACCCACGTGGAGAAGAGGCCTCCTCCAGCCCTGGACCCCAACCTCACCCCAGCTGGGGAGTCTCTGGAGTCCCTCCAAATCTTCCCCAGCACCCCTCCACTGAGAAACTCTTTGGGATACAACCTTTAAGCCTTCTTGAGCCAGGGCTAGAGTAAGCTGCCCCATCTCTCTCTCTCTCCAAAAACTTCTGGAGCCTGAAGCACTAGTAAGTGAGCAGTTTATTATCCATCAAGTTGTCCCCAGCCTCCCAGCACCGTGGCCTGTACACAACTAGACACAGCCTTCACTCCAGTTTCAGTCTGTCCTTGCACCTGGCCTCGGGCCCCACTCCCATCCTAGTCCTCCAAGGCAGCACCAGGCCCAAGGGCCACACCTCAGCTAGGGGAAGGGGAGAGGAGACAAAAGCTGGAGAAAGGAGCCAGGTTGGCCCCAAGCTTCTGGAACCACCACCCCGGGATGAAGGGAAAGTGGGCAAGGCTGGGGGAAGCTGGGGTTGCCAGGCGATGCTTCAGGCAGGAGGCTCTTCTCCAGGAGGTGCAGGGAAGCCACTCAGGTCTCGGCCAATGATCTCACTCACTGTAAAGGAGGGGCAGTTGAACAATTGGGCTAGGGACTGGTTCCCTCCTTTTCCAGAGACCCCCAATCCATTCCAGGCAGGCCTCAGTCTAGGATGCCTCTAGGGTCCTCCTCCACTGGCTTCTCTTCCACTGGGCCTCAGTTCCCCCAATGTGTCTTGATATCTGGTCCCAATCAAATCTCGCTCAGTTCCATCCATGTGGGTTCCCAGGCCCCCATCCCAGCCCTTTCCTGCTGGCTTGGCCTACAAGGTTAGGGCAGTTGCTGTCAGCAGGGCTGCAGGTGTGTGTAGTCAGGAGTAAGAAGGAGACACAAAATAACAAGGCTCCTCAACACCAATCCTGACCACAATCACTATGTGCAGGGGAGAGCTGAGGAAGGGAAAGCATGCTTGACTGGGACCTCTGCAACCCCCTGCCCCTCTCTGAAATTCAGTGCCTAAATCCACAAATTGAGGGAGCTATGCTAAATGAGCTGGAAAGTGCTTCTAGCCCTGAGATTTTGTGATCTGGGGCAGAGGGCAGAGGCAGAAGGGCTGGGGCAGGTTTTCCATGCACCCTTTGGAACTGAGTTTAACTGGATTCAGGTGGCCACATGCACCGAGCACTTGCCTCCTGAGACCCTCCGACTGGCCCTGAGGGACCGAGGATGCCCCATCTCTGGGAAGCCAAACTCCAGCCCTCAGCAAACATGCAGAGCAATCTCTTGCACACATTCACACTCGAAGCCCCCAGTCGCACACCCACCTTCCTCCAGCGTGATACCCTGGATAGGGACATTGTCTCGGAAGCCGCTGCCGTAGCCACCCCTGGATTTCTCCTGCTCCGGAGCCCCCTCCCCAGGGCCATAGCTTGGCCCTACCTCATTGTATCCCTCAGCAGGTGGGGGGTGAACACCACTCTGGGGAGGGAATGGGCCTTCAAGCGGTGGGGATGAAGGCAGTGGAGGCCGAAAGGGGGCTGGAGGAGGGAATGGCAGCCCCAAGGGAAATGGGGAGCCCCGTCCTCCATAGGGGTCACTAGGGAAGGGCCGGGGAAGGAAGGAAACGGGAGGTGGGCGGGCACAACCTGTGGCACCCCCGGTCTCAGGGAACATCCGCAAGCCAGGTCTGTAGGACGGTGGGGGCCCCGTCTGGGGGTACAGAGGGGGTGTGCCATAGCTGAAGCCTTCTGACAGGTAAGGAGTTTCATAAGCAGGGTCTTCATGGGGATAGGAGGGGTAAGGGGGCCTGGGTGGTGAGAAGTCCATGTCAGTGCCAAAGGGGGGGCCAGGTGCTGAAGGGAAGCTGCGGAGAGATGAGTCCGGTAAAGGCTCCTCCTTGAAGATCACTAGGCAAAAGGTAAATCAGGAGAACACGCTGGTGAGAGGGCCAACAGTCTCCCCACTACAAAACCTCCAACCATGTCTCCGTCCCCAGGCTTCAGTCCTCCCGTGGCCCCTCATGATGGGGCACTGCATGTCTCTCGCCCCTGCCTCAGCTTCCCACACCCCCACCTCCCAAACCCCCACCATGGGCCATCCTAGAGTGTACCAGGCAGGAACTTGAAACTCTGGGTAGGACTGCGCTTCCTCCGCCCGTTGGAGACATAAAAGTAGACCTGGACCGGCCGGGATACCCGCTTGTTGCTGTACTCGGGGACAGTCAGGGTCAGCGTCACCTGGGAAAGAGCACAGGATGAGCCAGGGAGCCCTCAGGGATCCAGGCTCAACCCAGCCCTTCCAAGGACCCAAACTCCATCTCCTCACTTTTTTTCATTTGTGTAACATCAAATTCATTCCCTAGAGATGAGCCTGCTTCTACAGTAGCCAGGCCACCTCCTCCAGCAAAGGTAGCTTCTGGACTCCATTCCCATGGGTAAGAGACATAGTTGGGAGTTTCCTGACTTCTCCCACTACCCACCCAGGATTGGTGCCCTAGTGACATTGGTACCTCATTGCTCTGCAACCGGTTCACCGTGGCCTCCTCCTCCCATTGCAGCTTTCCATCTGTGCAGGAGGAACACAGAGCTCCAGCCCAGCTCCCAGCCCCTTCCCTCTGCCCCCCTGCCATTTCTCCTCCTGCTAGAGCAGAGGCCAGACTCAAAAGTCCCCTACGGGGCCTGGCTCACAGAGGAGCCCACTGCTTGTTTATTCAATTGGATGGAAGAGGTAGCAAACAGAAACCAAGAGACATGGCAAGGCCAGCCCAGGAACCAGAGAGAGTTCATGATGGAGACAACTCTTGAACCCTCCCATCCAGCTCCAAACATCCCCTCCCATGATAGTACTGGGAGGAAGTTCAAGGGTAGGAAAGGGTCCTAGCTTGAAGGAAGGCAATGAGATAAGACCCCATTCTCAAGATCCAGGACCTCTGAACCTGCTTCGATGTAGTCTCAGGGTGCTATATTGAGTGTAGGGGCGGGGGCTCCTGATGGGCAAGGTTAGGGGAGATTGGTGGTTTTACCTGGACCCCTCGGTCTTCCCTTCTCCAGCCCTGCAGCTGACCTGAGGCGCTTCACAGGCTTTGTAATCATGGCTGTGCCACCAGGGCCATAACTCAGGAGGGTTTCAGGAGTGGTGAGGGTATAAGTCCCCTCTTCCCTTCTCTTTACAGCCCATCCACGTGGGAGTAAATTATGTCAAAGCTGACTCCCCTTTAATAAAACGAATGTGGACTTCTTACATCTGTTCATCATCTTGAGTATTTTTATTTTTTATTTTTATTTTTTTAAGTAATCTCTACACCCAGTGTGGGGCTGGAACTCACAACTCCGAGACTAAGAGTCACATGCTCTACTGACTGAGCCAGCCAGGCGCCCCTCTCTTGAGCATTTGAGATTGCTGCTATACCCATCTCCCTATGGGAATCAGGACAATGGGAAGGGCAATCTATCTGTTCTCTGTTACAGGTAAGGCTCAGCTTGTTAGTTTAGTGACAGTGCCAGAGATCTTCCACCCCGTGGGTACTCACCAGGGCCCCTCTCAATGAACACCACCTTGGAGTCTGGCAGGAAGTTGGAGCCAGTGAGCACTAGTTCCTCTCCTCCTCTCACAGAACAGGCACTGGGGCTGTATGCCTCTACCTGGGGCAGCTCCTGGGCTGAGCGCTGGGCTGCAGAGCAGTGCAGGAAAGAAGCTGGCTGGGCTGTGTACCAGAGGACAGCCTCCTCTGCAAACCCCTCCGCCCTTGGAGTAACTGCCACAGGACCCTGGAGGAATACTCCCCAGTAGCAGACACACAAGGAAATCAACAGTGTCCCTGGGGTCACACAGACCAGGTAAGGAGCCTGGACAGAGAGAGGTGAACAAGGTCACCTAAGGCCAGAGTTACCCAAACAAGTACACAGAGCCACCCAGGGACAGATGGAGGACAAGGCCACTCTAGTCCAGCCCAGAGACAGAGTGTGCAGCGGAGATAAATTAGAACACTGCCTCCACCTCCTCCATAACAGAAATAAGTGCTGAGTCCTTTTCAGGGCTCCATGGGACAGACAGGACACAGAACACGATGCAGAAGATGTAGGAAGCCAGACAGACCGGCAGAGAAGGAGTGGCAAGAGACATAGAGCTGGCACAGGGCCTCTTTGCTCACAGCATTCAATGGGCACTGATGCTGTCTGCACCGAGACGACCTTCCCGCTGCCTTGGGGCACGTGCACCCGGAAGACGAGCCGCACACGTGTATTCTTGCGCCCAATGTCTGTCTCCCCCTTCCGCAGCTCAATGTCTGAATTCCGGAGCTTTAGGATTCCAGCACAGTCAATGCTGAAGGCAGAGAGTGGAAGGCAAGCCCCCTAGCTGAAGCCAGAAGAGTGATGCCTCCACAAGAGGGAAGCCCCCACCCTTCATCCAAAGCCCTGAATGACTTCCTCTGGGAGCCTGAGGGGAGTGATTTTTCTAATCACAGGTGGTCTGTCCAAGGTGCTCCCTAGCCCCCAAAGTCCTCTTCTAGATGGTGAGAAGCCTGCAACCTCCTCCTAGAGGTGAGATCTAGCTCTTCTGGGAAGAGGAAGAGTGGTCCTAGCTTAGACCTCATGGAGAGGGTTGGCCCGAAAGCCTGAAAACTGAGGGGAAATGAATTGGGGACCTACTTGGCTGCCATGTTGTTCTCAGGAAGCAAGGTCATCTCCAACACTTTGGTACCACTGACTACAGCTTCATAGCTAGCCGTGGCCACCATCTTGCCCGTGATACGGTGCACCTGATAGAAGGCATGAGGCCGCAGGTTCCTTTCATCTGCCGTGCCAATGAACATCTGGAGGGTCAGTGGCTTCTCACTGTAGCCTAGGAGCTGGCAGAGGGAAGAGAGAGGCCACCCAGTTGAAATCCCCCACTGTCTCATCCTCCAGCCATCCCTGGGTTTTCAGTCTACCAGGGGATGAGGATGGTGAAAGATAAAGGATATCCTGAAAAGGATTGGGGGTAGGGGGTGGAGACTGGGCACCAGCTGTGGAGAAAACGTGGCCTGGAGTTCACAGTGTTATTCTTGGAATAAGGCCCAAACTGGGCTGGGCAAAGGGGAAAAATCTTCCAAGAGAGACTGGCCCAACTCAACAGACAACCTAACTCCCAGTGAACTTTGGCCTCAGCCTAACCCAGCCCCCACATCTGGCACGCCACCATTTTCCAGAGTAGACAGAAGGCTGGTGTCCCATGGGAAGAGTGGTGGGGGTGGGGTGGAGGGACAGAGGAGTAGAAAGTATATCCGGGTCCTTGAAATGCACCCTTCCTGCCATAACTCCAGCCCCTCCCCCAGGCCGCCTGCAGGGTCATTGCTGAGGAGTGTGGGAAAGGGCACTGCCATGGGTCAGCCCAGCTGGAGCCCATCTGCAGGGATCTGGGACTGGAGAAGAGAAAGGCTATGGGGCCTGCCCCCTGCCCCTTACCTTGACTACAGGGTGACCACCAGGGGCAGCTTTGACAGCTCCTCGGCTGCCCTCAGTCTCATAGTGGGCCCGGTGGTGGGCTCTAGGCTGCACCTCAATCCTCAGCTCCAGCTGCTCATACTGGCTGGGCAGAGGCCAGTCCAGCGGGGGTAAGGCAGAGGTCCTGGATAGGAGAAGAGCACTGAGCATCTGCAGCCCCAGACTCCAGTCAGAGAAGCACTGCGCCCAGCTCCCTGCGATGTGAGGGAGGAGGGGGTGTGGGTGTGGGAGAGAGGAAATCACAGCAGAAATAAAACAGTCCAAAAACCCAGAAGCAACGGGAGAGAAGACACAGCCCTCTCAGGGTCCCTTGAGATGAGGGCATGGAAGATGGCAGCAGGCCTGAGAATCCCTTTTTTCCAGCTCTGAGCACAAGGTTTGGGGTGACAAGGGTTCATTCATCCGGATACAGAAGTGAACCTAGACCTAATCCTAATCCTAATCCCCAGACCTGGATAGGAAGAGTCAAGTAAAGAAATACCACTTCAAACTAGAAAAGTCCTCAGAGGTTCATCCCTTTGTTTTTTAAATAAAGAAACTGAGGCCCAAGGAGTTAGAATCCAGCAGGCCAAGCAAGCCAGTGACTGACAGAAGCCAAGATTGTTTCCAGCACCTTTTCTACTAGTTGGGCCTGGATAGGTTAGTTCCAGAAATTTGGGGGTTACAGATGGGCAACTTTCCTGCATTGAGCTCGAAGACATCCTCCAGGTGGTGGCTGGCAATGTCTGGAGACACTTTGGGTAGTCACAGCTAGAGGAAGAGTGTCACTAGTGTCTAGTAGTCAGAGGCCAGGGATGCTGCTAAGTCATCTGTGACCACCACAGCCCCATCCAATCATTATCCTGCTCAAAATATCAATAGTGCTGGGGGTGTGAAACCCTGCCCTACAAGAACCCAGGGGAACAGGCATTCAGGTTTTCCTCCCCAGGAAATTTTCCTGGATGGAGCCAGCTCCATCTGACATCCCAAGATTTAGGATTATTGAAGCTGGCAGGGTTCTTTGAGAGTGAAAGGAGTGCAAGAACTGCAAGAACTGCAAGAACTGCTTATTTTCATCTGAATCCTTCCTTTGACTTGCCAGCTATTTTATTCAAATTAGCAGCTATCCTTTTAATCAATAAATCTGGGCCCTAGAAATTAAAGTGAGAGAAGGGAGACTTCCTGCCACCCGGCATAAGGCTGAAATCCAGCCAAGTTCAAGCCCAGCCAGTGCCAACACAGAGCTGGGGAGGGTGGGGGGTGGGGACACTGGAGGCACTCCTTCTTCACCTAAGTGATCCTTCTGGGTGGTGGGAGGTTTTACCTCATTGGTCCACAGGGAGTGATTGTCCTTTTGCAAATTATGTCTGGAGGGGGTGGGGTTTTGATTTTGTTTTGTATTGTCTTTTAATTCTCCCCCAAACCGGAAAAATGGCAGCAGTCAAGCTGGTCTCAGATTCTCTTTTGAAATACCAAGGGCACAGAACCAGGACCTTTCTTGAAACCCATCCCTTGACTTTCCTGCTCCCTCAGTGGGATGGCGGGAGACACAGGTGGTGCCAGGCACAATCCTCACCTGAAGATGGGGCTGTGTCCCCCAATCCGGGCCTTGGACCAAGCCAGTGGGGAAGGCACTGCCAGGTAGTCCATGCCGGCCACCTCCTTCCGAGGACCCCCGGAAGGAGCCGCAGCCTCCTCGGCTCCTGACTGTAGCTTCCCATTGCACGGGGCAGGCTCCTCAGACCGAGGCAGGGCCACTGCCTGCTCGCTGGAAGTCCGCCGGGTCTTCTGCGGGATGCTCTCCGCAGGTGGGGCTCCCACGTAGTCAAAAGGACCGGGGGAGCCAGGGTCCCGAGCCAGAGGCAGTGGGGGTGGTGGAGGTGGCTCGGGCCCCTCCTCCCCCAGGCTGCCGCGGCGGGACAGAGCTGGGGAGGCTGAAGACGGGGTTCCGGAGCTGGAATAGCGGCGCTTGCCACATGGAGAGGCGGGCCGTGGGGAAGCCGGGGTGGGCCCAGGAGCGCTGAGGAGCAGCCAGCTATCCTCTGGCCCCCGGCCTCCGGGGCTCGGACCGTACAGGTTCCAGGGGTCGTCGGGGGTCCATGGCCTGGGGGAGGCCCGAGGCGAGGGCAAGGGGGAGCCCAGGCCAAAGCGGGAGGCCGCCTCATTCAGCTCAGACTCCACCTCGTCGCAGGCTGCATACAGGGCGGCCTCGTCTGAAGCGTCGGAGAAGAAGCTCCACGAGGACAGGCTGCTGCTGCCAGGGCTGGGGCTGAAGAAGGGGCCCCCGCCCTGGCTCCCTGTCTCTCGGTAGCCCCCAAAGCCTTCCGGCGGGGGGTAATCCCTGGGGGAGCCGTCTCCCCAGGCATCCGGGTTGTCCTCCAGCGTGGCCGGCGGGTCAGGCGTGGGAGAGATGGAGGTGATGCGGATGCTGGGGCATTCAAGAACACGGCCTCCCCCAGCCCCCCCGGAGGCCCCTCCCGGCCCCCCCAGCCTCACTGACCGGGCCGGCTGGCTCTCCCAAGTGCCAGGTGAGGGGGCCGGGCGGGGTGGTGGCGAATGCATGCCAGGCCGAGGGGGTGGAGGCCGGGGAATGCCAATAGGGGCAGCGCCATAGGGAGGGGGCTCCCCCAGGGCCAGGCGGCAGCATGGCGGGGCGTCCTCTGAGTCCAGCTCTGTCAAAATGGGAAGGGAGGGGGACAGAGAGAGGGATGCCACGGGACATGGGGACAAAGAGAAGCAGGTGAGACGTCTGGGTCCCTCGAGTGACCTGCCCTCCAAGTCCTCTATGCCACCCCCTCCTCAGCACAGGTTCCTAGGTGCCTTTCAGAGCCACGAAGACAAAAACAAAGTTGGACTCGAGGAGTACAGGGATCCAGACGTCCCAGGCCTTGAGCCCCTGGCCCTGGGACCCGGGGTACCAGACGGGGCGGGTCTTAAGGTGAGGGAGCCGGCCGGCCGGAGAGGGGCTGGAGCTGGGCCTGGAGGCGTGTTTAGGGAGGCGCTGCGCTGGGCTGGGGGCGACTCACACATGAACCCAATTAGCAGCGGTTCCCAAACCCCCAAACGGTGCTGGCAGGAGCCCCAGTTGCCATCGCAACGGTGGCCAAGGGGGGGGCGCCGGGGCTGTGGCGACGAGGGGAGGCGGCTCCTCCCTCGCTCCCCCCATCTGGCGGCGGGGTGCGGCGGAGGGGATGCGGCGTGCCGGGCCGGCCCCGGGAGGGGGCGCGGGCAGCGCGGATTCCGTGAGAGCCGCGGCCGCCGCCCCCGGCTCCGTCCCCGCCAGCCGCCTCTCCCTGCGGCCGGCGGGGGGGGGGGGGGGGGGAGGGGCGCCGTGGCGGGGCCCGGGAGCTCCCCCAGCCCGCGGCGTCGGGTCCGCCGGCCCCGGGCCCGATCCGCCGGCCGCAGGCTCGGGGCCCCCCTGCCCCTGACGGCGCCCGGGGCTCTCGCGGCCGCTCTTGCCCCCGCGCCCCATCCCAGTGACAGACGGCCCAGCCGAGAGGCGGCGCGCAGCCAACGGCACCCCCGCCCCCACCCCAGTCACGACCTAAAAAGGAGAAAGTGGTGCCCGGCCCCCAGCCCCACCGCCTCAGACCCCGGAGCCCCGCGACTCCCCTCCACCTCCCAGGCCCTCATCCTCCACCCCAGGCTCGCCGCCCTAAAATCCCCAGACTCGGGGTCCCCGGGCCCTTCCTTCGCTGACCCCAAGGCCCCCTTCCCAGCCCCGCACTAACCTTCCCCCGACCCCCCCGCGCCCAGCGGGGGGGTCTCCTTTTCCTCCCCGAACACCAGCTTAAATTCCAGCTCCTCATCCTCGCAGCTCGCTGCCCCCATGGAGCCGGCCAGAGCCCCCAGGTCCCGGCCTGGGTGGGAGGGGGGAGCTCAGGAGGCTGCCGTATCTTCACCCGTGGCTCCCTCCCTCCCCTTCTCTGAGACGCCCCCTCCTCCGCCGCTGCCTCCTCCCTCCGGACGCCCCCTCGTTATTATAGAAACTTTTCCAAACTTTTTTCCCCAAACTTCTTCAAAGCGCCCCCCCCAGCCTGTCCCTGATTGGCTGCCCGGGATGCTCCAGCCCCTCCTCCAGGGATGAGATGAGAAAACCACGCGCCCCTCGTCCTCCCCCACCCTCCCTCCCTCTGTCCTCGCTCCGGTCCCTCCCCTTAGAAAAAAGAGAGAGAGAACAAAACTGAATTGGAGAACGGTCCCTCAAGCGTGGTGCGACCGTACTGCAGCTTATTGGCCCGCACTCGTGACAATCACATCCCGCAGGGTGCACCCCACCACGCACACCCCCAGCTTGGTCTAAGTTCGGGGGCTCCGGGTCCGAGCGCCTTAAAGCGGCCCCTTCCTGGGCTCATCGTGCAGAGAAGCCCCGGGATACCCTTTCTTAAGTTCTAAAGAGTTGTGCAACCGGCCACTCCCCAGGAAGGACACCTCTCCTCCCCTTTCGCTCCAAGCCTGGAGGCCCAGCGGGCTCTGGGGTTCAGAGTGGCTGCGGGCTGCTCGGAAAAGGAAAAGGTCATCCCTCGCCTGAGGCCGCCCTGCGTCGGCTCTCTGGAAGCCCTGCCGAGTCAGCCCTTCCAGCCACCGTCTCTCCCCGACCCTCAAAGGTGAAGACCTTTTAGGCGTCTTGGGGCGCTGTGCAAAGTCCATAGCCCCTTACTGGGCGGTGATCCAGGCCGGGCTTTACCGCTGCCCCGGTCCCAGCCACCCAGAGGGGCCATTAATTAGCCGCCACGGGAAGTCGGCTCCCTCCTCCCTGGAACTGTAGTCTGGAATGAATCTTCGATCCGAGCATCCCGCTCCGACTAGCCTGGGAAGTCCCAGCCAGGTTTTCTAAGAGCCCGGAGCCCGGCGACCGTGCGGGCCTCAGGGTTGGACACCTGTCACCTGGGCGAGGGGAGGAAGGAAGACTTGGACTGGAGTTTCCTGGAAGGGCAGGCCTGGTGGGGCCCTGCTGAGAGAGAGAGAGAGAGAGAGCTAGAGCGGAGGTCCTCGACTCGGAAGCCGCACCGGGGGTGGGAGGTACCATGTCGCCCCCCACCCCCGGCACCAACCCCGGAGGTCTACTTCACACCTCTCTAACCGGCTGCAGCGGCCTTTACCCTAAATCCCTCCAGCTCAGGGCTGCGCCCCCAGCGGCGCTCCAGACCCGCAACTCAAGGGTTAAGTCCAGGCCCTCGGGTCAGACGTTTACAAACACTCGGGAGCCGGGCGGGGACCGCGCCCGTTACTCTAATGAGAAACAGGCTCTGCCGGGCCGAGAGGAAGAGGGGAAGAGGGGAAGAGGGGAAGAGGGGAGGGCTGGCCCAGCGAGCCGGAGCTCCGCAGCGGCCGAGGCGGCTCCCCTCCCTTCCCTCCCGTCCTCCCGCTGGCCCGCCCTGGGGACCCCCCCCGCCCCCGGGGACCCCTGTGACGTGCGGAGCTGCTCCGGCTGGGAGCCCGGGACCGCGACGCTGGAGGGGGCGGGGACTGGAGGCCAGGCCGGCGGGGAGAGAAGAATGTTCCGAGGCCGAGCGGGGAGGCGGCCTGGTTTGATTTTCCTTTCTACCCCCACTTCGGTTGGTCTCCTCAGGTTACATTTCCCTTCCAGTTTCATCTGGGAAATAAAGGAAGGAGACCCACGAGGAGGGAGAGCAAGGAACACCCTGAGACCCGCGACCAGCCTCCACCCAAGAGGAGGGTGCCGAGGGAGGAGGGCAGCGGAGGCTGGAGGGGCACGCGTAGAGACCCTAATCCAGCCCCTGCTTCCCCACACGCCGCCCAGCGCCCCCCCTCCGCTGCACAAGCAGACGTGCACATTCTTTTCAAATGTCATATTTCCTTTGATCCTGGGCAGCGTTTCTCCATGTGTCTGGCTCAGCTCCTGCCCAGCCAGCCACCTCCCCCTCTCACCCGCCTTTGTATATTTTCCTGGAGAACCCTCCCCTCCTAGCATCTGGAAGGCCCCGAGGGCTGGCGTCGGCACACACAGCCCTGGCGACTCGGGCCTCGCCTCCCAGTGACTCAATTTCCCCTCTGCGGGTTTTGGGCGGGGGTAAGGAGGGGAACAGAGGGGAGAGTTGTTGAGCGCAAAAGTGGTACGAACGAGCCTGAGGACCGCGCAGAGTGCCAAGCTCCTCTCCGGGGCGGTGGAGGGGGGCATCCCCTGGAGTCTGAAAACCCTCCGATCTGTCTGGGCTGCGGCAAAGGGATGGAATTTATGACTTCTGCAACGTCCTGCCTTTGGAAAAGCGGGTATTTGTAGGTTTAGGTTGCCCTACGCTTCTGCTTCCTGGCTACCGCAAAGACCCAGCCACCCTCCCCTCCGGCTGTCCCAGGTTTCTCGCCCGCCGAGCCTTTGTCCTCGCTCCGCTGCCCCCTAGCGGGCAAACCTGAGCACAGCCCTGCCATCTCACCTTGTGTTGGTGCAGCGCTTTGCCTTCCGCTCTCGGCCCTTGGAGGGCTGATTCCGCGGCCTTGGTGACTGACGATATTATTTTTTTAAATACACAGATACATTCTCCTTGTAAACTATTCAAGCCATACAAAACTATATAGCAAACCGTGATAGACCACTATTTTGTAGACGTTTATCAGCATATACGCACACACACCTACTCTTTTCAGGAACATGAGACCGTAGCTACAAGCATTTTCCTCCACTTGGTTTTGGTTTTTTTTTGTTTGTTTGTTTTGTTTTGTTTTGTTTTGTTTTCTCCTTTACAAATGGCTTGGCGATCTTTTCCTGTCAGTACGTGTGCATATGAAAATGGTGATAAAAGTGCCCATCTCTTTAAGGAAGGTTAGTGACAGCTAAGTCTGCGTGTCCTTTACCAGTGCAAATTCCTCCATGCCACATCTTACACAGAATCAGTCTTAGACTGGCATCCCCCCAAAAAGCTGAGCCTGAGGCCAGAATGACATGTAGGCAGTTTTTTGTGGAAAGCAATCACAAGAGACAAGGCAGGTAGGGAATGGGAAGAGGGAAACTGGGAAGGCAGGCCCAAGGATGTGGTACTCAGCTGATCACTATCTGAGCAACTGGAGCATTGTCCCACTGGGAGCCACATAGAATGTGATTCAAGAGCCATAGAAGGGCTCCTGGGTGTCTGGGATGGAGCCCCAGAATGAGACTCCATCCCATTCTGCCTGCCTCTCCCTCTGCTGCCCTCCCCCTGCTTTGTGCACTCTCTTTGTGTCAAATGAATACAATTTTTAATATATATATTTTAAGATTTTATTTATGCGAGACAGAGAGCTATAAAGAGCATGAGCTGGGGGAGGGGGGAGAGGGAGACTCCCCACTGAGCAGGGAGCCCAACATGGGCTCTATACTAGGACCCTGAGATCATGACCTGAGAAGAACACAGAGCCCAACCTACTGAGCCACCCAGGTGCCCCAATAAAAATCTTTAAAAAAAGAAAAAAGGCATAGAGAGGAGGGGTGCCTGGGTGGCTCAGTCAGTTAAGCCTCTGCCTTCAGCTCAGGTCAGGATCCTAGGGTGCTGGGATGGAGCTCCACACTCCCTGCTCAGCAGGGAGTCTGCTTCTCTCTCTCCCTCTGCCTTCCCCCTGCTCCTCTCTCTTGCTCACTCTCTCTCTCAAATAAATATAGTTTTTAAGATTTTATTTATTTGGCAGAGAGAGAGAAAGCATGAGCAGGGGAAGGAGCAGAGGGAGAGAGAGAAACAGACTCCCCACTTAACAGGGAGCCTGTCACAAGGGCTTGATCCCAGGACCTTCAGATCATGACCTGAGCCCAAGACAGATGCTTAACCAATTTAGCCACCCAGATGCCCCAATAAATAAATAAATTAATTTAATTTAAAAATATTTATGAAAGAGACATAGGAATATTTATACACTCACTCTTACCCGCCCCCCCAATGGTCAAAAGTTGCCCCTTGAGTGTTAATTCCCTCACTGTTCCAGGTTTACACACATGTCAGAAATGGTAGATGCCCCACAAGACTACAGCAAAAGAGTCCACAGGCAAAGGCAAAAGATAGGAACTGTAGTTGGAAGCAGATACTGTCAGGTGACACCTGCAAAGAGTTGGTTGCTACAGTAACAGCTAGAGGAAAAAGATGATTGGAGAGTATATGAGTCAGCTAAGATATATCCTGTACAAGATCATTCAGTCAAACAAAAATATGTATCAAAGCACCTCTATGTTCGGAGGCAGTTCTAGGCATTAGGTACCTAACTTATAAACAAAGCCCCTAAGAATTGCCAATTGTCAAGCTGGAATTATATTTCTTTGCCCCCATAACTGTAAAGAAGTATCAGTTTTATTCATCCAGTATCTATCTACTTCCTTTCTATTCCCTTCATTGCCATCCCAGCCTACACGTTGGTTTTTTTCTGACTTAGACTCTCAATAACAGCATCTAACATCAATGGTATACCTTACGTATTTGACAACTGAAGTATATCATTTTTAAAGCCCATCTCTGGGACGCCCGGGTGGCAGTGTTTGAGCATCTTCCTTTGGTTCAGGGTGTGATCCTGCAGTCCTGGGATTGAGTCCCGCAGCAGGCTACCTGCCTGGAGCCTGCTCCTCCCTCTGCTTACATCTCTGCCTTTCTCTGTGTCTCTCATAAATAAATTAATTAATTAAAAATAATAATAAAAAATAAAAAAATAAAGCCCATCTTTTCTGTAACAAATATTATTTTTAGTATTAATTACGATATGAAGAATAATCATGGCCAGAAAAGAAATATAGAGGGACGCCTGGGTGGCTCAGTGGTTGAGCGTCTGCCTTTGGCTCAGTGCATGATCCCGGGGTTCTGGGATGGAGTCCCATATAGGGCTCCCTGCATGGAGCCTGCTTCTCCCTCTGCCTATGTCTCTGCCTCTCTCTCTGTGTGTCTCTGATAAATAAATAAATAAATAAATAAATAAATAAATAAATAAATAAATCTTTAAAAAAAAGAAATATAGAGTACAAATTTTCTTTTATTGACCTAATATGCTCATAGTAATGCCAGTGCTATATGCCGGTAATGTGTGCATATTTCATACTGTATATATATTACAGTACAAAAAAGGAAAAAAGGAATGGGTTAATAATTGTAATTATATACATATATTTTTATTTTATTTTAAATAAAAAGGAAAATTTATATATTGACCTGTCATAGGAATGAATTATAACATTACAATTTCTGTTCCAGGTTTTAATTTTGCAAATTTGTCAATGACTTTGTAAAAACTGATCTTCCCATATAGACAATAGAGCCAGATTTGTTCATCCGTCTCACTCAGTGGTCGATCAAAGAAAACTTTTTAACAACTTTAAATGTTTTGGGATTTACCATAAAATTCACCCTTTGAAAGTGTACAACTCAATGGATTTCAGTATATTCACAAGGTTATGCAACCCTCACCATATACATCTAATTCCAGGACATTTTCATCACCCAAAAAAGGGTGATTAGTAGTCCTTCTCCATTCTCCCATTCCCCTAACTGCCAGAAACCTCTAACCAATATTTCCATAGATTTGCCTATTCTTGACATTTTGTATAAAGGGAATCACATAATATATCAACTTTCATGCCTGTCTTCTTTCACTTAGCGTAATGTTTTCAAGGTTCATCCATGCCATAGGTATCAGTACACCAATCCATGCCATAGGTATCAATACATTCTTTCTTATGCTTAAATATCAATTTTTAAAATTTTTGAGATTTTTCCTTACACAAAGCAACAGATAAATAGTTAGAAAAAAATGTTACGTTGGTTATTGTTAAACCCTTTTTATTTGTATATAACTTTTCACATGCTTACAACTTCTCTCTCAATTAGATGATACATACCTGGAAGGAGCTACTAACTTTTGGGGTGATTTATTACAGAGCATGTGTTCAAGCTTGAGGTCAAGGAGCTAGGTGATGATGAGATTGGGCCCTTGTACCTGAGCTTGATGCCATGATGGGATGAGACTTGAAGATTTTAAGGGCAGGGGGCGAATATGGGAGGAATGTGAATTGCTATGACTAACAGGCCAACTATGACAGACTCTATTTTGTATTTATCCCATTCAACATACCCTCCTTACAGTGTAACTGCTAGTCTTTCCACCCAGAGATGAGAGGTCTATGTTCTCCCCCTTGATTCTGACCAGGGGCTAGTAACTGCCTTAACCAATGACATACAATAACTTTCAAGATTAGCTCATAGAAAGGATATAGGTTCTGTCTGGAGCTTGATGGCTTGCTCATTCTCTCTCTCTTTCTCTCTCTCTCTCTCTCTCTCTCTCTCTCTCTCTCTCAATGTTTGCCATGTTGCAAGGACAACAGAGTCACATGGAGAAGTCACATGTATGTGGTACAGCCAATTGCCCTAGCTAAAATCTCAGTCTCAACATCGACTGCTACACGTGTGATGATTCTAGCTACCAGCCTTCAAGTCCCCCACCAGACACTGTGGAGCAGATAGATAGGAACCTTTATCAAACATCTATTATGCGCCACACACCATGCTAAGCTCTGGGATACAGAGATTAATAGAAGATAGTTGTTGACCAACTGAAGAGTTGGTAAGAGACGGTATTTAAATAACTAGGTGCATCAGTTAGAATTACGCTTGGCTACGTATACATACAGACCTGACCTATTAGTGGCTTAAATGAGATAGAAGTTTATTTTTCTCTCATATAAAAGCTCAACAGGTAGGCACTCAAGGGCTTTTTTCTTTTTTTTTTTTTTCTTCACTCAAGGGCTTATTATGGCAGTTCCACAACTATCTGGCTTCCAAGTTCCTTCTATCTTGCTCTTCCACCATCCCTAGCATTCCACTTCATGGAAGACCCATAAAGGATTCAGCTCAACGTCCAGCCATAATGACCATATCTTTTTTTTTTTTTTTTTTTTTTTTTTTTTTTTTTTTTAATTTTTATTTATTTATGATAGTCACAGAGAGAGAGAGAGAGAGAGGCAGAGACACAGGCGGAGGGAGAAGCAGGCTCCATGCACCGGGAGCCTGATGTGGGATTCGATCCCGGGTCTCCAGGATCGCGCCCTGGGCCAAAGGCAGGCGCCAAACCGCTGCGCCACCCAGGGATCCCCATAATGACCATATCTAAACCAAGAAGAAAAAAGAAGAGCAGAAGAATATACACCCTCTCTGTCCGCACACCATTTATACTCTCAATTGGTCAGAATTTAGTCATATAGCCACATATAGCTGTAAGGGAGGCTGGGAAGTATATTTGTTCCAAGTGTATTTATTCCTATGTCTAGCTAAAAATGTCATGTTCTATTACTAAGGAGAATGGGGGGCAGCCCGGGTGGCTCAGCGGTATAGCGCCGCCTTCAGTGCAGGGCGTGATCCTGGAGACCTGGGATCAAGTCCCACTTCCGGACTCCCCGCGTGGAGCCTGCTTCTCCCTCTGCCTGTGTCTCTGCCTCTGTGTGTGTGTGTGTCTCATGAATAAATAAATAAAATCTTTAAAAAAAGAAAAAGAAAATGGGGAGACAGATTCCTGGGGCCAATTAGCAGGCTCTGCAAACTAGAGAAATAGGATTTGGGGATTATCCATAAATTCCAATTATACATATAATCTCTTTCCTTTAATACAGGATATTTTCTTGATTTACTGCACAATTATCCACATTATGTATTATACGGAACAAGTTCATCTTATAATTCAGAAGAAACAGCTTTATGAGATTTATGGTTATCCTATTTTTAGAGTACTGTCCATGACGTTGTCTAAAGCAAGAGTCTGGGACGCCTGGCTGGCTCAGCCCTTGAACATCTGCCTTTGGCTCAGGGTGTGATTCCCAGTGTGGGGATCAAGTCCCGCATCTGGCTCTCTGCAAGGAGTCTGCTTCTCTTTCTGCCTGTGTCTCTGCCTCTCTCTCTCATGAATAAATAAATAAATCTTAAAAAAAAAAAAAAATAAAGCAAGAGTCCTTACTTTCTAACCAGGGACACTATTCTCTCAAATCTCAGCAAGGACTTTGCTTCTCCTGAATAACCATGCAAAAAGCAAAACCGTAGACATTTAAAATGGGAGATGCTGAGCTTTTTGTGGGCTAAGCATTCACAATATAAGTTATAGACCATTATTGCAATTAATTTGATTCAATCTAAAATTATATTCTGTCAAGATTCTTAACTATAGAGAACAAACTGAGGGTTGCTGGAGGGGAGGTGGCAGGGGGATGGACTAAAATGGGTAATAGGCAGTAAGGAGGGCACTTGTTTTGATGAGGTTTTTTTTTAAGATTTTTATTTATTTATTCATGAGAGACACAGAAAGAGAGAGAGAGAGAGAGAGAGGGAGAGAGAGGGAGAGACACACACACAGGCAAAGGGAGAAGCAGGCTCCATGCAGGGAGCCGGACATGGGACAAGATCCCAGGTCTCCAGGATCACACCCCGGGACTGAAGGCGGCGCTAAACCACTCAACCCCCGGGCTGCCTGATGAGGTGTTAATTCTACTCCCCAAACCAATACTATATACATTAGCTAACTTGAATTTAAATAAAATCTTGGAAGAATAAATAAATAAATAAGTGCAAAAATCTTGCCAACAGGGATCCCTGGGTGGCTCAGCAGTTTAGCGCCTGCCTTCAGCCTGGGGCATGATCCTGGGGTCCTGGGATCGAGTCCCACATTGGGCTCCCTGCATGGAGCCTGCTTCTCTCTCTGCCCAGGTCTCTGCCTCTCTTTCTTTCTCTGTGTCTCTCATGAATAAATAAATAAAATCTTTTTTAAAAAAATCTTGCAAGCATAAGAAATTTCTTAAATAAAATTATGTTCTCCCTTTTTAAATAAATTCATGATCACACACCTTTCATGGTCACATAGAATTCCCAGATTTTGGGATGCCTGGGTGTCTCAGCGGTTGAGCGTCTGCCTTTGGCCCAGGGCGTGATCTCGGGATCTGGGACGGAGTCCTGCATCGGGCTCCTTGCGGGGAGCCTGCTTCTCTCTTGGCCTGTGTCACTCTGACTCTCTCTCTGTGTCTCTTATGAATAAATAAATAAAATATTAAAAAAAAAAGAATTCCCAGATTTTGCCTTAGAAATTTCTTGCAGTTCCTTCTGAATATCATTCTTATTTACTTTGACATGTTACTGTTTCTCATCCTCTGGTTCATCCAGGTCACAGGAAAGAGAGTAAGATATGGGGTGCAAAATGGTAAAGCACTCTCCCTTCTGTAAGAGGGACACGATGAAAAAAACATTTCAAAGAAGACCATAGGATTGAGTTTTCCCAAGACTCCTAGTTCTTTTCTTATGTCCATATTTGGGGGGGGAGGGGGTTAAAGATTTTTTTTATTTTTAAGTAATCTCTACACCCAATATGGGGCTCGAACTCACCCCCAAAATCAAGAATCACATGCTCCACCAACTGAGTCAGCCAGGAGTCCCTCTTATGTCCATATTTGGATTGTCAAGACCTTGATCTTTTTCCAAAATCATTATTCTTACTTTCACTGCAGAATCTCTCTCTCTCTCTTTCTCTCTCTCTTTTTTAAGTAGGCTCCATGCCCAGCATGGAACCCAACACTGGGCTCAAACCCACATCCTGAAATCAAGACCTGAGCAGAGATCAAGATCTGGGCAGAGATCAAGAGTCTGACATTCAACTGACTGAACCACCCGGATCCCCCAATCACTGCAGAATCCTGATAAGGTAGAAAATTTATCTGCAATTCACCAACATGCAAGATCAGTTTCAGCATTCAGTTTATATTTGACATCTATAGAGAAAGATGCATACAACTGTGCTGTATTTTCTCCTGTGATTTCGGATGGGTGTTCTGTGTTCTAAAATTTTTATTCAGCTATCCAATACTATCAGAAACAAAATCAAATCCTAAAATTCCACATCCCTCATCATGTTTAACTTGTTCTATAGGAATTGCTACCTGGTCCCTTAGAATCTCATCTAGCTTGCTTTGCTAGGATATGGAAGGAGTCTCATTTCATTTTGCTCAATATTTACTTCAAATCCAGTTCCAAATGTCCCACATATTCCCTATATATAATCCTATCTACAAATCAGTGAAAAGACTTATTGAGCAATCATTTAATTTACCATCACGGAGATACCATATTGAGGTTAAGTGCTCTTTGCACTTTGATCTGGTGACTAATATCTGGTATTGTTTATCCGATACTGGAATAGATGGTTCATGAGAAACAAGATGTGGTAGACAGAATAATGGTCCCCAATTATTAGGTAAGAGTCTGAGAAAAAAATTCAGCAGTCTTACAGTACTGAGAAAACAAAAATGGAGTTCAAGACCTATCAAGAAGGAGGACCCTCACTGACACCCCAGGGTTTTTTTTTTTTTTTTTTTTTAATTTTTTTTTTGTTGTTGTTGTTTATGATAGTCAGAGAGAGAGAGAGAGGCAGAGACACAGGCAGAGGGAGAAGCAGGCTCCATGCACCGGGAGCCCGACGTGGGACTTGATCCCGGGTCTCCAGGATCGCGCCCTGGGCCAAAGGCAGACGCGAAACCGCTGCGCCACCCAGGGATCCCCACCCCAGGGTTTCAATAAGAGAGACTGAAGAACTTACACCCTCACACTAAAGCTGTATAAGTAAGGGCTTCTATCAGGAGACAGAAATCACACAAGATTTTGAACCAAGAAAGTTTAATATAAAATGTCAACTATAATAGGGTATTAGAGTACTGAGAGATTGGCTTGGTAAGAAGAAAAGAGAACTCTAAAGAAGACAGGAATAACAGATAGAAGAAAGTACCATTACCTCTAAGGCTGGAATAAGTCAAGGAAGATCACCCACCCTGCCCGAAACTCCCAGGGCTGAGATTCAGACCTAACTTAAGAAAACTGTGACTCACTAGCTGGTGGAGGAGTCATTGGTGTGCTGAGATTCCATACCTTAGAACTCACTGCAAAGTTTTCCAGTCATGGTGGTGGCATGAAGCTGCTTCATCAGCTGCAATTCATTGAGAAGCCACCCAAGGAGGTGCCAGGTCAAGCTCTTGGTCACTGGGCACAGGTGCAGATTGCCTTACTCTGCAGGAGCCAGCACTGAACAAGTTGTACCTGCCACTGGAGCCTGGCCAGAGGAACACCAGAACTAGGAAAAGACCTCTTACTCCTCCAGTGTTCCTACAGCACCCTCTACTGACAATGCCTAACATTGTGCCAGCTGGTAAAAGAAATATTCACAGACTCTAGCTCCAATATTGCAAAGCAGGAAGTGAAGACTGGATTTGGAACTGGGCGTTCATTGATAATTGGCACAAAGGATAATTTAGAAATGGAAGAACCCAGGGATCCCTGGGTGGCGCAGCGGTTTAGCGCCTGCCTCTGGCCCGGGGCGCGATCCTGGAGACCCGGAATCGGGTCCCGCGTCGGGCTCCCGGTGCATGGAGCCTGCTTCTCCCTCTGCCTGTGTCTCTGCCTCTCTCTCTATCTCTCTGTGACTATCATAAATAAATACAAAAAAAAAAATTAAAAAAAAAAAAAAAGAAATGGAAGAACCCAGACTAAGACTGAAACGCAGCTTCAAATGAGCTTGACTCCATATTGGATGAAAGTGATTTTCCTCTATCCTAACTGCCTACCAGAAGTAAAAAAATCATCACTGAAGAAACCTAAAAGTATCCAGACACACAACTATCTCCACAATTTTTCATAAAAAAATACTATCATTCAATCAAAAATTACCAGGCATACCAGAAGATATCATTAAATGGTTGAAAACCAAGAGAAAAAAAAATACTCAATAGAAACAGACCCACAGCTGAACCAGATATTAGAATTACAAGACACGGGTTTTGAAATAACTACAATTAATTTGAGAAAACAAATGATAATATGGAAAAATTCAGTAGAAAAATGAAATCTATTAATCAAATGTAACATCCAGAATGGAAACAACCCAAATGATCCTCTCTGTATCTCACTTCCCATAGTAGCTGATGCGTGCCCAAGTCCTACATATTTTTTCCCATTCAGAAAAGTGCTTTACCTAATAATAATTATCTTTGAATATCAGTTATGTGTCAGATACAGTAATATATGCATCATTTATTACTGTACTATCATATCATATCATCATATATACTTCCATCTACCTGTTGACCATAAGTAAATACTAGCTTCCCCATTTTATACATATGGAAATTTATACAGATTAAGGAGTTTTCCCAAAGACAAACAACTCTGAAATGGTGAAACTTAAATCCCCATCCAGGTCTATCAATCTGTGTTTTTCCCACTACTCTACATTCCATCTCTCCTCCCTACTTCTCTGAGCAGATGGAAACTGCTTTCCTTCCTATATCTTCAACATAATGTAGTACCTATTTCCTATTTGGTTTGTTTATTTATTTATTTATTTATTTATTTATTTATTTATTTAACTTTTTTATAAAACTATATCCTTATCTCTGTGCGAGCCTAATCCTTCCACCTGAGCCCCTGAAAACCACCCTTAGCTACTACTCAGGATCCGTACTCCCTCTCTTAGGGCCTGTCACTCTTCCCTCTCTACTGCAACTCCCTCTTCTCCACAGCCCCAAGTCATCCCCCCTTTAAAAATAAAAAAAAGAAGAATAAAAGAGAGGAATCCCTTGATCCATCTTCTTGCTTAATCTAACATCTAATAGGCCTCTTTTCCTTCCTTTATTACCAAATTTCTCAATAGTAATCTCTGCTCTCTCTCCTACTTCCTCAGATCCTATGCACTCATTAACTCACTCAAAATGAAACAAATCTTCTCTCACAAAAGTCACCCAAGTCCTCTGCTACCAAATCCCATGGGCTGTCTTTACCTTGTTTATCATTTCTAGCAGGTGTCTCTGGTATGCTTGTTACATCTCTGGGTTCAGCCACAGCTGTGGTGGACAGTTCATATGAGGTCAGACTCACCTTGCACTGCCAGCATCCTACCTCAAGTCTGTACCTTGATTAACATTCTGCTTCGGGGCTATATTAGTCAGGGCTTTCTAGAGAAATAGCCAATAGGAGTGTGTGTGTGTGTGTGTGTGTGTGCACTTGTACCTGTGTGTATTTAAATATATATTTTAGAGATTTATTACAAAGTAGTGGCTCACACAATTATGGAGACTGCCAAGTCCAGAATCTGCAGTGTGAGCCTGCAGGCTGAAGACTCAGGAAAGCTGAGATCCCAGTTTTGGCCCAAAGGCCAGCAGGCAAGAGACCTAGAAATGCTGATGGTACAAATGAAGTCTGAGGGCAGTCTGCTAGATAATCCCCTCAACTGATTAGATAACACCTACCCATATTATAAAGGCTGCTTTCCTCAAAATTTGCTGATTTAAAAGTTAATACCATCCAAAAATACCCTCCAAGTTGACACATAAAAGTAACCATCACAGGTCATTATTCCACACAATGGGAGCTTGCTCACCAACCCTCTCTGCCAAATTCTGATGCAAACACAGCCAGTAAATGCAAGGGAGTCAGTGCCCCAGATGCAATCTTTAAGCAATGTCTACAGACCTTGGTGGATGAATATTCCAACCCCCTATCTTTCAGGTGGACAATCCTGGGAGGCAGTCTCTAAATTTGGAGGTTCTACTGGAATAGTGCTTCTATTGCCCACAACTACAATCTCAATAAAAAACACCCTTCTGTTGGCTTTTCCTCCTTCCCTGTCTTACTCTCTAGGTTCCCTCATTCCTGCTTCCTGTGAACCATTCCCAAAAGTCTACCTGAACCTAAAACCATGCTCAGGCTCTTTTTTGGGGATCCCCAAACTTAGATGCCTTTTCAGTAGTGGTTGACTCTGATGATCGTCTCCTGATTCTGTTCCTGCCTGGGATCCCCCACTATGCACGGTTCTTTGTCCTTTGCCCTCTTCTTTCTTCATGGGCTCTCCCTGGTTGATGCCATCCTTTTTAGGATCCCCCATCTCTGAACTTTTAAAATGAATAGATCTATTAAAAAAATAGAGGGGATCCCTGGGTGGCTTAGCAGTTTGGCACCTGCCTTCAGCCCAGCGGGTGATCCTGGCGTCCGGGGATCGAGTCCCACATAGGGCTCCCTGCATGGAGCCTGCTTCTCCCTCTATCTGTGTCTCTGCCCCCTCTCTCTTTCTGTGTCTATCATGAATAAAGAAATAAAATCTTTTAAAAAAATAAAAAATAGAACAAAACTAACAGATATAAACGTAAAACTTGAATTCTAAAACTTGTAGAAGGAAAGAGAAAAATCACGGTGATCTTGAATTAACAAAGGTTTCTTTCTCATTCTATCTCTCTTTCCTTTTTAAATATTTATTGATTTATTTGAGAAAGTACATGTATGCAAGTGAGGGGAGAGGCAGAGGGAGAGAATCTTCAAGCAGACTCCCCCTTAGTGTGGAGTCTGACACAGGGCTGATCTCAGGACCCATGAAACCATGATCTGAGCCAAAACCAAGAGCCAGGTACTCAACTGACTAAGCCATCCAGGCACTCTTTTTTTTTTTTTTTTTTTTTTTAAGGCAAAGATTTCTTATTGATAACACCAAAAGCATGATCTACTAAAGAAAGGAAAAATAGATACATAAAACATAAAGAAATTTCAAAGCTCAATAATAAGAAAACAAGAAGCCCAATAAAAATGGACAAAAATTTTGGCAGACATTTCCTCTAAGAAGATATATAGATGGCAAGCAAGCACATGAAAAGAGGCTCAAATTCATGAACCATTAGGGAAATGGAAATTAAAACCATAATGAGATACCTATCAGAATAGCTAGTAATAAAAAAAAACAAACAGGGATCCCTGGGTGGCGTAGCGGTTTGGCGCCTGCCTTTGGCCCGGGGCGCGATCCTGGAGACCCGGGATCGAATCCCACGTCGGGCTCCCGGTGCATGGAGCCTGCTTCTCCCTCTGCCTTTATCTCTGCCTTATCTCTGCCTTGTCTCTGCCTCTCTCTCTCTGTATGACTATCATAAATAAATAATTAAAAAAAATTTAATAAAATAAAATAAAAAACAAACAAACAAACAAAAAGAATAGCTAGTATTGGGATCCCTGGGTGGCGCAGCGGTTTAGCGCCTGCCTTTGGCCCAGGGCGTGATCCTGGAGACTCGGGATCAAATCCCACGTCGGGCTCCCGGTGCATGGAGCCTGCTTATCCCTCTGCCTATGTCTCCGCCTCTCTCTCTCTCTGTGTGTGTGACTATCATAAATTTAAAAAATAAAATAAAAAAAAAAAGAATAGCTAGTATTAAAAAAGAGACTTCAATATACCAAATGTTGAAAAGGATACAAAGCTGGAACTCTCACATTGCCAGTAGGCATGTAAAATAGTACAACCACTCTGGAAAACCATTTAGCAATTTCTTCAGAAGTTAAACATATATTACCATATGACTGAGCTATTCCACTCCTCAATATTTACCCAAGAGAAGTGAAAGTATATGTCCCTACAAAGACTTGTACGTGAATATTCATAGGGGCTTTATTTGTAATAGCCAGAAATTTTGTCCAGGAACAGGTAAATGATGAAGAAATTGTGGTTCAACGGAATATTATTAAAGCAATAAAAAAGAGTGAATCTTTGGTACACCCAACAATTATGGGTGAATCTCAAAGTAATCACATTGAGTGACAGATCAGACAAAAAGAATAAAAATTATGTGATCCATTTTTTAAAAAGATTTTATTTATTTATTCATGAGAGACACAAAGAGAAAGAGAAAGGCAGAGACACAAACAGAGGAGAAGCGGCTCCATGCAGGGAGCCTGATGTGGGACTTGATCTCAGGACTCCAGGATCACGCCCTGGGCAGGCACCAAACCGCTGAGCCACCCAGGGATCCCCTATGTGATCCATTTATATAAAATAGAAAATTTGGTGTCGTGCCTGGGTGGTGCAATTGGTTAAGCTTCTGACTCCTGAGCCAAAACGCTCAGGTTATGATCTCAGTCCTGAGGTCAAGCCCCGCGTCAGGTTCTGAATTTAGTGCTGAGTCTGCTTAAGTTTCTCTCTCTCTCTCTCTCAGCCTCTGCCCCTCCCTACCAGGCTCTCTCTCATATAAATAAATAAAATCTTTAAAAAAGAAAATGCTGGTTGCCTGACTGGTTCAGTTGATAGGGCATGCAGTTCTTGATCTTTGGATTGGAGTTCAAGCCCCACATTGGGCCTAGAGCTTACTTTAATACATAAATACATAAATGTAATTAAATAAATAAATGACATGAACGAATAAATAAATGCGTAGAAAACATACACTAGTCTTAAGTGACAGAAAGGAGATGAGTGGTTGCTGGGAAATGGGGAATGTCATAGATAAATAAATGGTGTGATAAATACATTCCTCATGCTAATCATGGTGATTGTTTTATGGGAATAAACATATGTCAAAACTCATCACATCATACACCTTAAATATGTGCAGTTTATTGAATATCGATTCTACATCGATAAAGCTGCTAAAATATTTTTTTATAGAGAAAAAGCTTTTATTCAAACACACAACTTAAATAATATGAAAGGAACATACCCAATTACAATAAGCAAATTGGTTTTTGTAGACATGCAATATCTTTGTCAAGCTTTCTCCAGTGTGAAAATTCCATCCAAAGATAACAAATATAGATCTGCACACATAGTACCATTCTCAAATCAATTCCATAGCATTTGGAGAGAGATGATTTCAAACATCTCTGCTACATGAAAGCAGGAACTAAATTCTTACCTATCTCTAATAAGTTTTTTTTAATAATAAATTTATTTTTTATTGGTGTTCAATTTGCCAATGAAGAAACCTCCCCCCTTGTAAGTAGGGCCAGCCCTAATCCAGAGGCAGCCCATCCAGGCGCCTTCCTGAAATTTTAGCAACTAAAAGCATTCTGTTTACAATAAGAAAACCATCTCCCCCCACACCCTGATTAGAATGTCCCTGAATAGGTTCATGTTGACCCTCTGTGAAATCAATAACCTGAATGCTATGCGACTCCCGAGGTTCTTTTGTCTTTAAGCGTTTTTTTTCTTTTCCTTTTGCCTTTAAAAGATACCTGTAATTGCTAATCGGGGCTCTCTTCCTCTTCGGAGGCGGAGAGCCCGTTTGCGCAAACGTCCAATAAACCCTCTTGCTAATTGCATCTGCCTGTCTGGGGTCTGAGTCTCTGGGGCGTCCGCCGGGACACGTTGGCACCCGTGAGCCAGGGTCCAACACCAACATACAGAATAACACCCAGTGCTCATCCTGTCAAGTGCCCACCTCAGTGCCCGCCACCCAGTCATCCCCACCCCCCGCCCTGTTAAAATATTTCTTGAAACTCAATAGTCTCCCTTGATTCAAAGTCTTGCTTCCAACTTCTATCAAAGGACCTAATTAGTTTTTTCTTTTTCTTTTCTTCTTTTTTTTTTTTTTAAGATTTTACTTATTCATGAGAGACACACAGAGAGACAAACAGATAGAGAAGCAGGCTCCATGCAGGGAGTCCAGTGTGGGACTGGATCCCAGAACTCCAGGACCACACGCTGGACCAAAGGCAGGGGCGCCAAACCGCTGAGCCACCCAGGGATCCCCCAAAGGACCTAGTTCTTAAAGGCAAGTAGCTAAAAGAGCAGAGATCTGGGTTTAAAACTTGCTCTGAAAAAAAAAATAAAAAATAAAAAATAAAAAAATAAAAAAAAATAAAAAACTTGCTCTGCCATAAAGCTGTTTCTGTTGTTGTGGTTGTGGTTGTTGTTGTTGTTGTTGTTGTTGTAGATTTTATTTATTTATTTGGAGAGAGAGGGAGAGCACAGAGGCAGAATGACAGGGAGAAGCAGATTCCCTGCCAGGCAGGGAGCCAGATATGGGGTTTGATCCCAAAACCCCCAGGATCATGATCTGGGCAGAAGGCAGATGCTTAACTGATTAAGTGCCCCAGGCACCCTGTCCTAAGGCTCTTGTATGACCTTGGGCTGGTTACTTAAATTCTCACAGCCTCTGGACAGCTTTATCCATAAAATGGGGCTAATAGTAATATGTCTCACAGATTTGTTGCCAAAATTTGAGGGAGTTAACAGAGAGAGTTCCTAGTACATCTTAATATCAGAATACAATTGGGCCCCATCTCTGAGGTAGTTAAAGTGTTTCTGCTCCCTTCCTTTCCCCTTTCCTTCCAAACAGGGAGGGATCCTAGTCATAAAGACAATCAGAGGAGAAACAATGAGGAGGAAACAGGGCAGAGGGCTTGGATTGTGTTCCCCTGAAAACAGTGCCAGAGACCAGAACTTGGGACTTCCTGCAGGGTGATCCCAGGGATCATCAGGAGGGAGCAGAAAATGTGAGTTAGAGAAGAAGAAAAGGCCAATCAACAGGTACATATTGAACTAGCTAGTGATACGGAACTCAGTTCAGCAGGAGACCCTCTGCAGAACTATAGAAGGCACCTCAGAATTGACTCTCAAGGGATGCCTGAGTGGCTCAGTGGTTAATGTGGAGGCCAAGAAAAATCAAGGCCATTCCACCTCAAGTTTAGCATTAGCACAAGTACAGCCATCTTAGGCCCCTGTGAATAAGAGCTGAACTTTATAGGAAAAACAGAATGCAGAATGTCCTCAATGTCCTTGGCAGAGAATCCCATATCAGAAAGACAAAAGAGCCCACGCCCTGGTAGAAAGTCCCATATTCGAAAGAGAACAGAGCTCAATGCCCTTAAGCCCCATATCAGAATGTAAACAAGAACTTGAGAAATTCCTCCACCCCTTCAGAAAATCCCCTAGACCAGCCTATAAAAAACCCAGCTGTAACCCACTTCGGGGTCCAAGTCCCTGCTCTGCTGTGTCGGGTGTACTTGGACCCAAGCTCAAGCTTGTTAATAAACCCTCGTGCGCTTGCATCGGTGTCGGCTCCTTGGTGGTTTCTTGGATTCGCAATCTTGGGCACAACAGTTGAGCGGCTGCCTTCTGCTCAGGTTGTGATCCTGGGGTCCTGGGATCGAGTCCCGCATCGGGCTCCCTGCAGGGAACCCTCTGCCTATGTCCCTGCCTCTCTGTGTGTTTCTCATGAATAAATAAGTAAAATCTTTAAAAATAATAATAAATTGAACCTCAAAGGACAGGAGGCTGGGGCCCTGGCCCACAATTCTCTACTGTGTGAGCATTGTCCTCAGCATTAGCTCCTCTCTTCTCACCACACTTCTATTAACTGAGGCAGAGACAGGCCTGTTGCATAAGGCACTGGTAGGGTTATGGGACCATCCATGCAACCGTAACCACAACTCAAATCAAAGGTGGCCCAAGGACATGTGGCATGGAGCACCAAAGGTAGCTGCTTCAGGCCCAAAGCCCACCCTCCAGTCAACAACCTGCGCTTCAACCTTGTGGAGCACCTTTGTGTCAGGCACACAACGCAAGTACCTTTCAACTAAGAAGCCCAAAAGCCAGGATTAAAGTCCTCTCTCCCCAAAACTACAGTCAGGGACACAACTGACTTCCTTAATCACTCCCTCAGGACAGAAGCCTGGGAGAAAGAAGAGAGAATACCTGAGGAGTGAGTCATTATAGGGGCCAAGGGAGGAAAGGGTGGGGCTGAGAATTTACCAGAAGAAGGAAGAGCTATTTCACTGAGCGGTGGTTAAATCATTTTTCTCTGCTCTACAAATACACTGTGAACTAGAAATGTTCCTCAGGTTGAAAACACAGTCATGTTTATTGCATGAATGCCTACCACTAATGAAGGCATTACTGGAAATGCTTTCCTGGAAATGTGCTGCGTTCTTTCATGCCTTCTTTCATTTTATGTATTTATTTTTAAATATTTTATTTTATTAATTCATGAGACAGAGGGAGGCAGAGACACAGGCAGATGGAGAACCGGGGCTCCCCACGGGGAGCCCAATGCAGGACAGATCCCAGGACCCTGGGATCATGACCTGAGTCAAAAGCAGATTCTCAACCCCTGAGCCACCCAGGTACCTTGCCTTCTTTCATTTTAGCGCCACAGCAATCGGATCCAGTAAGGACTATAATTAACTGAAACTCAAGAGACGTTGAGTAACTTGCTGAATGTCAAATGGCTAGTAATTTACAGAGCCAGAATTCAATCCCAAGTAGTCTTGACCTTAGAGCATAGGCCTTTGGCCATCAGGCTACACTCAACTCTCTCTAAAAATAAATAAATACATAAATAAAGGGAACACCAGCTGAAGAAGCGATTTGAAGCAGTGGCCTGCCCCACCCCCCAGGGATGAGAGGGACTGGAGAATATCAAAATTAGATCTTCAGTGTTAACTAGACACAATAAGCAAAGAGAGAAGGACTCCACAATAATAGAAAGTACGTCATGATTGTCCTATATGTGCACTCATCATTGATGGCTGCTCAAAATCTTTTTAGTCCCATCTCACTAAGATGGAATAAAAAAAGTAGAAGTTACCCTTCCCAGCTTCCCCCGCCTTGGACAATCTGCCAAGAGAACGCTATTCTGATGTGCTCTGTGAAGAAACAGATGACAAATGAGCAGGGATTCCATTTTGTGGGGGCAGATGGCCCTAGGGGCAGCATGGTTCTTTGTGAAATCATCATTCTCTCAGCTTTGCTAAGGAAAAACAATTTGTGTTTAAGATTTTACTTATTCTTTTTTTAAAATTTATTTATTTATTTATTCATGAGAGACACACAGAGAGAGAGAGAGAGGCAGAGACACAGGCAGAGGAAGAAGCAGGCTCCCTGCGGGGAGCAGGATGTGGGACTCGATCCTGGACCCTGAGATCAGGCTCTGAGCCAAAGGCAGACGCTCAACCACTGAGCCACCCAGGTGCCCCCATCCTTTCGGGGTTTTATGAAGCTTCATTACACAGTCACAACAGATCAAATCATCAGCCACGGGTGATGGATTCAACCTCCAGCTCATCTCGCCTCTCACAGAGGTCAGGGGTGGAACTGAAAGTTTCAGGCCTCCCATTACGTGACTGGCAACCAACCCTGACAACCAGCCCCCTCCCTTAAGGTTATCTCAGGGCTTCCAGAACGTCACCTCATTAACATAACAGAAGACACCTTTTTTCGCTTTCCTCACAGGAAATTCCAAGGTTTTGGGAGCGCTGTTCCAGGAATGGGGTCGGATATATTTCTTATTGTGAATCACAGTATCACAGATCTCTTTCCAAGGGGAACACTCTCCCCATAACTCCGCTCAAACTCTGGAGTTCGTGTTGTAACTTTTCCAAATTGATGGCAGCCCAGTCCCCCAAAGTGATAGCATATTTGCCCATACTTCCCTCTTACCCCCTCTGGTGAGGGCTGGTTTCTCCGCAGCTGGGAGCAGAGATAAGGGTGCCCCTGACAGGCAGGAGCGGCCTGCCCCGCCGCCATAAAAAAGCATCCTGATCATTTTCTGTTTGTTTTTCACATCCACACAAAAGAACGAGGCCTTTGAATTTCTATGTCTAGAACTTGACAATAGGTCCAACCTAGAACTGACCAAGCGCTTTGGGAACCATCAAGTGTGAAGAAAACCAGCTTTTATCATGGTGGATGACAGCGATGTTGATAACTGCTTGGGTTGCGGGCGGGGGGTGCAGTTCACTCAGCTAGTCTGGACTCGTGCCTTTTCCAAAGTTCACAACCTTTGGACCTTTGCTCACAACATCCTCTGACTGGAATGACTTCTCCCGGGTTTACGTCTGTCAAAATCCAACTCATCATTGAACTGCCAAGGGCTAACTTGAACACGTATCCAAGATGATGCCAGTAGGCCTTTTTAGTAACTGCAGAAGACCAAGAGCCAGCTTCAGGGTAGATTTCCAGGTTAGGGCAGGTGGCAGAGGGAAGTCACTGCATCGATGTCCTGGGGGAAAGAGGCTGAAATGTAGTATCTGTGATTTTCAGAAAGTTAGGAAATACAAATTTTAAAAATACTAACATAAAACATAAGAAAGTAAAAATCAGGGCAGCCCCAGTGGCGCAACGGTTTAGCGCCGCCTGCAGCCCAGGGCGCGATCCTGGAGACCCTGGATGAGTCCAGCGTCGGGCTCCCTGCATGGAGCCTGCTTCTCCCTCTGCCTGTGTCTCTGCCTCTCTCTCTCTGTCTCTATGAATAAATAAATAAAATATTTAAAAAAAGAAAGAAAGTAAAAATCATCTGTAAACTCACTAGTCATAACTTTTTTCTATTTGTCCATTTATTTTTAAAAATATGTATTATATATTATAATATTACAAAATGTATACATATTATTATATTTTTCTAAATATATATACTGGTGTGGGAAACAAAGGCAAAAGAAAAATTAAATTTCCTTACTCTCTGCAGCCCATGGACAAGTCCTTGAAACAGGCAGAGTGAATTCCTATAGGAACTCAGCAGCCCCCATGTTAATACTCTAAGGGCAAAGGGCAATTTTAGCCCAACCCCCCAGGGCCCTGTAAACATAAAACTTTAACATATAAAAATCCCTTTGGAAACTTCCTTTGTCTCTACTCTCCCTCCAAGATTTATGTTGACAATCATCCCCCAAGTATATGACCCACTGATATACATCTGATGGGTCTCATGACTCAGGGTTTACCAGACAGTGATAAATGACCTTTTCCTAACAATAGCTAGCGCCCTCAAAGTCCTGGAAACTTTGCTTCCAAAATTCTTTAGAGACTTACGCTATCCCCAAACCCCTCCCAACTTGAAAGTATATAATGGGCCACTCCTCTTGACCCCAGTGCAGCTCTTTATGCCCACAGGTCCCGACCCTGTGCTTTAATAAAGCTACCTTTTTGTACTGAAAGATATCTCAAGAATTCTTTCTTGGCTGTCGACTTTGAACCCTAACATCTTTCCTACATCATATATTATATATAAATATATACTTCTGCTTTCTCCCCAGTAAAGTTTAATGTTCAAATCAAATGACTAAATGTTTATTAACGTAAATCTTCACATCTCCCCATCTAAAACATGGAACCATAATTTTAGCAGGTCTTTGTTGTGGAAAAAACATACATAATAAAATCTACCACTTTAATAATGCTTAAGTGTACAGTTCAGTGGCATTAAGTACATTCACATAATTGTGTAACCATCACCATCTCCAGAACTTTTTCGTCTTCCCAAACTAAAACTCTGTACTCATTAAACAGGGCACCTGGGTGGCTCAATCGTTGAGCATCTACCTTTGTCTCAGGTCATGATCCCAGGGTCCTGAGATCTGAGTCCTGCATCAGGGTCCCCACAGGGAACCTGCTTCTCTGCCTGCGTCTACCTCTCTCTCTCTGTGTCTCTCATGAATAGATAAATAAAAATCTTAAAAAAAAAAAAAAAAAGTAACTCCCCATTTCTTCCCCACCCTAGCCCCTGGCAACCATGGTTCTCCCTCTATCACTAATAATTAGAATTTAATTATTCTAGGTACCTCTTATAAGTGGAATTGTATGATATGAGTCTTTTTTGACTGGCTTATTCTATTTAGTGTAATGGCTTCAAGGTTCATCTCCATTGTAGCTATGTCAGAATTGTATTCCAACATCATAGCATATGTCAGAATTGTATTCTGAGGCTAAATAATACTGTTATATGTAAATAAGCATATCTATATCCCCGTTCATTCATGGTCACTTACGTTGTTTCTACCTTTTAGCTACCGTGAACAATGTTGTGATAAACATTGGTGTACAAATATCTGAGTCCCCACTTTCAGTTTCTTTGGGTATATACCCAGAAGTGGAGTTGTCAGTAGCAGGTCTTTTATACTTACTTGCCTTTCTTCTTTTTTAAGATTTTTTTTTTATCCACCGAGAGAGACAGAGAGAGAGAGGCAGAGACACAGGCAGAAAGGAGCCCAACACGGGACTCGATCCCGGAACTCCAGGAACGCGCCCTGGGCCAAAGGCAGGCGCTAAACCGCTGAGCCACCCAGGGACCCAACTAGCGGGTCTTTTATTTTAAGAGTCTCCTGCTCAACCGGCTGAGCTAGCCAGGCGCTCAGACCCGCTTGTAGCGGGTCTTTTATAAATCAATGAGCCACACCCTCCCATTTCCTTGGGTCTGATATGATGCTAATTGGTTTTGCAGTTGAATTTTGGGGAAAACTACTCTTTTTTTCCTTGCCTTTCTTTCTTTCTTTCTTTCTTTCTTTCTTTCTTTCTTTCCTTCTTTTAAATAGATTTATTTATTTATTTATTTATTTATTTATTTATTTATTAACGAGAGACACAGAGAGAGAAAGGCAGAGGCGTAGGCAGTGGGAGAAGCCGGCTCCCTGCGGGGAGTCTGAGACAGGAACTCAGATCTCAGGATTGTGGGATCAGGACCTGAGCCAAAGGCTGATGCTCAACCACTGAGCCACCCAGGCTTCCCTTTTTCTTGCATTTCACAAGTTCTGTCTGAGGTAAGTTTTCTTTAACTTCTTCGTTCACAACCATTAGAAATTTCTCTAGGGACGAGTCTGTTGGTGTTAAACTTGGTTTTCATTTATTTGAAAATATCTTTTTTTTTTTCTAAGCCTTTGTTCTTGAAAGAAATAATTTTTCCAACAAAAAGAAAAAAGAAATAATTTTTCCAAGTATACAATTCTATGCTGACACTTTTTTCCCCCTCCTTTTTTTCACTTTCAGTCAATCTGGTGTCTCCTGGTTTCTACTGTGGCTGTGAGAGGTGTGCTAGGGGTTTCAGGTGTGGTCTCTTGTAGATGATCTATGTCTTCTTTCTAGCCTATGAGATTGTTCCTTGGTCTTCATGATTCTACATTTTACTGACAATGTATCTAGATGTGGATTTCTTTTTTTTTTTTCTTTTTTTTTTTTTTTAAGATTTATTGATTTATTCATGATAGAGAGAAAGGCAGAGACACAGGCAGAGGAAGAAGCAGGCTCCATGCCAGGAACCCAATGCGGGTCTTGATCCTGGGACTCCTCCAGGATCCCACCCTGGGCCAAAGGCAGGCGCTAAACTGCTGAGCCACCCAAGGATCTCCTAGGTGTATTTCTTAATAGCAATCCTTTTTCGGCATAAACTGTGCTTCCATATTTGTAGACTTATGTCTTTCATCAAATCTTGAAAAATCTCGGCCATTTTCTCCTCAACTATTGCCTCACCCCAACTTTTTTTTCCCCTTTCTCCTCATGGGATTCCAATTAGATAATTGAGAGATGAAGAATGAGGTCTAACAATTTTTCTATCTGCTTGTCTCTTTTTGCTGCATTTTGAAGAATTTCTTCAGATTCATCTTTTGGTACACTCTTTCTTCAGCTCTGTTATTTATTTAACCAAGCATTGCAACTTCAATTTTAATATTACATACTTTTTTTAAAAGATTTTATTTATTTATTCATAAAGACAGAGAGAGAGAGAGAGTCAGAGACACAGGCAGAGGGAGAAGCAGGCTCCACGCAGAGAGCCCGATGTGGGACTCAATCCAGGGTCTCCAGGATCATGCCCTGGGCTGCAGGCGGTGCTAAACCGCTGCACCACCAGGGCTGCCCAATATTACATACTTTTTAAAATTTCTTGATATTCTTTTTTATTTTTTCTAAATCTATATGGACATTTTTTATAATCTCTTCTTCCTTGCTCATTTTTTTTCTATCCCATCTTCTATCTCTTTAAACATTTCACAGAAGCTCTTTATTTTTTTAAAAAAAGATTTTATTTAGGGGCACCTGAGTGGCTCAGTGGTTGAGCATCTGCCTTCAGCTCAGGGTCTGGCTCCCAGGTTCTGGAATCAAGTCCCACATTGGGCTCCCCACAGGAAACCTGCCTCTCCCTCTGCCTCTCTCTCTGTGTTTCTCATGAATGAATAAATCAATTTTTTAAAAAAATTTTATTTATTTTATTTGAGAAAGAGAGAGCATAAGCAGGGGAGCAGCAGAGGGAAAGGAAGAAGCAGACTCCCTGCTGAGCAGGGAGCCAGACTTGGGGCTTGATCATGGGTCATAAGGACCCTGCGATCATGACCTGAGTGAAATCAAGAGTTGGATGCTTACTACACTGAGCCACCCAGGTGCCCCTAGAAGCTCCTTTAAATTCTTTATCTTATTATTCCAAATTCTGAACGAAGTCCTTAAAGATCCAAATCTGTTGATTTTTGTTTCTGCTGATTCTTCCTCATGGTGCTTTGAGGCCTTTTATGTATTTGGAAATTTGGGGGGGTGAGTCTATTCTTGGCAGAATTTAATCCAGAAGCTTGGGCTGAGCATGCTTTCTTCTAAGGAGGATTTAGTTTACTCCTGCCAGATTCCAGAAGGTATTACTAATCTGAGGCCACTGAAAATTTTCAGCTTACGATTTATTGGTCAAAGGGAAAGTAAAAATTCCGGCCACAGATGCTTGTAAGAGCAGATCTCACATGGAAATCAACATTTTTATTAGTTTTAACGAGTACTATAGACAGGCTCCTTCGTAAGTTCCCTTTGTTAGCAGGTGTACTTTTTCCATTCCACTGAGAATGTAGCCCATTTGAGGTTCCCAACTTTTTGAGGAATAAGGGTGTCTCACATTTAGTTCTTCCACCTTCCTAGGCCCTATGGCTGGCTCACTCTGTGGTTCTTCCCCAACCTTCCATATCCCCTTCCTAGCCCTCAAAACTCTACACTTCTATTTAGTTGACTTTCTGTTTACTTACTATTTACTTTTTGTGTTGTGTTGTTTTATTTTATTAGTTTTAAGGAGATGACCTGGGGAGATTACCTTTCTTTTCTTGAAAGCTCATTAAGGAATTTTTTTTAACATGTTGGTTATGTTTTATGTAGCATTTAGGTATCCTGCTATGGGAGGCTTTTGAGAACTCTGTCATACTACTGCAAGAGAACTTTTGAAACAAACAAACAAAAATGTGATTATATGGTACATCTTGCTTTGTAACCTGCTTTTTTTCCAACTTGATATATGATGAACATCTGTCATGTTAATAAATATAGGTGTAGAGCATCATTTTAATGGCTACATAGTGATCCATTGAATAATTTATTTATAATCTTTATAATATAAATTTATCCTTTTCCTAATATTGGATATTTAGGGTTCTATTTTTTCACTACGTTAAACAATACTTCGGTGAATATCCTTACTGCTAAATTATTGCATACATATGAACTTCTTATTTCTTTGTTTATAAAAGTAATATATGCTAATATAAACTATTCAAACACTAAGGAAAATGAAAATTCTCCATAATCCTTTTTGCCATCCCCTCAATTAATAAAATTTGACCTATAATTGGAATCTCTTACTCAAATGACAGATAAGAATTTGGTGGGGTGCATGGGTGGCTCAGTTAGTTAAGTGTCTGCCTTCGGCTCAGCTCATGATCCCAGGGTCCTGGGATTGACCCCCACATCAGGCTCCCTGCTGGGGGGGGGGTCTGCTTCTTCCTCTCCCTCTGCCCCTCCCCCTGCTTATGTTCTCTCTCTCAAATAAATGAATAAATAAAATCTTTTAAAAAAGAATTAGGAAAAATAAATAAATAAAAAAGAATTAGGGTAGAATATGTAAGAAAAGAAGTCACATTCTCGGGATCCCTGGGTGGCGCAGTGGTTTAGCGCCTGCCTTTGGCCCAGGGCGCGATCCTGGAGACCGGGGATCAAATCCTACGTCGGGCTCCCGGTGCATGGAGCCTGCTTATCCCTCTGCCTATGTCTCTGCCTCTCTCTCTCTCTCTCTCTCTCTCTCTCTGTGACTATCATAAATTTAAAAAAAAAATAAAAATAAAAATAAATCACATTCTCTGCCCTCCCACCTCTACTACTAAGGATAGGGAACCAGAGCATGTCCTAGGGATGGGCTGAAGGTAACCAAAGACAATCAGGAGCAAAGAACTGAAGGGATGAGAGACACCTAAATAGACTCCAAAAGCCTGGGACAGGGCAAAGGCTCTGTAAGGGGTCAGTGGCACTAGGCCTCAAGAAAGGCCACAGTTCTGGGGTGCCTAGGTGGCTCAGTCGGTTGAGTATCTGCCTTTAGCTCTGGTCATGATCCTGGGGTCCTAGGATCGAGTCTCATATCATGCTCCTTGCTCAACTGGGTGTCTGTCTGCTTCTCCCTCTGCTTCTTCTCCCTCTGCCCCCACCCCTCCTCATGCAATTTCTTCTCTCTTTCTCTCTCTCTCTCTCTCTCTCTCTCTCTCTCCCCCTCTCTCAGGAAAGGCTACAGTTCCAAAAGCCAGGGATCAACTCTGTTTCACCAGCGAGAAGCAAAGGGTCTTCTCAGGCACTTACTCCAGGCTCCTCTCCGTACCCCAACTTCTTTTAAATGGGTTTGGTTTATTTTGAGTCAAAAAGTAGTTCAGGCTCTGACACTATCCCCAATCCCACATTTATAGCTGCTTGCCCCAATCTGAAGATACTTGCCATAAAAAAAGGTCGGTAAGCACCCTTCTAATGCCTTTCTGCCTGTTCCCCCTCAAGTGAAGCCCAGGGTCTTCTCCCAAAAGAGAATCATGAAAAGGATAGCTACCCTTTCTGGTGGCTCTGGACTCCTGACTTGACTTGTTTGAGGACCTGCTGCACTTGCCTTTATATTTTGTGAGATACCACCCTGTCTCTACAATAAAGTTGACTTCGGATGGGTTCTGTCAACCATGCGGGTACAAGAGAGAGCCCCCAAACCTTAAGGAAGCTCAACCTCCTTCTTTCCTCCCAATGAGTATGGACTGACCAAAGTTGTAAGGAAGCCCCAAAAGTCTTGGTTGTTTATTTATTAATTCAATTCAACAAATATTTATTGAGTGCCTACCAAGTCCTGGCTATTAAAAGAGACTACAGTCTTAGAATTCCCTAAATAGCTCCAAAATAGCACAAACTGACTCCACCAGAACTCATGGTATGGATCCTGGAGTTTCCAGCTGCTCCAGAAACCACAGTAACCCGCTGGCCACTTCTGCTCCATCCAGCAGAGCCCAAGGACTGCTGGACAGAATGGAAAGTGCATACCAAGGTGATCATCTTCCAGTGAGAGTTGGATCTGCCCGTGAAGGACTGAGTGCCCAGTACAGAGAGTTTCCACACAGAGTTTCCACAACCTCCAGTCAGGCCTTGGGTATCCAGCCCAGGAGTGGAGAGTAGGGAGTGGGTAAAACACAGACATCTTTTTCTACCCTGCATCCTTAAGCCTCCTCAAGCTCCTGAGTTCCCAAAGGCCCTTGTCCAGAGTATATGTTTGTTGGGAACACATGTTAACCAGGGAATTTGCATGGAGACATTGGTGGGACCGGAGACGGGGAGGACAGGGATGTGTTTCCCCTCCAGTGTCTCTCACAATACCAGACGCCCTTGGCTGGGCCAATTCATCTAACTGACCACCTTGCCCTCGGAGTCAAGTCACTACCAATGCAAGGGCTTGCCTTAGCTGTTAGGGACTGGACAGGAACACCGACAGGGACCTTCCACTGCACTATTAGACTCTTCACACCTTCTTTAGCCACATTCAGGGCCAGTTGGGAGGTAGCGCAGTGAAGCCTATCTGAAAATGGGAACACTTGAGGGTTCTGAGCTAGGCTTGAGGTCAGCTCCATTACTGGCTTGGGCAAGATACTTAAGCTACCTGTGCCTGTTCTCTCATCCATAAAGAAGGAATAAAGGAGGATCCTTGGGTGGCTCAGTGGTTTAGCGCCTGCCTTAGGCCCAGGGCGAAATCCTGGAGTCCTGCAATTGAGTCCTGGGATGGAGTCCCACATCAGGCCCCCTGCATTGAGCCTGCTTCTCCCTCTGCCTGTGTCTTGCCCGTGTCTCTGCCTCTCTTTCTCTCTGTGCCTCTCGTGAATAAGTAAATATTTTTTAAAAAGAAGTAATAAAAGCAGTACCAATCTCCCTGGGGTTGACATGAGAATTAAGTAAGCTAAAATATGTACCTGGTACTTTTGAGCTTTATAGAATTGTTAGCTATGATCATAAGGGCATTTGGGGGATCGCTGAGCGCTAGCAACATAGAACCCTCCTCGGGACCATCGCCTCCCCACCCCAGGCCCAGTAGCTGGTGGGGCCAAAAATCCTGTGCGAGAAGGGACAGACACCAGCTGCAGGAGTGGACTGTGGGCTCCCCGCAGATGAGGACTCCTGCGGCACCCTAAATGCTCAGTGACAGCTAAGCTGGCTGTGACAGGCAGCAGGTGCTCAGGAAACATGAGTTAGTAAAGAAAAGCACTCTCTTCCGTTGGCCTCCAGGGCCCACCACAAAGTCAGAAGCCCTGGGCTAGGGTAGCCCAGGTGGCTCAAGCGGTTTAGCGCAGCCTTCGGCCCTGATCCTGGAGACCCGGGATCGAGTCCCACGTCGGGCTCCCTGCATGGAGCCTGCTTCTCCCTCTGCCTGTGTCTCTGCTTCTCTCCTCTCTGTGTATTCTCAGAAATAAATAAATAAAATCTTTAAAGGTCGGGGTGGGGGGGGGAAGCCCTGGGCTAGACCAAGGTTCCGCCCAGCTTCCGCCCGCAGATGCACCCCCGGGGCGTGCACCAGCGGCCCAGCCAAGGGCGGAAGTGCTGTCGTCCCTCCGTCCTTCCGTCCCTCCGCGTAGAAGTGCGAACCGGGAAGCGGAATCCGTGCCCTGGGGCCGGGCCCTAGCCCTGGAGATTGACCCTCTCACGCCCCGGCTCCCAGAAGTCACTCGGCCCGTGTGGACTTGCACTTTCTGACCCGATGTCCGGCGGCAGGTTATGGTCAGTGGAGGGCTGGCTGCGGCTCCAAGCCTTGGGCCCTCCGGGGGAGCGTCGAGCCCCCGGGGGCACGGAGGTGGGCAGGTGGGCGTCCGTCCGCGGAGCCGCTGCAAGACCGGGCCCCTCTTTCAGGCAGAGCGGTCCGCGAGCCCCCGTGGTGCCTGTCGAGGAACTGGAGAATCCCGAGCTCGTGGGCGCAGGTGGGTTCGGGGCCGTGTTCCGCGCGCGGCACAGGACGTGGCGCACAGGTGTGGCGGTCAAGATCTTGGAGGGGTGAGTGACCGGAGCTGACGGCCGCCCCGGGTCTGCCCGAGGAGGAGGGGCCGCTGTGCTGGGAGCCCGAATAGGGAGGGGACGGATCTTCCAGGAACAGAGCGCTACTCCCACTCTTTCCTGGAATGCAGGGAGGCGATATCCAGGGAGGTGAGGGCCATGGCCAGTCTGTGTAACCAGCACCTGCTGCTCCCGCTGGGAGTCACCCAGAAGCTGCAGTGGGAATATGCCTGTGGGCCTGCTCTGCTGACTCCGTTTATGGAAAATGGTTCCCTAGTAGGACTGCTGCAGCCCCACTGTCCCCGGCCCTGGCCACTCCTCAGCCGCCTGCTGCAGGAGGTGGTGCTGGGGATGTGTTATCTGCATAGCCAGAATCCTGTGCTTCTGCACCGAGACCTCAAGCCCTCCAACGTCCTGCTGGACTCAGACCTGCACGCCAAGGTCAGCCTATCCATTGCCCAGCCCAGCCCCTGGACATAGAACCTGGTGCAGCCCTCTCTACTCCATACCCTCAGCATCTCCCTCTGGATACAGGGTTGCCCAAAGGTCAAAGCCCACCCAGGAGCTTTAGCCCCTACCACACCAGGTATGAGAGCCTGACCAACAAGGTCAGTTCCACAGACACACCCACCCCACACCAGTCTGCCAAAAGACCCGTTGTTAGGACACCTGGGGGGCTCAGAGGTTGAGTGTTAGCCTTCAGCTCAGGGTATGATCCCGGGGTCCTGGGATTGAGTCCCGCATTGAGCTCCTTGTGGGGAGCCTGCTTTTCCCTCTGCCTATGTCTTCACCTCTCACTCTCTGTGTCTCTCGTGAATAAATAAATCTTAAGAAAAACAAAAAAAGACCCATGGTTGACCTAGCCCAGGAGACTCAGACCTTGACCCAGCCCCATGAAGAGGGGACCCAGGCCTCCAACCCAAAGGCCTCACCAGTCCTACCATTCCCCTAACCGTCATAACCCTCTTTATGGCAGGACCTCTACCTTGTGGTGGGAGAGGGGCTTCTGGAAGCTTCCTGGCCCTATCCACCCTCTACCTTCTCCTTCTTCTCTCCCTTTACAGCTGGCGGATTTTGGCCTGTCCACATTTCAGAGAGGCTCAAGGTCAGGAGCTGGATCTGGGAAGTCAGCCCCAGCCTACCTGGCCCCAGAACTGTTGTCTGATGTAAACCAAAAGGCGTCCATGGCCAGTGATGTCTACAGGTAAGATACTCACTCCAAACACACATTCCAAATCTCTACACATCTCTGGGCTTCTAGGGAACTGCATATGGGAAAGGAGACTTTGCCAGAAGGTGGGCCAGGCCTGTTTTGTGTCTTCCTGCAGCTTCGGGATCCTAATGTGGGCAGTGCTAGCTGGAAGAGAAGCTGAGAGTAAGACTCTGGGCAGACACTGGGATCCTTAACTCCAGATGCCCTCCTCCTGCAAGCCTCCAAGCCCTCTTCTTCTAGCTTACCTGCTCAGACTTTCTCCTCACCTCCCTTGGACCACACTCCTTTCCCGCTTCCACGATGGAACTCGTGGTCCTGAATGTCTTCTCTTTGCGTCCCCCACCCCCAACCCAGTAGTGGCCCAGACATCACCGGTGCGGGAAGCAGTGTGTGAGCGGCAGATCCGGCCCCCGTTGACCAAGCTGCCCCTGCCCAGCCCTGAGACTCCTGGCTTGGAAAGACTGAAGACATTAATGCAGCACTGCTGGAGCCATGAGCCCAAGGACAGGCCCTCCTTCCAAGGTGAACTGGCTGTTAGCTGGCAGCCAGGGTAGGCTGGGTTGGTTGGCAGGGGGCTTCTGCCTGGGAAAGTTTGGCTCACCTGCCTGCCACCCACCTTGCCTTGTCTCCAGAATGCCATCCGATCACTGAGGAAGCCCTCAATCTGGTAAATAAGGAGATGGATGCTGCGGTCTCCACAGTGAGTGTCTAGTGCCACCCCCCAGTCCAGGAGCTGGGCGAGGATGGCACAACATGGTTCCCTTGGCCACTCGCTGACTCCTCACTGACCACTGTTCAGTGTGCCTTAATCTTTGTCCCCACTGTCCCCATCTCACCACTCAGTTCCCAGGTAATAGATTATGGACCAAGATGGGGCACTTGAGTGGCTCGGTGGTTGAGCGTCTGCCTTTGGCTCAGGGCATGATCCCGGGGTCCTGGGATCACATTGGGCTCCCCGTAGGGAGCCTGCTTCTCCCTCTGCCTGTGTCTCTGCCTCTCTTTCTCTGCGTGTCTCTTATAAATAAATAAAATCTTAAATATATATATATAATGGAACAAGAGACTCCTCCCTTGGGTTTAGGCTGGTTCTCCCACCTCCGTGCCCAGAAATCTCCCCTTGTCCTTGCAGGTCAAGAAGTTCCTGTGTGAAAATAGAGGCAGCCGGATATTGTCTGCCCCCCAGCCAGGCCCAGGAGGGATAGAAACAGAAGGCCCTAGGGGGACCACAGGAAGCCATGATATCACAGCCTCTGAAATGCTAAGCAAACTAAGTCTGAAGGAGTCCCCCAGCTCTGTTCCTAAAAAATCGACAAACCTTCCTGAGACGACCAGGGCACAGGGAGACAAGGTTCAGCCTGCCCGGTTAGCAGGGCTACCTTCTGATACAACAGCCTCATCTCCCCAAACTCCAGAGACTTCACATTTTGAAAATCAGATGGCCAGCCCCAACTTGGCTCAGACCCCAGGTCCTGGACCTGAAGGGAATCAGGTGAGACACTGGCAGGACTAGAGGATGCGCTAGGACTCCCATGAATCCTGTGTCCCTTGCTAGGGAAACTTGAGACTAAGGGGGTTGCAGCAGGGGAACAGGCTCCAGGAAGGGAAGACTCAGAGAGCTGTGTCGTTTGCAGGGGGCTAGGAGACGTGGCACCAACTGGCCTCCCAGGGCACCAGGGCCTAATCCAATACCAGGTACCTGCTCCCCACTTCTTCCTTTCTCCTACTCAATTCTTCTACTGGCTTCCTCAAGACTGTATGTAGATCCAGGATACCTTGAGTAGTGGGAGAGAGAAAGGACTAGTGGCCAAATCCCCCAAACTTCTCATTTCATAAATGAAGAAACTGATACCCCCTGGGACTGGATCCTGCTGAGGTGACATAGCAGAGACTAGATGTGCCTTGGGCCTTCAGACTTGTCCCAGAATCAGCTCTGTGAACCCTTAACCTGCTGTTGTTATGTTGGTCCAGAGGGGCTCCTAGAAGGAAAGACCCAAGTGTCAGGGTCTCAGACATTAGTTGCCACTCCTTTTGAGCTTCTACAAACCCAGGTCTGAAGGGGCAGCACAAAGACCAATGCCCAAGGCCCACTTTGACTCAGTCACAGCCGGCCTGGAGACCCCATGCTTGCATTTCCCCAGGGTGGACACAAGGTGCCGCTGCCCCTCCACCCTGTGTCTCCTAATTTTGAATTTCCAATTACTTAACTCTCCCACTACCACCACAATTTCTTTTATAGGTAGCCCTATTACCATATGTGACAGCTGTGCGGTGCAGGTGGGAGACAACAACTATTTGATTATACAAGAAGGAACTGCCTTGTCCACGCAAGGACAGGCACCTTGGAGCATGGGTAGAGGCTGGCAGTGGGCCTCACACGAGTAGGTTTATACAAGAAGGAACTGCCTTGTCCACGCAAGGACAGGCACCTTGGAGCATGGGTAGAGGCTGGCAGTGGGCCTCACACGAGTAGGTCGGAAAGGAGGACCACAAGGAGGACCACAAGAACCAAGAAGCCTGGAGAGAGCTGCAGGGCTGGTAGGAAGAAACATCTAGCTACTTCTTGGACTCGGGGCAATTAGCTGAGACTTTCTTTGGGGGCTGACTTTGTGCACACAGCAGTCAATAAACATAGTGGATTGTTTCTTTGTAAAGTTTGTTTATTTATTTATTTATTTGAGAGAGAGAGAGAGCACAAACAGGGGGAGCAACAGAGGGAGAGAGAGAAGTAGGCTCCTGCTCAGCAGGGAGCCCAGGCCTCTGGGATCATGACCTGAGCCAAAGGCAGATATTTAGCTGACTGAGCCACCCAGGCACCCTAAACACAGTGGGTTTTCAACCAAAGTGCCATATTTGGAAGCTTAAGGCTTAGGCCAGGGTCCAGGGGTGGAGACCCTGGTAGGAGACTGGAGAGCTGACACCTAAGGAGGCAGGAGGCAGAGGCCCTGTGGTGTAGCTGAGGCGGAAGCGGGATGCTGAGGACTGGGGGGTGGGCAGTGTGGCACACAAGGTCAGGCCCCAGCTGGCGGCAGGAAGGAATCTGGGAGGCCTGGCTCCTGGGGCAGCTCTAATCTCTGGGCGGAGCACTTCCTCTAGATCCCGTGAGACCCCACCCTGAACCAAATTTTCCTCTGGGCTATGGAGACTCCGCACTGGGGTCCTGGGGTAAGGGCTCTCCATGGGCACTGAAAGACACCACACACCTCTTGCCCTGCACAATGCCCCCAGCCTCTTATTTTCCTCCATTACAAGCCCTCAACGCCTCCACTCCCTCGCGCCTTGCTTCCCAGGTGGAGCCCTTTGACCCTCAGCTGGTGTCTGGAGTGGAGAGCTATGGCCTGGCAGAGCTACACAGACGTGCCCCCTCCCATGGGGCTGGACGGCGCCACAGGGACAGTTCAGACTGCGCGGCAGCTGCATCCAGGCTGGAGGGGAGGGGACCGGTGGCAACCCCCTCCACCCCGACCCGAGTCCTAGTCTCCGATTGGGCCCCACATTCTTCCCTACGTTCTCATCAGCCTTTGACTCCAGCACCGCTGCATTCTCCCTGTGACCAAGGGTTCCACTCCCATTTGGACACTTGCTCCCCCGCCCCGCCCCGCCCCGCCCACCCCCTCGCATCTCCCACAGTCCCATTCCCCTTTCTCAAGGGGACCGGAGGGGGGAGGCGACGGCAGTGTTAGGGGAGACAATGAGGGAGGGAGGAGGCCTGGGGAGTCCGCCGCCGCGCACGGGAAGGGGCCGGGCGGTCCGGCCGGGGAAGTGGGAGGGGGCCGCGGCGCCCGGAGGGAAGCGCCTGCCGCCCGGGGCCCTGAGCCACTAGCTCCTCGGCGGCCGGGGCTCCACCACCGGCTCCCCTGGCTCCCTCCTCGGGCCTCGCCCAGCAGCCGCGGCAGCCTCGCGGGCCGTGAGTTGGGGCGGGGCCGGGCGTGGGGTGGGAGGGCAGGAACCCGAAGCTGCTTTGCTTCCACCCCAGCCCCGTCCCCCCGGAGATGAGGCTTTTGCCCGGACACCCCTGCCGGCTGGGTTGGAGGGAGGAGGAGCGAGGGATGGCGCCGGCAGCCTCTCCCAGGCGGCTGGGAAAAGGCTGGGCGGCCCCAGGGAGCGCGGGCGGACGGGCCCGCGCGCGGCTTGACCCCAGCGAGCCCGGAGCGGCCCCGGCACTAACGCGGCCCCGCGCCCGCGCCCCCAGCCCCGAGTTCGCGCTCCGCCCGCGCCCGCGCCGCAGCCGGGCAGGGCCAACCATGGCGCGCCTCTTCAGCCCCCGGCCGCCGCCCAGCGAGGACCTCTTCTACGAGACCTACTACAGCCTGAGCCAGCAGTACCCGCTGCTGCTGCTGCTGCTGGGGATCGTGCTCTGCGCGCTCCTGGCCGTGCTGGCTGTGGCCTCGGCCAGCGGCAGGGTGAGGGGCAGCTTCTGCGCGCGGGGCTCCGGGGTGGCGGGGGCCACGCCGAGAGGGCGCTCCGGGGTGCGGACCTGGGACGAGCTCTTCCCGGTGTGCGCTCCTTGCTGGGACCCAGGAAAGACGTGCGGGCCTGGCTGGGGCTGTGGTGACCCCACCACAGGGTCAGGCCGAGTCCCTGCACCTCTCTGGGCCGCAGCCGCTGGGCCGCTGGGGAAAGCCGAGCTCTGGGTGCTTCTAACTTCTCTCAGGGTACTGACAGACTTCCGTGATCTCCTCCTCCTAGAGGGAATTCAGCAGCGGGTTTTCCCATTTTCCAGAAGGGAAATTACACTGGGCCCCGGGGGAATCTGTTTCCTGGATTTCTTTCTCTCACGGGGGCTGTGGGGCAGCCCTACCCATAGACTCCCAGAAGACGCCCTCCATTCCACTCACATTTAGTCCCCAAATAAAGCTATTTCCAGTTTCTTTTTGTTTTTAGAAGAAAGGGGGTCTTCAATTCCATTTCTGGAAATATCCTGCTCCCAAGTTTTTTCACATTTCGGAGGCAAGTTGGGAAAGCCGCTAAACTGACCAATTCTTGCCGGGCCACCTCGAAGTCCAGGAAGAGGTGGGGACGCAGGGCAGGGGCAGCAGCAGGAGGTTGACGCCCAGAGGGCCAAAGTGTGGTGCTCCTCCCTGGCCTGCCAAGGAGAGGGGTTCCAGGTGCCCCCGGCCGCTGGGGCACTTCTTGGAGGGTGGGGGTAGGGGCTATTCCCAACCTTGTGCCCAGAGCAGGGAATCTCCTGAGCAAATTGGCCAGGTTCAGATACACTCATTCCTAAGTGCCTTCTGTGAGGTAGGATTTTTCGCTTGCTTCAGGACCCCAGGAAGGTGCTTGAATTCCTATTTGACAGACAAGAAAGCAAGCTCAGAAAGGTCCCGGATTCACAAATACACAATATGGGTTCTAGCCAGAGGCTCTGGGTAGGTGGCCCAAGCCTCAAGCCCTGCTGCCACATACCGGTGAGATATAGGTGAGATACAGGTTGAACCGTATGAGATAGCTCTGCAGATTCTAAACAGATTATTGGCAACATCCTATGGTTCAACCTAACCTGAATGACCAGCCCAGGTGCCCTGTCTCCTTTTCCTACTTGAGTTTGAGACACTTTTCAGAAGTGTCCCAGGGGGCTGCCTTTCTTCATCTTGGAGGAGCTCCCCAACTCTGCACTCCAGTCTTGCCGCAAGCAGCCCCTCCCCACAGGATCTAGCCTCAGACCCAGGCTTCCTGATCACTGTGCTGTGTGCGCTCGGCGGCTTCTCACTGCTGCTGGGCCTGGCATCCTGTGAGCAACGGCTACAGCGCTGGACCCGTCCCCTGTCCGGCCTCGTGTGGGCAGCGCTCCTGGGGCTGGGCCATGGCTTCCTCTTCACTGGGGGCCTGGTGAGCGCCTGGGACCAGGTGAGAGGAGCGAGCGGCAGGTGGAGCAGGGGGCAGGAGGACTCCCAGGCCAAGAGCAGCTGGCAGCTTCCCATGCCCCTCTCCCTCAGGTGTCCTTTTTCCTCTTTGTCATCTTCACTGTGTACGCCATGTTGCCCTTGGGTATGCGGGATGCCACCGCCGCGGGCCTTGCCTCATCACTCTCCCACCTGGTGGTCCTTGGGCTGTACCTTGGGCCTCAGCCGGACTCCCAGCCCGCGCTACTGCCGCAGGTGAGAACGCTGGTAGCCCAGTCTGAGCCCGGGGACGGCTGCGCCCTGCACCATTTGTTCCTCTGAGCATGCACCAGCCGCTCACTGAGCTGTGACTCCATTGAAGGGCGCAATGCTAAGCACAGGTACTAACACATACGCCCAGACAGTGCCCTCACGGAGCGGGTACACCAGTGCAGCACAATGCTGCAGACACCAGAAGACGCCTGGGCCCACGGGGAAGGGACTTCACCAGGGAGCCAGAGTTGTGGGCACAGAGGTGGATGATGGAAACTTCACTGGGAATATAAAATTGGAGCTTGAGTAGTTTTGTGCTGCAGCGGACGCAGAGGGACGGTAGATGGTGGAGTGGTATTCCAGGCAGAGGAAACGTGCAAGGGTTTGTGCAAGGGTTTGTGCAAGGGTTTCTAGACCTAAGAGGCCTCGTTGGTGCACAACCAAGTCTAGAGCAGGGGTACTGCAGGGGAGGAGAAGCCCCCCTACAGACTCCCCAGGGTGGCACCAATTACCTGGAAATTCTTAGATCTCTAACTGTAGAGTCCTCCTCAACCTTCTTGGGGACCAACTCCAGCTATACACTTGAGGACTCCCACTCCCACAGAGCGCCCTCTGAGGCTGACCCTCTCCCACAGCTGGCAGCAAACGCGGTGCTGTTCTTGTGTGGGAATGTGGCCGGAGCGTACCACAAGGCGCTGATGGAGCGTGCGCTGCGCGCCACGTTCCGGGAGGCACTTCGTTCGCTGCATTCGCGCCGGCGGCTGGACACGGAGAAGAAGCACCAGGTCCTCGGGCCGGGGGCTGGGCAGGACCGGGGTTTGAGAAAGGAGTTGTCTATATCACCCAGCTGGGCTCCTTAGCAGGCCAAATGACTTTGGGCAGGTTACCTGCCCTTCTCGTTCCTCCTTTGTAAAACGTGGCTACTGTGCACCTTGGAAAGTTGTGTTACGTCTCAAAAGACCTGAAGCTTGTAAAAGCACTTTTTTGATATGAAACGAAGAACTCTAACTCTGGCATTGGTGCTGGGAGTTAAGTCCCTAAATGTGAATGGTGCAGGATGGGGTGCTGAGGCCCAGCTTTATGTGAAGGGGGAGATCTGGGGGGGAGTCCTCTGGGAAGCATCTAGTGGGACTGGAGAAGTGGGTGAGCTCCTAAGTCGTTGGAAGGCTGGGACTCCTGGCTTTTGGTTGCAAGAGGATTGATGTTCATGGTGATCTTCTCCAGGAACACCTTCTTTTGTCCATCCTTCCTGCCTACTTGGCTCGAGAGATGAAGGCAGAGATCATGGCCCGGCTTCAGGCTGGACAGGGATCACGGCCAGAGAGCACCAACAACTTCCATAGCCTCTATGTCAAGAGACACCAAGGAGTTAGGTATGAGAAAGGATGGCCAGAGGGGAGGAGGGGCATGGGCTGAGATCTTGACCCCAGTGATGCAATCTGCCCTCCCCAGCGTGCTCTATGCTGACATCGTGGGCTTCACACGGCTGGCCAGTGAGTGCTCCCCTAAGGAGTTGGTGCTTATGCTCAACGAGCTCTTTGGCAAGTTCGACCAGATTGCCAAGGTCAGAGGGGGCCTCCCTTCCTACCCAGGGCCCTTCAAATGCCCCACCCTGGAGAGCCCCTTCCAAGGGAAACTCCTGACACCTAAGATCCCAGTCCCATTTCAGAGCCCATGTATCCCAATGGAAGATATTCCAATGGAAGTAGGAAACCCTCTCAAACAACCCCAGGTATGGAGCTGTTCACCACACATCTCAAACCTGGAGAGACTTCTCAACATCTCCACAGATGCCCCAACCACAACACCCCCAAATATGCTCAGAACCCCCAGTGTAGGGGCCTGTGGACACTATACCGAATCTAGAGAGATTTTCATATGTTCTAATCTTAGGGAGCCCTTCCAAGGGAAATCTCTGCCCTGTACATCCTCAGCCAAGCTCAGCCCAGCCACCTGTTCAGACCCCAGGGATGCCCCCAACAAACCTAATTTTGGGTGTCCCCCAGAAAACCTCAGTCTCTCGAGGGTACTTTCATGTGCTCAAATCTGAATATACCTTACATATGCCAAAGCTGGGGGAGACCCACAGACCTCAGCTAGCCCCATATCAAGTTAAGGGAATCCCTAGATCTGACCGAGTCTCCCAACTGCAAAATTCTTCAGGAATATCACATTTGCTCCCACTTTTCCTGGCTGCCCTGTGCCTCCTCTGACCTCTAACCAGGTGCCTCCCTCCCCCTGCATACACACACACTCCCAGGAGCATGAATGCATGCGGATCAAGATCCTGGGAGACTGTTACTACTGTGTCTCTGGGCTACCGCTCTCCCTGCCAGACCACGCCATCAACTGCGTGCGCATGGGGCTGGACATGTGCCGGGCCATCAGGTCAGCTCAGGTGGGTGGGCAGGAGGGGTACCAAGGGCTGGATGTGGGCGAGCAGCAGGCAGGGTAGTGGAAGTCCTCTTGGAGAGAGGGAAGGGTGTGGCATTCATAGGGTCAAAGGCAGCTTTCAGACTGTGCCCTATGTACTCAGGAAACTCCGGGCAGCCACCGGTGTGGACATCAACATGCGTGTGGGGGTGCATTCAGGCAGTGTGCTCTGCGGAGTCATCGGGCTGCAGAAGTGGCAGTATGATGTCTGGTCCCATGATGTCACCCTGGCCAACCACATGGAGGCGGGTGGCGTGCCAGGGTGAGAGGTGGGGCTGCAGGAGTGCACAGGAAGAAACCAAACGGGCCCCTCACATGCTGCCACCCGATTCATAATTCCCTAAAATGAGCACAATCCCACGTGGAACTCAAGGGAGATCCTAGCATGCCGGGAGGGGTGCTGGGAGACATATCCTGTAGCACAGGGCCTTGCTTAAAGTCAGACCTCTGGAAGGATCCTTGAAAAAAACTGAGAGGTTTGCAGGCCCTCCTTCCTGATTCCCCCTCCCCCCTCTTTCCAGAAGAGTACATATTACAGGAGCTACCCTGGCCCTGCTGGCAGGGGCTTATGCTGTGGAGGATGCAGCCATGGAACACCGAGACCCATACCTTCGGGAGCTAGGGGAGCCTACCTACCTAGTCATCGATCCCCGGGTAAAAGCCCAGTCTGGCCCCCAGGGGCTGGCCCATCCTAACCACCCACAACCAACAGGCCTGATCTTCTCTCCTATGCCAGAGATTGAATTCCTGGATCCCAGTGTGTGTGTTGAGGGGGAGGAGACCCCATCTTCTAAGGAGTGTTGGGAAGATGTAGAAAATGTTTGTGATCCTGACTCTCAGTCCTCATATGCCCCAGGCTGAGGAAGAGGATGAGAAGGGCACTGCAGGAGGGTTGCTATCCTCTCTCGAGGGCCCCAAAATGCGTCCCTCAGTGCTGATGACCCGCTACCTGGAGTCCTGGGGCGCAGCCAAGCCTTTTGCCCACCTGAGCCACCTAGAGAGCCCCGTGTCCACCTCCACCCCTCTCCCGGTAAGTGCACCTCTGGCATGAGCCCTAGGACTTACTGACTCCACCCCCACTGCCCTCCCAACTTCCCCACACCCACCACCAGTGAGTCATTTGATGACCTCTCAAGATCCTGAACTGTCTGGTTGCTCCAGTCACTGGCTCAGACCTTTCCTTGCCCTTCTTTCCAGAGAAAGAGCAAAGATGACTGTCTTCTGAGCTCACTTGAGTTGCAAAATCCTGTAGCACTATGTCCATTGTTCCCCAACGTCCACTCTGGAATCCTCTTCCATCAGTACCACAAAGACCTAGATGACACTTCTGGCTCCAAAGCCAGTGCTCACAACCATTCCCACCAGAAAACATCTCTATCAAATTCCATTCCTGAGACTGCACACTCTCTTTTAATCCCCACTAGGATTGGGAAGGTGGTGCAAATCAGTTATTGCCCCTCCTCTCCAGCATTTGTGTCAGGATAAGATGAGATGACAGTGAAAATCTCCCATGGTCTTGAAGGAAGTCACCCTGAGCAGTCAGGGGTTGGGGAGAGAGGGAAGAGAGGAAACCAGCCTTCATCCCCCACAACAGCTGGTTCTAAGGGTTGTTGCTTGGTCACAAGCAGTCAGAACCCTCTCTTGCAGGAACTGAGGCCATGATCCAAAAGGCTTGCCCCAGGATTAAGCTTCTCAGCCTGCTTTCCTCCATTTTATCTGATCTTCCAGCCACCTTTCTGCAGATCATCCTCTCAGAATCTTCTCTACTGGGTCAACCCAGTTGGATATATGGGATGACTCCAGAGTACCCTTTCTATGATCCATCTCCCCTCCCCACCCACCTAGCAGGAAAGCAGGCCAGAGATTAGTAGACACTATGGAATGGGGGGATGTCACAGCAGTGATTCAGGAGAATACCTAATTCAGAGCCTTAACATGGGGTAGAAGAAAGATCAGAAGGGCTGAGTGAGCAGGAGAGAGAGAAAGAAAGAATCTAAGACCCTGCTGGCTATTGCAGGATTCCCCCACCCCCACCCCAGGTGGAGGTAGAGCAGAGGGTGGGCTTTGGTGGGAGCCTGGGGACTGTGAGACAGTGCTGGGTGCAATGCCCATGGCGAGATGCCCCCCAGAACCCACGCCAGACTCCCCCAAGACCCCACTAGTGTGCAGACTAAGAAATGTCAGGATGGAGAAGTAGGAACCCCTAGTTCAAGGGTATCTCCGGAAGCAGGACCTCATCAGCCCAGAATTCAGTCCTCAGCCCCTGAAGTGCCAAGCCCTCCGTCAAATGTTAGAAATCCTGAGAATCACATTAGCTTACCCTTAAACAGTGGGGAACTCAGGTGGCAGGGCAGTGTTGGTGCTAGTATACACCATCCACCCATCCCTCCTGCAATTTTAAAGAACCTACTATGTGGCAGGGGCTGGGCTAGTTCTTGAGAAGACAGAAATGAATAAAACATTTTCCCTGCCTTCGAATAACATACAGGCATCGAGCAAGATGGAGAGGCAGGCAGGTAGTTTGAAAAAAGTTAGGCTCAGACCTAGAGGCATAAATGGGCTCATACCTAGATCATCCCTCTTAATCTCCCTTTTCCTCCCCTCTCCCTCTCCTATATTCTAGGATTGGGCTTGGGGGCCCCTGTGACCCTGTGGCCTTCATATAAGCCAGAGGAGCAGGAAAGAACAGTCAACAGACCCCTGGTCCCGGGCAGTGGCCACTGCTCTTCATTCTTTTTCTTGGGACTTGTCTTATCTGCTTTGCTTGTCCTCTCACTTTCATATCTTTGCACACAGTGCACCTTCCTTTTGGTGCTGAAAAGAATGGCTGTGACCAGGTTTGTTTCTCTTCCTTCCTCTTTCCCTTTCTTCTCCATTTTTTGTTTTCTGCTCCCACCACCTCTCAGCTCAGCCTGACCACAAGGGAATCAGAATGTTCTGCTGCTTCACTTCAAACCAATGAGGATTTTTTGGCATGCTGGGGTGATGGGCAAATCCCTGCCTTTGGGATTTGTTCAGTCCTTAGGGAAGATGACCACTCCTCAAGCCTACAGGGTTGTCTCATAAGTGGTAGGAACCAAGGATATAAGAGCATAAGGACCCTGGGTGTCTAAAGAATCAGGAAGAAACTTTAAGGAATAAATGTGGTTTGACCCTTCCCTTAAGGGCTGGTGGGATTTGGTGGAAAGAGGAAGTCATTAGAGGCAGGGGGAACTCACATCAAATGCTCAAGGCCAAGGACGTATATAGACATGGAATGCCTCATGGCAGAGGTTTCAAGGATGCTCAGCATCTCCTCATCTCCCCCTTTGCTGTGGTCTCCCCACAGGAGAAGACGCTGGCCTCCTTCAGCCCCCAGTGGAGCCTGGACCGGTGAGGAGGCCCCAGCAACTCTGACAGCGAGGCTGTCAGCTGTCGGAGTGACCTGCCTCTATCCTCCCTGGGTGGGGGGCTGCTCCTGCTTCACCCACCTACTGTTGAGAATCTCCTATGGTGACAGGTTGGGCTCTTACTGTGCAGGAGCCGTACCCCCCGGGGACTAGATGATGACCTGGACACTGGGGACGCCAAGTTCTTCCAGGTCATCGAACAGCTCAACTCTCAGAAGTATGGAGAACAAAAGGCAGCCGGGAGGGGCGGGAGGGCTGGGCCCTTGCAGTAAGGTAGAGGAGAGATGTGTTTCCTGATGTCCTGGTGGGAAGGGAAGGGCTTCCCTGCTCCCCCCAGGAAAACACACATCTGTCCATCCTCCCCCCCTCACCGTCTCCACCCTGCCCTGCTCTGCCCTTCCCTTTCCTCGCCCACCCCCTACCTCCTACCAGACAGTGGAAGCAGTCAAAGGACTTCAACCCACTGACACTGTACTTCAGAGAGAAGGAGCTGGAGAAAGAGGTGGGTGTGGGGGGTAGCAGCGGAAAATCCTCTAACCTTAGGTCCTCGGCCTTGGGGCGGGGGCAAGCCCTGTGGACGCACCTCACCTCCCAGGTCTGACCAGTTTGTGATCCCGGGGATGAGGGGCTTGTGTTTCTCTCCAAATGGACATCACCCTGTAAATTGAATTACTAGTTGGGGATGGGAGGAAGAAGGGCAGGTCCTTGGAGAACCTGGAGGGGCTACCAGAGACTGCACTGGAGGGTGGGGTCATGAGGCCCGGACATGCACTTCTTGCCTCAAATTGGCACCTCCAAGGTGATGGGCAGCCTTGGTGGGCCCTGTCTCCATACTGACCCCTGCCCTTCCAGTATCGACTCTCTGCACTCCCTGCCTTCAAATACTATGCAGCCTGCACCTTCCTGGTTTTCATCTCCAATTTTGTCATCCAGATGCTGGTGACCAACAGGTGAGAGAGTGCCCCAGGCAAGGGGGGCCCTGACTCACACACATACCACCAGGCTCCTCCTGGTCCTTGACCCACACTTTCTTCCTTTACCCACTTCCCCTTGGCTTCAGGCACTGACTGACCCACAGAGGAAGCGTGTGTTCTGGGGAAGCAGTGATAATCACAGCCTTCATTTTATGATCATACATCCTGTGGACTTCCTACATAATCCAAGCACTTTCACATGCCTGTCTCTGGGTCCTAACAGCTTTTCCATAAAACAGGTTCTATTTCCATTGAGAAGCTCAAATCTCACAGCAAATGAACTTAGAAAGCAGGTCCTCATTTTTAGTTCATGGCTAGGAGGGGCTGCAAGGAGTTGTCCAAAACTCAGCTAGGTGGAAAGCCTTTTGGCCTGAAGGCCCAGAGATTGACCTGATGCAGCCTCGGCCCCTTCATGAGCCCCCTGACCCTACCTCATTAGTTCCTGCCACGCCCCACCACTGCCTTCAACCCCCTCAGCTTTCCTGGATCATCAGTGTGTAATGCCTTTGTTCAGCTCAGACCCCACTGGGGGCCAGTTCAGATCCCCAGGACTGCTCCTCCTCACATATCCCGACCAGGTTGCACAGCACCCTCCTGACACACAGAGCCTCCTCTGACCCGGCAAGTCCTCTCTCTCTTGTCTCCCTTTAGGCCTCCAGCTCTGGCCATCACCTATAGCATCACCTTCCTCCTCTTCCTCCTCCTCCTCTTCGTCTGCTTCTCAGAACACCTGACGGTGAGGTGGGCTAGGGGGTGGAAGCTTGGTGAGCTGGGCCCTTACCACGACCTGGCCCAAGGGATGGGGGAGTCCCCCAGCCCCATGGCTAAGATTCCTGTGCTCCTTCCACAGAGGTGTGTCTTGAAAGGCCCCAAGATGCTGCACTGGCTGCCCACACTGTCTGGCTTGGTGGCCACCCGGCCTGGACTGCGAATTGCCCTGGGCACTGCCACCATCCTCCTCGTTTTTGTCATGGCTGTTACCAGCCTGGTGAGGGCAGAGGGGCCCCTATTCACCCCCATCAGGGCCCATTGGACCTATCAGAGGTTGAACAGGTACTCCTGGATTTGGGAGAGCAGCTGGACTGAGGCCAGGGGATTCTGGCAATGTTGGACAAGTATAAAGAAAAAAAATCAATCTGCCACCTGCGTAATTGTTTATAACACTTCGGTGGACATCCTATCTTTCCTATGTAGGCAGATCTTCATTGTGTGCTCACTCACTATGATTTTGTAGCTGAGTTTGACTAATTTTTCAGAACTTATAATCATTCCTAAAATTCTATCCCTGAAAGACACCTTAGGAATCATCCCCCAGCCAAGTTACAGAAAAGGAAGCTGAGGCCCAGAGAGGTTAAGTGGCTGACGAGATCACACAGTGGATCCATTGGCAGACTAGTGCTCAGGACACCCATTCCTCCATCCCTGACCCCAGTCCTGGGGCTCCCTCTCTAGCCAGAAATAGCAGACTCCTCCCCTTTGGAGGAGTCTGGCCCTGACTCATCCCGAGGTCAGCTGAAACCCAGCACAAGCCACCGTTATACCCAAGGTGAGCCGACTGCCCACCTCAGCCCTTCACCTCTTTCTGCAGTTCTTCTTACCGGCAGCATCGAACTGTCCTTTCCGGGCTCCCAATGTGTCCTCCGTGGCTTTCAACCTCTCCTGGGAACTCCCTGGGTCCCTGCCTCTTATCAGCATCCCAGTGAGTGTTCCTCATAGCCCTGAATCTCTTTCTCCAGAGCCTTCTTTGGCTCCTCCCCCTACCTCCTTAGTTGAAAAACATTCCATCAGGTGGATTGGGATAGACATAAAACACACTTGATGTGTGTTTGTGTGTATGACACCCCCGTCCCCTGGTTAGGACCTGGGCCCTGTGAGGGCAGGGCAGGGAGCCCTGGGATATTCACACCTGTGGCATATGCCATGCCCCTTGACCGCCCTGCCTGGCCCCACAGTACTCTATGCACTGCTGCGTGCTGGGGTTCCTGTCCTGCTCCCTCTTCCTGCACATGAGCTTCGAGCTGAAGTTGCTGCTGCTTCTGCTGTGGCTGGGGGCCTCCTGCTCCCTCTTCCTGCACTCCCATGCCTGGCTGTCCGACTGCCTCATCTCCCACCTCTATCCGGATCCCTTGGACTCCAGGTGCGCACAGCCACTGGACAGAGTGCTCAGGCCCTCTGGGAGCAAAGCAGAGCTGTCCTCACCTCACTGGCCTGAACCAACCACGGGGCAAAGGGGGAGGGTGGCTGAGGGCTACATGGGCCCTGGGGGTAGGGAGGAGGCCATCAGGAAGAGGCAGGGCAAGGGGCAACCCTGATCCGTGGCCTCTGCAGGCCAGGGGTACTGAAGGAGCCCAAACTGATGGGAGCTATCTCCTTCTTCATCTTCTTCTTCACCCTCCTTGTCCTGGCTCGGCAGGTAAGTCACCCAGTTCAGCCTTCTAGGGCTTCCCATATTTGTGACTTGGTCTTTCTCACCCTTTCCCTCAATCTTACATCTCCAGGGTTGAGCCCAAACGGTGTGCCCATTGGAAGCTTCTAAGTGAAACTTCCTGTTCCCTTTCTTTCTCCTTCACTACCCAAGGGAGATGCCCTCAAATCCTCCCTCCCTCATCCCTCCCACCCTAAGTCCAGGAAAACCACCCACAAGAAAGCATCCACTGCCAATTCTCCCTTAGTTTGAATCTCGTTTCAGGGGAGCCTCCCTGGGGATAGTTGCCCCTTGAGCCTTCTCTCTAGACTGGGGAGTGGTGCAGTTTGGGGCATCATGTGTTTGGGGGGGTGAACACTCAGAAGCTGAGGCTCTCCCTGCACTGCGCATCTCCCCTTGGGCCTTTGGCCACCCTGCCAGAATGAGTATTACTGCCGCCTGGACTTCCTGTGGAAGAAGAAGCTGCGGCAGGAGCAGGAGGAGACAGAGACAATGGAGAACCTGACTCGGCTGCTGTTGGAGAATGTGCTCCCTGCTCACGTGGCCCCCCAGTTCATTGGTCAGAACCGGCGCAACGAGGTGACTCCCACCCCAGACTCTGAGCCCCAGATGCCATAGGGACTAGTTTCAGATGAGAGTCTTGGCCCTTGGCCCCACGTCTCTGGACTCCCCAGAGCCCCTGGTGGGTCAAGTGGCTGCCTGTTCCTGTCAGATAGTGCCTCTATTTTCATGAGCTCTTAGGCTTCATCTGGTGAGCACAGAACCTCTGAGTTCTAAGTTCTTACTTAGAAGGAGCATCCTCTCCAACTCATGGCGACTCTGTGCCTTCGAGTGTTAATGGGAGTTGTGTGGAGGACACAGTCCACAGTCCATGCAGCTTTCTGGCCCTGCACTATCAGGATGGTAGCCACTAGCTATGTGTGGCCATTTACATTAAGATTAATTAAAATAGAACCTTCATTTCCACAGCCTCACTGGCCACATTTCAAGTGGTTGAGAGCTGCTTATGGCCAGTGACTGCCATATTAGATGTTGCATATATAGAACTTTCCAACACCATGGGAATTTCCATTTGTAGATGTTAATCGCCATCCTCAAATTTCGTACTATAATCAGACCATCAGAGAAGGTCACCCACATATTTGCACCATTTTAGTTGTACCACCACCACTTCACCCTGTCTGCTATAGAAATACTCTTGGCCTCTCTTGAGGAATGTTAAAAGAAACAGGTCAGGGGCTGTTTCACAGCTTCACGCCATCACTGGTTTCTTTCTTTCTTTTCTTTTTTTTTTTTTTTTTTTAAGATTTTATTTATTCATTCATAGAGACACAGAGAGAGAGAGAGAGAGAGAGAGATCGAGAGGGAGAGAAGAGAGGCAGAGACACAGGCAAAGGGAGAAGCAGGTTCCAAGCAGGGAGCCCGAAGTGGGACTCGATCCCAGGTCTCCAGGATCATGCCCTGGGCTGCAGGTGGTGCTAAACTGCTGCGCCAGTGGGGCTGCCCACCGGTAGCTTTCTGTACTCAAAATTGGCAGTAGTTCTACATCTCCTGGTTTCTTCTCTTATTTACACTGGGACTCTTGTAACTGCTCCTGTTTCTATCTTCACATTGGCTACTAGAAAGCCCGGAGCCAGAATCTAGGACGAACAAGGACTTCGTGTCACCCATTTTGTGAACCAACCTCAAATAAGATTCCATCTTTACCAGCTTACCTTTATTTTCTCATTGTCCCATTTTCCCTATTATTTGATCTTCCAAATAGTAGCCATCTTTGTAAACTGACTTACCACCTTTTAGCAGTAAGATATGATAGAAAGATGATACCCATTGACACCATTTCCATTCTTGAAGAGACTTCTTTCACATTGCTACGAGGTGATCCTGAGTTCAAACCCCTGTCTCTCCTCGAATCATCATGAGACCTAGTCTTTGACTCCCAAGTCACACATCCCTGGGATAACCTGGCCCTATCCCCTCCTTCCTTTCCAATACTTCTTAAATACAGGGGTAAGAGTATGGACGTAGGGAGAAGGGCCCATGCAGACAGACCCACAAGGAGAGGAACGTGGCTTGCTCCTTCATCCCAGCGTCTCACCCCCTAGGACCTCTACCACCAGTCCTACGAGTGTGTCTGTGTCCTCTTCGCCTCAGTTCCAGACTTTAAGGAGTTTTACTCTGAATCCAACATCAACCACGAGGGTCTAGAGTGCCTGCGGCTGCTCAATGAGATAATTGCTGATTTTGATGAGGTGACAACTCCAAGGGTCCCCCAGATCCTTCATTCTGAATGCTAGAATTTCCCACCAGTCCCTCCTGCCCATTTGCTCTCCAGCCAGGAGCCCATCCTCCTCTCCCTGGCCCTGCTGCTCCTTCTCTGATCCTCTAGCTCTCCAGAAACTCTTCCCACGATCCACTCTCCCTCCCACCACAAATCCTGCCCCCACAACCTGGTCCTTTCATTTCCAAAGGCCTCGGGCTGGGCTTCTGAGAGGGAGGAGGGAGAAAGCAAGAAAGCCTGGGGACACAGCCTCCTTTCTGTACAGCTTCTCTCAAAGCCCAAGTTTAGTGGGGTGGAGAAGATCAAAACCATTGGCAGCACCTACATGGCAGCTACAGGCTTAAATGCCACCTCTGGACAGGACGCACAGCAGGTACAGCACCCCTTCCTTTGCTATCAGCCCATGAGGGGCTCACACTGCTGGGCCCTCACTGACCCATCTTGTGGGGCCGGCTTGTTGCTAGGATGATGAGCGAAGCTGCAGCCACCTGGGCACCATGGTGGAGTTTGCAGTGGCCCTTGGATCAAAGCTGGATGTCATCAATAAGCACTCATTTAACAACTTCCGCTTACGTGTGGGTGAGGGCCCTCCCTTGTTGGGGAGGTCTGGGACTTCCTCTTCACCTTCCCAAGCTCTTCCTCCCCTAAGTCCTTTATTAGCTACTCCCCAGCTCACCCCCAGCCCCCTCCAGCCTCCTCCTTGGGGATGGAGCATGAAGCTGCTGGGCCAGGAGCTCTGGGGCTCAGCCACTCCTTCCCTGAGCCACACTTCTCCAGGCCCTCTTTTCCTCTAAGAACTCCAGGCCTTTCACCCCAATTCCTGGAGCTTCCCCTTCCCCTGTCCCTCCTCAAATTCTGCCCACCACCCAGGGCCTCTCTTTACCATACCTCTTGTCAGGGTTGAACCATGGACCTGTAGTGGCTGGAGTGATTGGGGCCCAGAAGCCACAGTATGACATCTGGGGCAACACGGTGAATGTGGCCAGCCGCATGGAAAGTACAGGAGTTCTGGGCAAGATCCAAGTGAGGAGGCCACATTGGAGGCATGGGATGGGGGGATCAGATAAGGCCACCCCCACACTCCAGACTCACCTTTTTTTTTATTATTATTATTATTTAATTTATTTATTCATGAGAGACACACAGAGAGAGGCAGAGACACAGGCAGAGGCAGAAGCAGGCCCCACGCAGAAAGCCCGATGTGGGGACTCAATCCTGGAACTACAGGATCACGCCCTGAGCCAAAGGCAGAGGCTTAACAGCTGAGCCACCCAGGTATCCCGACTCACACCTTTCAATTGCAGGTGACTGAAGAGACAGCGCAGGTGCTGCAGTCCTTAGGCTATACCTGCTACAGCCGGGGCATCATCAAAGTCAAAGGCAAAGGGCAGCTCTGCACCTACTTCCTGAACACAGATTTGACACGAACTGGCCCTCCCTCAGCCACCCTAGGCTGAGACTCCCAACCACCCTCTCTATTCTAAGATCCTCAATAAAAGGACTCGGGGGGCACCTGGGAGGCTCAGTCTGTTAAGTGTCCGACTCTTGATTTCAGCTTAGGTTGTGATCTCAGGGTTGTGAGATGGAGCCCCGCCCGTAGGGTCAGTGCTAGGTGTGGAGCCTGCTTAAGATTCTCTCTCTCCCTCTCCCTCTGCACTCCCTTCTCCTCTCTTTAAACAAACAAACAACAACAACAAAAAACCCGACTCTGGTATCACTGAGGCCAATTGATGTCAGAAGCTTCTCTGGTATAGCTGCAGATCACTTCCTGCTTGCCTCTCAGCAGGATGCTTCTTCCCAGGCTAAACTGAGTGTCTGTGTGTATGCAAGTATGACCATGAGTGTGTTAGAAAGGAGTGATTCTTCTTCACAAGCTGAGGACTGCCTCAGCCTCCCTGCCTGATTCCAGTATTTAGTACACTTTGGAAAGATAAAGAATGTTAGCCACATGACTCAAAATAGGATTTGTCCTTTCTGCTTCCCACCCACAAATATTGGGAAGGAGTAGCTAGGAAAATGTCATTTGACCTTTATTCACTCAATAACCACTAAATAAGCACCTGCTCTGTGCTTCCTAAGCAGCATGGGTGAGAGGTCTGGGAAATGACCTGTCAGGTCACTCCCTGTTTCTGCTGCTATCGTCAAACTGACCCACGCTTTCCAGCCAAGACCTGCAGACAGTTTTGAGATTCTCTTGTTCTCATGTCCCTCAGATTCCTGTGGGTGCAGGTGCTTATATTATGTGGGACTGGAAGCTTCCATGGTTCATTCCTACTTGTTCATATTTGAGGGTCTGTGTGATATCTTGATACCCTAAGTTTGTTACACATGTTGCACATGGATTCTTGTTTTTTCTCCAAGAATAGGAGAGATTCAAAAAATATACTACTACTACCACTACTATACTTACTTCTACTACCATCTGCCTAAAATGCAGTTGGAACAGAGCCAGTCTGAGGCTCTCTAAAACAACAGTCACCCCTCAGAAAGTATGACTTGTCCCTCTCACTTCTGGGAATCCTCATTTCCTAAGAGTGACCACGGTCACAGAAGGCATCAGGCTGTATTTGGGAGCAGGCAGAGTGCTAACACGCAGAATTACAGGGCCTAAGGTCTGATGACTTTGTTCTCAAGTAATACCTCCTTGGGAGATGGAGGGAAGGAAGGCAGTGACCTAGAACATTGCCCACTGAAAGGACAAAGATGAGTAGCAGGAAGCTGGAGCCATGGTAACAGTGATACCATCACCAGCTTCAGGGGAGAGGTCCCCAGCAGTGCCACATGTTCTCAGAACGTCTGCTGATTCAGGGAGTCTGGAGTGATAAGCCCACGTGGGTGGTCTTCGTTGGTCAGCTTCTTCAGGAGTCTGTAGACCTGTGTTGTTCTAAGTATGATCTGCAGAGCACCTGCCTCAGAATAGGGGAGGAGAGGAGGGTCTGGTTTCTGTATCTTTGTGTCCCTTCCAAAACCAAAAGTCATGGGACACCAAAGGATGTGCCTCTCAGCCATTGAGAAGGACCCCCATAAGAGCACCCAGTGGCAACCCCCCCTTGCCCATCACACAGGCAGGCACCCCCAACACAGGATTGACCCAGCTTGAGACTTCTGTTTTATGTTTTATTTTATTTTAAAAAAAATATTTTATTTATTTTTTCCTGAGAAAGAGACAGAGGCAGAGAACCAGGCAGAGGGAGAAGCAGGCTCCATGCAGGGCCTCAATCCAGGGACTCCAGGATCACGCCCTGAGCCGAAGGCAGACGCCAAATCGTTGAGCCACCCAGGGATCCCCGTTATTATTATTATTTTTTAATAAAGGTTTTATTTATTTACTCATGAGAGACACAGGCAGAGGGAGAAGCAGGCTCCCTGCGGGGAGCCTGGTGTGGGCTCCATCCCAGGACAACCGGGACCACGATCTAAGCCCTGAGCCAAAGGCAGCCGGTCAACCACCGGGCCACCCAGGTACCCTCAGACTCGTTTGAATTGCAGAGCTGCCCCGCCCCTCCCCCGCCCCTCCCCCCGCCGGCGTCCTCCTCCTCCTCAGGGTACAGAACTAGGTCAGGCCAACGTGGGGGGCGCTCTGCCGCGAGAAGGGCCATTGTCCCTCCCCCACCAGCAGCAGCGCCAGCAGCACCTCCCAGGCCCAGTTCAGTTCGCTTCACTGGAGCGGGTTGATGGAGTCTGCGAGGGTCTCGGAGGTGCCCGGCTCGGGAGGGGCGGCGGGGCCCCTCACCGTCTGGGCCAGGGTGCCCCCGCGGCGGGTGCTGGACGCCTCGGAGCCGGTGCCCTCCAGCAGCTTGGCGACGAAGCCCACGCCCGCGGAGCGCAGCAGGCCGCCGCCCGCGCACGCGTACAGCACGGGGTTCACGCTGCTGCTCAGGAAGGCCAGCGCGATGAACACGGAGCGGGCCAGGCGCAGCCACACGCCCACCGGCCCCGAGCCCTGGCCGGCCAGCGCCCGGCCCGCCTCGGCCAGGTTCACCACGTGGTAGGGCAGCCAGAAGGCGGCGAAGGCCAGGATGATGAGCGCCACCAGGCGGCCGGTGCGGCGGCTGCGGCGGAAGCGCCGGGCCTGCAGCCTGCGCCTGATGTCCCAGTAGCTGGCCACCACCACCAGGAAGGGCAGCAGGAAGCCGGTGAGGGCCTCGAAGAGCAGATGGAAAGCCCTGAGTCGTTCGCTGGAGTACTTGGTGAAGCACACCAGGCTCTGGTTGGTCGGTGCCAGCACCGTGCGGTACATGATGACGGGGATGGCCAGCAGAAAGGACATCACCCAGATGCTTGCCAGCACCCACCAGACAACGGACTTGGTACGAAACTTCTGGGACACAAAAGGGAGGGCCACCGCCAACGAGCGGTCCAGACTCATGGCGGCAATCAGCAGGACGCTGGCGTACATGCTGACGCCACAGACATAGTGAAACAGGCGGCAGCCAGCCAGTCCAAAAACCCAGGTGCCTTGGCCCACAGAGTGCAGGAAGAAGGGGGCAGTGAGCAGTACAGCCAAGTCGGCCACAGCCAAGTTCAGCACCAACAAGGCAGTGACAGAGCGCTTCCGCATCTTTACCAGGATGCTCCACACCACAAAGCTGTTGCCTGGAAGCCCCACAGCCAGCGCCACTGACAGTAGGATGATAGTCAACGGAATGATGAACATGACACCTAGTGAGGAGGTGCTGCTCACGATGTGGTGTCCGTGGCCACTGCAAGGACCTGGAGAGTGAGGGCGAACATGAGCATGAGGGTTGGGGACCAAGGTTTCCTGAGACCCTGGACACTCCTAGCTTGAGTACTCTAGCCTGTCTCCAAGATCAGCAGTGTCAGTTGCCCCTCTGCAACCTCCTGCCTTCATCGCTGCCAACAGACCCATCCTCGGGGGATCTGGCTGAGCAAAAAGACTAATTTTCTAACTGGACCATGGGGCTCCTTCCTACACACAGACCCCACTGCAAAATACAGAGCAGTAGCAGCAGTAGTATTTCCATAACCTTTCTGCCTCCTTCCCTTCTGAGACCCAGAACAAAATGGGGGAGAGGGGCCTTTCTTACCAGTGATGCACCCCTCAAAAGGCTAGCTTCTCTATCACTTGCCAGGCCCTTAGCCTGCTCAGTCCCATTGACTTCTTCAATCATATACCCACTTTCTCCAGAGATGCCCAGAGCCCACCAGGAATAATAGGGATGGCGAGCAGTTTGTGGATAGGAGACAAGAAGAAATCCTCCCCAGTCCTTTTCCCACTGGTCAGGCTTTCTTTGGAAATTCCTCTGCACCTTCTCTCACCATTGTATCCTGCTCTACCACTACTTCCCCAACTCCCAGGATACTTACTTACAGGCTTTGCTGGGTAGTGGTTGGAAACTGGTGCCAGTCCCAAGGTCAGGGCAGAGTGGCGTAGCCTATTCCCAGATTGGCCCCAGTTCCAGGGTCCCAGCCCCAGACCTGGGTGCTGTCCGCTAAGTCTGCCAGAGAGGAAGTACCGAGAAGCCGAGGAGGGGGAAGATACATCTTCCTGAGGGTGGGGCTGAAACTCCTAGCCCTCCCTTCACTGGGGGGGGGGGGGGGGATAGTCTTTGTGTTCCAGAAGAGCCTAGCAGGGAGGAAGACTCCTTAGGGGTGGGACCAGATGAGAAGAGCCTAGGAAGGTGTAGTGAGAGGAAAGAGAGGGTGAGGGGAGTGAATAGGCTCGGGTGTGGCCTCAAATGCAGGTCTAGACTGGAGAATTGGAAAGAGTAATAAACTGTGTCATACAGGAGAAGGAGGGAAGGAAGCCAGAGACAGGAAATGGACTCAGATTGGGAGGCCAGAAGGTTGGGTATCTTTATATGTTGTATAAATATTGTAGATTTTTAGATTAACAGGAAGTGTAGGTTAGACGTGTGGCTTAGTTATGGGTTTGGGTTTAGGTAACATCAGGACTTAAAGAGGACAGCACCCTGTCTTTGGCTTGGGTTCAAACCATGAGTGACTTTGGAGAGGGAGGGCTCTCTTCCAGCACTCCCACCTATTCCCTCATTTAAAAGGGTTGTTTCAATTCTAAGAAGCCAAAGTCCAAAGGATCTCCTTAGTATGGTACAAAATGTCAATTTCTTCCTCCTTCCCTGGCCACTTGCCCTGTGCTTGCCCATGTGGCCACTGCCACATGGATTTGAATTTAAGATCTGAGCACTGAGCAAAGAAGTCAGCACGACCTCTTTCCTACCTTCCTGTAGTTGGCTGTCCAGTCCCACTGGACAGAGAAAGTAGAGGCTGAGCATAGAGAGAGGAAGTGGGGGCAGTGATGCCCCACACCTGCCCTGCCAGGAGGGGAAACCAGGAATGTGCAAAGGGAAACAGCCCCCCAAAAGGCCACTCTTCTCCTTGCTTGGAGGGAGGGCAGTTTCCCCCTTTAACCTCTCCTGCAGAAGCTAAGATCTGATAAGTCTTTCCTTTGGTCTGCCTGTGAGCCATACTGCTTCCCTGCCAACTCTCACTTGTCAAGAGAGATGTGGCATAGAAGGATGGTCATTGAGGTCCCTTACCCTTATGCCCACTTTCTCTGCTTCGAGAAAGGCCACCACAGAGTTGACCCAATAGCTATGAGGCAGAGGATGTGATGCAAAGAAATGTGCTGAAACCGCAGCAAGAAGGCAGAGTTGAGGAAGGGCTCTCTGACCACAGAAGTTGTGTGAGACAGGGGCTACGGAAGAGAGGAAGTTAGGGAGCCTCTGCCCCGGCACATGAGAACAGGAAAAAGCCCCTGCCGTCGGTGTCTGAGGATGAAAGTTCTGGCTTGCTGTTTCAGGGTCAATCAGAGGCTCCTTCTGATGAAAGCTGTGTTGTCTTTGCCTCCTCTAACAAACTACTCCCCAACCCCATGTCTCTCAATGGCCTTTCTTCCTCCATCTTCAGACTAGATACTCTAATCTAGGTACTAGATCCAGAACTCCAGACCGCCTCAGTTTGGGTGGCCCTGGGTGACCCTGAGGCCTGAATTTCCTTTGCTATTTCTAGGCCTCTGCCTGGGTGATGTAAACATCACCAGAGTAGAACTTGTGGTGATGGTCTGAGGGAGCACTCAGTTGACCAACCATCTAAGTTTGCCAGGGACTGAGAGGACTGGGACAAGAGAATTTTTGGGACTAAAACTGGGAAAGTCTTGGGCAAACAGGGATGAGTTGGTCACTCTAGTGACCACACCTGTGTGTGGTCATCCACTAAAAACAATCCTATCCTACATCCCCAAATGCAAAAGGGCCAGGATCCAGAACTGTCTGGGGAGCTAGAGATGGAGGCATTCCAAAAGATCGCAGCCAAAAAGTATGGAGGGTGCTGAATAACAGCCAGCAGGGGGAGCTATGCAGGAGCAATAACTTCTCCTCTTGGGAGGAGTCAAGACTTGGTGGAGAAAAAAAGGAGACAAAGGAGAGGTGGCACCTCCCTGAAAAATTCTTCCTGTCCTCCAAACATCCACACCATTCCCCAGACCTGCTCATCTCAGCCCCAACTCAGCCCCAAATGTCCCCAGGGTGAGCATGTGCCTGCTCCCGAACTCTGGTGAACTTTGGGAAAAGAGTTGGCTTCAGAGAGGAAGACAAATCTGACTCCCAGGGCTCCTCCCCAACAGTACCAACTGCAAGACAGGAAAGCTTTCCTCTCAAACTCCACAGATTGTCTTTCCCCTTCCAGAGCCAGGGTTTTCTTCACTCAGCTCTTTCAGACCCCAAAGAATGGATCCTATCCTCATTCCTCATTCAAGCATCTATACCTTTCCTTCCTCTTTCTTCCTTTATTTCCAGAGTGGTTCAATAGGTTGGCCTGAGGGAACCAGGCCACCCAGGCTGAGGAGGATAAGTCAAGATGCCACTGAAGGCTGGCAGTGCCCAGCTTTGGACTGACCCAGTGGGGAACCAGGTGGCTTCAGTACAACTCAAGCATGATGGACTACCAGTGGGGGCATGCTTAAGCCATCATGGAATGCCCCCACTCCAGTGTATTTCACAGTAGCTATTGGCAATAAGTAAGCAGCTCTGGTACATGGGCACATGGCAACCCGCAAGCACACAATACCATCACCGCTTGCAATCCCTCAGTTTGGAGGAAACTGGGCCTGCCCCAGGTATATAATTCTGCCCAGAAAGATCTAAACTGTGGCCAGAGAAGCATCCCCCAAATGCTGCAGAGTGGTTCCCTGAGTTCTGCAGGGAGGGACGATGGAAGGGAATAGGGAAGAGGCAGGCCCGGTTGTAGGGTTTGGAGTCAAGGGTCCCATCTCTGACTGTCCTTCTCCAACCCGTCCCCGGGATCTCCACCGCCTCGGTGGCCCTGCCCCACCACTTTGAGCCGAGGGGTAGCTCGGAGCTCCATGGTCCCCTCCCTGGAGCGGCCGCCACCTCGGGCGTCTCCTGAGCCCTCAAAGAGCCTCGTGAGGAAGCGGGGGCCTGCCCGGGGCAGGAGATCCCTGGCGGTGAAGACGTAGAGCACCGGGTTGACGCTGGAGCTGAAGAAGGCCAGAGCGGTGGTTCCAGCTCGCGCAGCCTGGCCTGCACCGCCCAGCCTTGCCAGGGCCCCTCCCGGCGGAGCCAGCGCAGCCGCCACCTGCAGAACGTTGACCGCGTGGTAGGGGGCCCAGAGCAAGCCAAAGGCCAGCACGATGGCACTCACCAGGCGGCCTACCCGCGACCCCTGCCGCCCAGCGCCCCAGCGGGCACCCCGCAGCCGCGCCAGTGTCAAGCCGTAGCAGCCGAGCACCAGGCCGAAGGGAAGCACAAAGGCAGTCAGGGTCTCCAGGCTCAGATGGGCGGCGGCGTGGGCCGGCGACGGGTGGCACAGCTGGCACACGCGGTCTCCCCACAGGTGGCGGTAGACGGCAGCCGGGGCGGCGAGCAGCAGAGCGGCCAGCCAGACGGCCAGCAGCAGGCTGCGGGCCAGGGCGGGACTGCGCAGCCGGGGCGCCAGGAAAGGCCGGGTGACAGCCAGGCAGCGCTGCAGGCTGAGCAGGCTGGTGAGCAGGACGCTGGCGTACATGCTGAGCGCGCACACGTAGTACACGGCCTTGCAGCCCGCCTGGCCCAGCGGCCACGCCTGCCCCGCCAGGAAGGCCACGAAGAGGGGCGTGAGCAGCAGCACCGCGCCGTCGGCCAGCGCCAGGTGCAGCGCGAGCGTGGCCGCCAGCGGTCGCCCCCGTGCGGGCCGCCAGCCCGCCAAGCTCCACACAACGAAGCCATTGCCCGGCAGCCCCACCAGCGCCGCCAGCAGCAGGAAGGCGGTGCCGGTGACCCGCGAGGCCTTCCAGCTCAGCAACGTTTCGTTCCCCGGGGGCCGATAGCAGGCCGACATTCTTCTGCACCTACCAAGGGGGACGGAAAGGGCCATGGAAGGCATTCAGGGGTCGGGGCAAAAGCCCACGGTACCCCTTTCTGCCAGATGAGAAGGGACTGTGTCTCCTCCTGCTTCTGTCTCTTCTGTCTAGGAGAGAAGACCCTAGCCGCAACGCAAACATGATTTCTTGGAACCCAAATCTCCTGCCCCAGTCCTGACTCCCAGGCTCTCCCTTACCTCCACCTCCACCCATTTAGCTGGGCCCCTCCTCTGGCCAGCCCCCTTCCTACGCCTGAGCTCAAAGTGAGCAGTGGGAAGTAAAGGTCCCTGAGCCAATCTACTTACCCAGCTGGGAGCTAGTAGGCTCGGAGGCGTACAAGGGGCATGGAGAAGCTGAAAGGCGCAGCAGCAGCAGTGGGTGAGGTGTCTACTCCTGTCAGGTTTGCAGTGTGAGATTAGAATGAGGAGCGATGAGGTGGAGCTCTCTCTTCTCAGGCCTTTCTTGGGCCCCCTCGGGCATTCTACTCCTTCCCATCACTAACACGTCCAGGCGTGTGAGAGGCCGCCTCCCTGGGAAACAGGAGAAGCTGAAGGGTACAGGTAATGTTCTCTGATTGTGTAGGTGAGTGGGGACACGGCCGAATCCTGACTCTGGGTCATGTATCTGCACTCATCCCTCACCCACTTCTGGCCCCAGTTACCCCAACCCTGCTGCCGCCTGTTATGCTCTCAGGCTTCCCTGACCTGCACTCAGCAGAAGTGACCCAAACTCAGCTTCCTCAGCTTCCTACCTACACCTGTCATCTCTTACCTTAGGCCCTGCCCCAGTCATCCCCCACCCCCCTCCCCAGGGGCTCTCACTGGGCTGTTAGTGACAGCTTCCAGTCTTGGTGCTGAGTTATGGGGGTGCACGGAGGTACAAGGAGCTTATAACCTCCTTGAGGAATCATAACACACAACCTCGAAGAGACCCTAACACCAGGCCACATCAAGATACAAGATAAGAAGAAAGGAAATGGTGCGTTAGTAGAGACATACTGACAAGAAGTCTCCTCTAGGTGAAAAGGTCAGGCAAAGCCTGGAAATGGAGAAATTTGAGGGAGACCAGGTACATTGATAAAGTTGAGGTAAGGGGAAAGACCCCTTCCCAGTCAGCAGCTGGAACTGGGGGCTCCTTGGGGGCAAGGACAGTATTGTCTCAGTTTGGGTTATTTCCAAAGCACAGCCTGAATTAAGGGCGTGGGTACAGGTAATCCTGCAACTGGAAGGTCTGCTCAGGGAGCAGGAGTGAGGGAGCAGGGGAGAAGAGGGGAAAAGAAAGCGAGGAAGAATATGCTCTTGAGTCTCTTCAGTAGGGATCAGGAAGCTCTCAGAATTACACAGAATGCCTTCCAGAAAGACAGAAGACCGGGGCATTGGTGCCTAGCTTGTATCCCCCATGGTTTGAGGGCTGTCCCAGAGGCATGATACACTTGTCAGGGGGCTGAGTAGGCTGCCACAGCTTCAGACACCTAGGCAGGAAAGCAGATTTACACTCATGTGATGGGTTCAGTCTTAGTGAGAGTCTGGGCTTCTATACAAACGTCCCCCACAACTGTGGCTGAAATCAGAGATGGAACTCAGAGCACCAAAAGTTAGTCTTAATGCCCTCAAAGGACACCTCCCCTCTTCACATTTCCTTCATGCCCATTAAGTGGCCAAAAGAGAAAGATGAGAGAGAAAGTGCCTAATTCAGTGTGGCTACAAAGAGCAGTTCTGGAGAACAAAGCCAGAGAAATGTTGAAGAACCAGCCCCTCCCCTAGATCAAGGAGGAAGAAGCAGGAAAGCGGGAAGCCAGGGTCCCCTACAGGATCCTAGTGATCCTGGATCCATGGAGCACAATCCATCCTCCCCTCACAGCCCACCCTGGCACACTGCCTCACTCCTCATTTTGTCCAAGTCCTACCCACGATCCCACCCTCAGCCTGGCCCCTATACTCCCAAAGCTGCAGTTTACAGCTCTCACAGTAGGTGGCAGCAAGTACAGCACACATCACATACATGCAGCTTCTCAAGGATTGGGAACCAGAAACTATCCCTAGAAATTCTCTCCATAGAAAGACCAGAGATCACATCCCATCCTCTTATATAGTTCCCATTTATCCTCAGCACGCACCGCCACCAGACACACACACACACACAAGCTTCAAGTGACTTTTTCGAGAAACTCTGGGCTTCAATCCCACCTCCATGATCCCATCCAGGCCCCTCCTTCCTCTTTCCCTCCCCCTTGGACTTTGCCCTTCTTACTGGCCTGGCAGGGGGGGCCAGAGTCCGGGTTGACTCATCCCCCTCCTCCCTGGGGCTGAAATCCCAGCTCTGTGACACAAAACACCACCACTATTGCACAGGAGAGAACTACCCAGCCTAGAACGCACCGGGAGAGGCAACTCCCCTGCTCCTTCCCTTCACCATGGAGTACCTCTCAGCCCTGAACCCCAGTGGCCTGCTCAGGTGATTTCTAACCCTCCTTTCTACCCTCCAACTCTGACCATAGTGCACGGTAACAAAATTCCATCCAGCCCCTAGGAGACCGACACTCATTCCCCCTCCCCGCCCTCACTTTCTACAGTGGGCCTCTCCAGCTATGGAATCACCATTCACCACTCCCACTCCATGGTTTCTCCCTCTCTCCCTAGGCTTCTCTGATCTCCAAACCTAGATCCCTCCCTAACTCTTCCAAGCACCCTACTTCCAATCACCCCCATCGCACTCATCAAACTCACTTCTTGACCTTTCTTCCCAACTACCAGGTCAGTATCCAATATGAGCTCTGAGTTTGGCCGGAAAGTCTGGACTTCACCTCCACCACCCCAGCGACCCTTCCGAGTCTGTGATCACAAGCGGACTACCCGGAAAGGTCTGACAGCTGCCACCCGCCAGGAACTGCTGGACAAGGTAAGTGAGCCAGATCCCTAAGTTCCTCTTGTGGGGGCAGCCAGGGGGCAAGAGAAGAGTGAGAACTTGGAGTGAACCGAAAGGCTGAGGTTAGTTACATGGCTGCCCCTCCCTCTGAGGGCAAAAAGAGGGGGGAGGGGGATGGTCAGCCCAATGACCATGCTGTATTTGGGTCAATTCATTTCTCTTCCAGTGGGTAGAGGAAGGAATAGATGGGGGCGGAGGGGGGGTGAGGGGGGCGCGGGAGGGAGGTCAGAGGATTGGTTTTCAGAAATCAGTATGGAAAGGCAATTTGTATGACAAATCAACTTAAAGTCCTGATCCTATGAAGACTTGTTGGTTTGCTGATATCAACCTGTAGAAAGTTGTTCGTTCTATCAAATCTTGTTTCTTCATGTACAAAACGGAAATAATGATACACCTCCCTCACAGGGTTGTTGAGAGGAGTCAAAGAGGGCCACGTATGTCAAGTGCTACATAGATATCTGGCACTAACAAAGACTAAAAAGGTTAAGGATCATTGTTGTAGGAAACCATTCTGGAGGGCTCTCCAAGGGCAGGGGGACAGGGAGCTAGGTCACTGGAGAGAAGACTGAAGGATGGTCCTCAACAGAAGCAAGATTGCTTTTCAATTCCAAGCCAGTAGAGTGGCTCAGAGGGGAATAGGGGGAGAAGACAATAATGTGGACGATGACATAGGAGCAAAGAGGAAAAAAGTCAACCCTTATTGAGGGACCCCCAGCAACTGAACAATACCAAGATCTGGAGCCATCTTAAGGGTTGGCAACTTTCTGGGAAGTGGAGTTGGGGTATCCATCAGTATCTAGAGCCAACCAATGGGTGCGAGGTAGCTGGAGAGAGAGAGGGAAGCATGGCTAAACTCCCCGCCTTTCTTCCTGTTTCCTGGGGCTGGGCAGGCAACAGAGGCCCTCCTGCTGAGTGGGATGCTAACATTGGTGCTGGAGGAGGATGGGACCGCTGTGGAGAGTGAGGACTTCTTCCAGCTTTTGGAGGATGACACGTGCCTGATGGTGCTGGAGTGTGGGCAGAGCTGGAGCCCCAGCAGGGTAAGAGGCCCACGGTGGGGTTGCTGTGGGCCACCAGTCCTTTACATCTCTCTCAAGCTTCTCGAGCCCAACCATGATCAGAGGTACCAAGAGAGGCGAAGAGTTGCCAGGGACACCTCATAGGGGACAAACAGTCCAGGTGAGGGTGGGTCTGACCCAGTGATGATGGGGAACAGTGGTGGGTATCCACAAGTCAGAATGCATTGCACCGATGGAGATGCCCTACAGAGTGGGATGCTGTCATATGTGCCCTACAGAGTGGGATGCTGTCATATGGCCTGGGTCGGGAGAAGCCCAAGCACAGCAAAGACATCGCCCGCATCACCTTCGACGTATACAAGCAAAACCCTCGAGACCTCTTTGGCAGCCTCAATGTCAAAGCCACATTCTACGGGCTCTACTCCATGAGTTGTGATTTTCAAGGACTTGGCCCAAAGAAAGTACTCAGGTCAGAGACCAACATGTCATATTTCCCCATCCCCCTACAGTCACAGCCCCCCTAATTCCTGCATTTACCTATCCTATTAGGGCTCCCTTGTGGAAAATCCCCTCTATGGCCTCCTCCCAGGTTCCCCCACCCACCCAACTCCATCTTGTCTCTGCCCTTCAGGGAGCTCCTCCGTTGGACATCTGCACTGCTGCAAGGCCTAGGCCACATGCTGCTGGGAATTTCCTCCAGCCTTCGCCACCTAGTAGAAGGGGCCGAGCAGTGGCATTGGCAGCGGCAGGGTCGCCTCCATCCCTACTGAGAAGGGGCTCTGAGCTGCTCTCGGCCACTAGATTTGTTCCAAGACACACTGTAAGGACTCTGACAGCATCGGCTTTGGAGATCTGAGAATAGTGCAGATGAGAGAACTCACCCAATTTCCCCATGGTGTTCTGACCCCACTGCAACAGGTCCCATCAGCATAAGGCCTTATACCTCTAGCCTATATCCTTTCCCAAAGAATACTGTCTCTTCCTAGCCATCTTTCCAGCTTCCCCCTTACCCTAAAAGGCCACAAGCCCATCCCCAAGCATCTTGATTCCATTCCACTCTGACCATTGCTACATCAAGATTTCTTGCAATTCCTCCTGTCCCTAAGCTTCCCAGTGCACTGTATTCAGCCTTTGACTTCACCTTGAGATCTCAATTTCTTTATATCCTTCTCCCCAAAATAACAAAAACATTTCCAATAAAAATATAAAAATACTTATTATTAAGACTTTTGACTCCAACTTGAACTACAAAGGGGAAAGGACAGATATGCCTTTTATCCCTCCCCCATCAACACCTAATCCCAGATCCAAAGGCCTCAGTCTTCAAGTATTGAGTTCAAAGCCCGCCTCCGCTTGGCCACTGCCCCTTGCTGCTGTTCCCAAGCCTCTCGGCGCTTCAGGAAAGTAGTCAGTGCCACGTTTCGAGCCACATGATGGCCAAAAGGGTCTCTTATCAGCTCCTGGTCCCGTTCTCCTGCAAATGGAACCACTCACGTTAAGTATGATCATGCAGTCACCCACCAAGCTCAAAGGGACTCTCTCTGGGTGAAGGTCCCTCTATTTTCCCTGAGCTCTGGGTTGACCTTGGAATAATTAATACCTCATTCTCCAAAGCAGGGAAGTGAGAAGGGGTAGGGGCACAGGGCTGCATACTCAGCAGAGGAGAAGGGGAGGGGAGCAGACTGCTAAGAACCCATAGCCACACCACCCTTGAGAACTGAAGTCTGCTGAATTTAAGTCCCCTCCCCAGCCACCCAGCCATCTGGAGCGAGTCAAGTTTGGAAAGGTCAGAGAGAAGTGCTGGTACTCACCCAGCTCAGCAGCAATTTCCTTCCGGGCCCCCAAGGCTGCTCCACTCCAGATGGCATCTAGTACACGACTGCCATGGCGACTGCAGGCCAGAGCCACATACTGTCCCTGCAGTAAGATAAGCAAGGTAGGTCAAGATAAGCTATGGCAGTCCACAAAGGTATGCTGGGGAGGGCAAAGGTGAAATGAAGTTTTAGAAGTTTACAGTCTGAGTCAAAAGAGTCTGGGAACTATATATTCTCTCTTTGACTCTGAAAGACAGTCTTGGGGCAAGCTCATGTTCTTTTAATGGATGTCAGTGGGGGAATCAAAACAGAAACTAGAACCTTTAGGGTCTTCAGCACACGGCGGCGCTGCTTGCGTGTCACGGAGGGACTGGTTAGGATAGCATCAAGCACGTGGGAGCCAGCAGGGCTCTGGGCTAGAGTCAGAAGTTGTGGTCCCGTCAAGGCACCCAGACTTTGCAGTATAATACCAGGACTAGAGAAGTGCAACAGATGCTGGAGCAGCAGAGATCCAAGGACTGTCACTTGCCCCAGGGCCTGCGCCATGGCCATTTCCACCTAGAAGGACAGACAGAAGGAATCAAGAGGCAGCCACCAAACTGCCACCTCTGCCTAGATGAAGCCAGAGATCTCACCACCTGCAACACCAGAGTGAAGGACTTTTTAATTCTTGGTTTCCAGTTAGTCACTGGCTTGGCCCCTCCCCTACCTCACCTGGTGCTCTGCGGGCACTGCCCCCTCCTCTTCTAGCAGTCCATAGTACACCTCATAAGCCATCAAAGTGGCAAAGAGAGGCACACAGGCCACTTGCCGGGAAGAGGGCTCTGCACAGTGGAATGCCTACAGGGGAAGACAAAACACGATGAATCTGAGAACCAACTCCCTCATCCCTAACCCCGACTCTCTTGACAGGGGAAAGCATTCAGGAGACATGAACATGTAAGTTGCATGAGGGCAGAATCTCATCTGCCTTGCTATATTCCCAGCCTCTATACACATAATAGGGTTGAATAGACATTTAGTCCTTAAACAAACTGCTCTCTTAGTTCTGGGAGACAATTTTCATTCCAGGGCTATGAGATGGGTTTGGCTTCATTTCTCTATCTGTGAACTTGGGCATTAGACCTCCTGAGTCCAGAGATACAACCACTGAAGCTCAGAGAAGCCCTAACAGGTAGAATTTGAACTAAGGGCATAAACAGGTTGCAGGTAACATCACCTCCAACAACAGCTGCAGGACCTGGGCTTGGTGGGCCCCAACTCTGCGGCAGGCCCCCACCAGGGCAATGACCACCCCTGAGTGACCTTGAGCCAGCACAGCTTCCAGGGCAGGGCTCAGCTCCTCAAACACAGGGGACAGCTGAGGAGAGACAGAGAATAAAGAATCTTTGGCATTCTGTAACAACGGATTAAGTTATTCAGAGATATCTTCCTTCAGAAAACAAATAAAAATGCTAGATAAGCATTGCTGATATCAGGATTTTGGTTTTGCCACATAAAGTCTAGGACAAGGGAGCAGTCTTAGAGTACTGCCTTACTTGGGGGAAGCACAAGATAAGGGGATACTAGAATTAAATCCATTCTTCTACCCCAACTCCCAATCCATGAGATCACAGGCAAGTATGCCTTCATGCTAAGCAGTAAAGGAAAAAAGAAACTATGGCAATAGGTCCAGCACTCATACAGATTTGTAGCCAAGTACCCAGAGTCTGAATGGGCCATAGAACCTCAAGCTGCAAATCTGGATTAAGCCAGTCTCCTGCTGGTACTGGCATCTGAGAAGCCAACACAAATCCTTTCTGGGAAGAAGGCACTTTTGTCCTAAGCTCTGAGAAGCCCCCAGGAATAACCTTTCAAGGGGAATGGCCAGCACACCACCAGAGACACCGGGGCAGGCACACAATCAAATAAAGCCCAATGAACAAAGAGTAGCAGAAACAACGGAATACACGAACAGATCCAGCCCCGTTCCCAACTCACCAGCTCACGGGTAGTAATAGCATCCAGTAAACGCTGCAAAGGAAAGTTGGCAATAGGGTGTGCAGCTAGGGCCTGCAGCTGCCCTTGGAAGTGATCCTCAAAGAGGCTCTGGAGCCTCAGGGGCTCCAACACCAGCAGAACCTGCTCCAGGAGTCTGGAGCTCGTCTGATCCCGCAGAAATAGCAGTAGGGGGCTATAGACAAGGAGAAGGTCACCAGGCAGCCTTTACTGTACATCATCTAAGACACCCACACCACTCCATTCACTTCACACAGCCTTATCAACCTCGGAGGATCCTGAGGTCCTGAACATACCTGCCGCCTGCTGAGGAGTTGCGGCTACTCAGATAACTGATCACAGCACTGCAGAGATGAGCACAAAACTGGGGCAGTTTGCGGTGTAAGATTTGCAAGGCCACTTGAAGGCAGAAGCTGGAGATCTTGTCAGTGATAAATACTGTGGAAGAGGGCAGAAATAATAAAAGCATTTCGTCCAAAATCCAGACAAACTTCAAACCTCAAGCAATAAGGTACCAGGGGCTATAGACCTAAAGGCTCTAATCAGTCTTTGAAATATCAAACCAGATCAGATTTGAAGAGGAAGAAGACTGATCTAAGTAAGGGCTTTGCATGATGACAATCACCTCCAGAAAAACAGGTCCTAGACCATCCTTACCAGCAATGTCCTTCAGAAAACAAGAGCTCAGGTCCTGAAGGTGATTCAAGAAGGTTTTAGGGACCTCAAAATCAGTTGGCTTACACTCCCGAGCTGGGGCCCTTTGTGTGTCTGAAAGATCAAAAACATGTGCAGTGCTGGGATCACAGACTACCATCCAGGAGGGAAAATAATTCCAGAGATGATGAAGGGTTCAGCTCAGACATGCAGAACACGTATGAATTATCTCTTCACATCTGGAAGACTGAACAGAGTTTTAATTTTTCGAAGGAATTTCCACCAGCTCCCCAGTGGTCCATAGGAGATAGGCCAACTCTCAGTCAGGAATTTAAGGTATTCCAAAATCTGGCCTCATCTAAACTCTCTAACCTTATTTCCCGAAGTTTTTCAACATGTAGGTCACTGCCTATGAGTACATCATGAAATCATTTTAGTGGATCTTGACTAGCACTTTTTCAATGGAATAGAACAGAATAAAAAAAAAAAAAAAACGAGAGGAAAACATTGAAGTGGACTGCATATATTAAGAGTATTGTTTCTCAGGACGGCTGGGTGGCTCAGCGGTTGAGCGTTTGCCTTGGGCCCAGGGCTTGATCCTGGGGTTTTGGGATCGAGTCCCGCATCAGGTTCCTTGCATGGAACCTGCTTCTCCCTCTGCCTATGTCTCTGCCTCTCTCTGTGTCTTTCATGAAGAAATAAATTAAAATCTTAAAAAAAAGAGTATTGTTTCTTGAAGTTCTGTTTGCGTCCAGTATAGGCAAGTTCAGTGATGTTTTAAAAAAGAAATTCTGTAAGTTGTAGTCTAACAAAAAAAAAGCCTGACATCCACTGCTCAAACGAATCACCTCTCACCCCTGGCTCATTTTACTAGCTGTCCCCCCAAACACACTAACACACTGGGCCTCTGTGTGCACTAATCTTTGCTTTGTTAAGCCTCATCCTCATTTCTCTGCTAATTCTTCAGTCATGAAGAATTACTCTTCTGCTTACTCCCTTCTTCTGGACTTCCTAAGCTCTCTTCTCCTCTAGGTCCACTTCACTCCCTCATATACTTACCAAGTGACTGAGAGCCACGGTGTCTGGCTCTCTCAGACTCCAGAAGAGTCCCTCCCAACACCTGCAGCAGAGTTCTGACCACGAAGCTGCCATGTGTGTCTCCACAGTAGAAAAGAAAATCGTCACACACCTCAGAGGCTAGTCCCAAAACCAGCTCCTCCAGGGTCTCCAAGGGTCCATCCTTGCCATCCTCCTCCTCCACATCCTCCGCCTCTTCCTTCTCTGCCAGGCTCCCCAACAACCGAGGCAGCTGCAGCAAAGCACTTTGCAATACATGCACCCCACATCGATGACAGGCCACTAGGCGTAAGCTGGAGCGCAAAGCAGCCCAGATTCGACACAGAGATTTCAGGGGACTGAATCCCAACAGTTCCTGCATAATCTCACTGCCAGTCCTGTTTGTGGCCAAGGCCAGGGCCTGAGCCTCCACTTCCTTCAAAACATTGTGCACCATCAGTTCTGGGTAGACAAAAGAAATATTTTAAAGACTGAGGGATCCCTGGGTGGCGCAGCGGTTTGGCGCCTGCCTTTGGCCCAGGGCGCGATCCTGGAGACCGGGGATCGAATCCCACATCAGGCTCCCGGCGCATGGAGCCTGCTTCTCCCTCTGCCTGTGTCTCTGCCTCTCTCTTTCTCTCTGTATGACTATCATAAATAAATAAAATTAAAAAAAAAAAAAAAAAAAAAAAGACTGAGAGTAGGATAAGGTTATGTTCCATTAGAGGCCCCTGGGTGGCTCAGGTCATGATCTCAGGATCCTGGGATGAGCCGTGCGTGGGGCTCCCTCGACTGGAGAGCCTGCTTCTCCCTTTCCCTCTGCCTCTGCCCCTGCCCCACTAGTGCTGTCTCTCTTGTTCGCTAATAAATAAACAAAATCTTAAAAAAAAAAAAAAAAAAAGGTTATGTTTCATCAGTTAGCCGAGGGAGGGAGAAGCGGGGAGCGATGAAGAGGACGTGGGAGATGAGACTCAGTCCCTATGCCCTGGGGACCCGAGAAAATTTCCCTGCGTGTCCTGGAACTTCTGCCTAAAGAATCCCTCTCAGTCCCACCCCGCCGTTGCTCCCCACCTCGTTCCTCTCCGGGCTCGGGAGCCTCCTTTAGGGCGGCCAGCGCCCGGCGGAAATACCCCAGGGCTTCGGGGCTCAGGTGAGGGTGCGCACCGAGGGCCGGCTCCGAGCTCCCCTCCGCGGGAGCGCAGTGTGGCCGCCGGCGGCCTGGCGGGCGGCGCCCTGACCCCTCGGCCCCGCGCCCTCGTTTGCCACCTGCTGGGACCCCGCGCCCCGCCTTGTGCGGGGAGCGCGGACCCAGCCCCATGAGTACTAAAGCGCCTCGTCCGTCCGCGAAGTCCTGCCCAAGCCACAGGGATCCTCAGACAGCCAGGAGCGCGCGAGGCCCCGCGCAGTCCAGGAACGGCGGCGCGCTGGGGCGCAGCGTACACGTCACAGCCCCGCGACGGCCCCTCGCCGGGAGGCCGCGCCCCCGCTCTTGGGTCGCCCCGCCTCCGGTCGCCGTCCCCTGTGCCGGCTGAGAACCGTCCCGGACTCAGCCTCTCCTCCACGTCCCCGGCTCCTCCTGGGCCGCCCTCTGGCCCAGTTGCATCACCGCGTCCCGCCCCCGGAGCTGGAATCGCAGTTCTCGAGCCCAAAGACTTTCCGGGCTTGACGGCGCCGGGAGAGTGCGCGGGCGTCAGGTAAGGGGCGCGAGCGCCCTCTCCTTCGGACTCGGGGTCCCTGGGGCCTCAGGCTCGCCCCCGACCCGGAAGCCGCGCCCTCGGGCTCGGCCTGCCAGGCCAGGCCAGAGGCCAGAGCTCTAGACAGCCGGCAGCCTGCGTGGAGCTGCCGTGAGGGGCCGCCGTGCCAGCATCCCGCACCCTCTTAGGGTCCCAGTATGTGTCTAACCGGGGACAGGCCCACCCAGCCCCTGGGGGTCATAGTCCTAGTCCCAGGACGGTCCCTTCGCAGGAAGGCAGTGGCCAACTCCTTGGCCTCCCAAAAGGGACCAACAGCCTTACCCTGGGGCCTGCACTGTTGTCCCGTTCTGAAACTTGTCTCTGCTCATAGGAGTCCAACCTTGGCTCCCCCCCCCCCACACTGTCCAGGTCACCCTTCCATATACACAGTTCGTAGGCTTTCTCTAGAGCAAGTCTTTGCTTCCACAGATTTTCCCCCTTTGCTTGTGAGCCATGGCAGCTTCTATGAAGGGCAAGGTGTGCGTGGTGACTGGTGCTTCCAGGGGTATTGGCCGCGGCATCGCCTTGCAGCTCTGCCAAGCGGGCGCCACAGTTTACATCACAGGCCGCCATATGGACACACTGCAGGCCACTGCTGAGGAGGTGGGTGCTTCCTCTTGAACCACAGGGCCCAAAACCACACCTTCCACTGATCCCTTACCTGAAGCCATGATATTCCTCAACAAAATGTGAATACTTAAACTAGAATAAATAAAGCCCATAAATAACTTGAGGTCAGATCAAATTTTGCCACTGAGTTTTATGAAAAAACTTTCTGTCTGAGACCTTCAGGGGTTTAGGAATTGCAACTGAACCGTCGTAGACCTGTGCTTTCCTCTGCTTTAGGCAAGACTTTATTGAGTTGTATACTCACTTGACTTTTCTACTGGATTTCAGTTAAATAAATATGTGGTTTGCCAGGTACTGTGTGAACCACTGAGGTTAACCAAGACTGGTAAAATGTCACTTCTGCTTTTAAAAGATAGGGCCCAGCAGGCAATCAGAGGCAGATGCAGAATGCTCTGGGAGCATGGGTGAGCAATTAGGAAGCAAGGAGGTAAGAGGGTGGGACCCAGAGCATGGATCTGGAGAATAAGAGGATTGGCCTTGAATAAGGAATTTTTCTTCCTGTGAAGTTAGAGGATGGGAATACATCTGTGGAGGGTGTGATAGAACGGAAAGTAGAAATAGCTGAGAGTTTTGATTTTTCAGTTACCAGGTGGGAGCACTGGCGAGGTGACAGTCAGAGGGCTGGGACTGAATGAGAGTCACCATCGTGACCAATAAAAAAAGAGACCCAACTGGTGTATCATGCTAGGCAAACCCTGTATGCTGTGTTTCATCTCACTCCCCTGCCAGATGTATGTGTCACTCTGACGTGGGACACATACATCGTTGCCTGTGGATCTGGAGTGAGGATGTGGAGGCCAAAATGGCAGGCACTCACTTTTATTGACCTTCTCTTGATCTAAGACGAAAGAATTTCTTCCTCTAAATATTTTTGTTAGTGTCAACTACAGTAGGGGTTACATGGTGAGTGGTGAAGGGTGGGAGCTCAGGGCATGAGAGATGGAAATGAACAAGGATAAGGAAAAAGAATGATACTCCTGTCCCAGGAGCAGCCGCCCCCCCCCACCTCCCCACCCCTGCCTTATTTGTCCCTTGCCTTCCACTAGCAGAGTTCAAGGCCTTGCGGCTGGTAGTCCTCAGTGAATGTAGATTTTAAACCTGGAATCCCAGTCCTTTGGGTCTGTAGGGAAAGGACCTCGCATTCCTGAAGCTCCTCAAACAGGCACCAGAGGGCGGTATTGCTCACCATCTTCCCTCAGCTGCTGGTCTCCATTCCTACTCTTGCCGGCAGGGCCCCCTCATGCTGGGAATTGAAGAGTTGCCTTATGTCTCACACTCATCTGCAACTATAAACTCATACACCCTCTGTCCTTCACCAGGCACAATCTCGAGGGGGCCAGTGTGTGCCCGTGGTATGTGATTCAAGCCAGGAGAGTGAAGTCCAAAGGCTGTTTGAGCAAGTGGATCGGGAACAGCAGGGGCGTCTGGATGTGCTAGTCAACAATGCCTATGCCGGAGTCCCGGTACCCTTTAAACTTTGATTCCAGCTCCACATTCCTAACCTCCCCCTCTGACCCCAGGGTCCTCATCCTGGGCTCACTGTCCCTTTCATTATCCAGCCCTCATACCTTCCTGCCTTCAGATCATCCTTCATCACACTCCCTGTGTCTTCCAGGCAATTATGAAGAACACTAACAAGGCATTCTGGGAAAGCCCGGCCTCCATCTGGGATGATATCAATAATGTTGGATTGAGGTGAGTGTTCCCTTTGTCCCACCCCAAGAGCTGGGTTCTCCTCCCTCACTCAGCTGAGGGCCTGGACCTTTCCCCATATGCCCTCTCCTTGTCCCTCTGCCTTTCCCATCTCCCTTTTCTCCTTCTTGTCCCATTTGTCTCACACCTCTGGAGAATTTCCATTCAGGTAGATCTGTACCTGGGAACATTGACTTTTACCTCATTTCTATCATGAATTTTCATCTGAACTTGCTCTTGGCCACTCTCCTGCTTCACTCTGCACATCCAAATGCATGGCCCAGAAGGGAGCCTCCTTTCCTCAGTAAGGCATACCACCTGTAGCTGTCATTAACAAAAATATTTAGGGGAAGAAATTCTTTTGTCTTAGATCAAGAGAAGGTCCATAAGAGCGAGTGCCTGCCATTTTAGCCGCCGCATCCTCACTCCAGATCCGCAGGCAAGGGCACTCCCACGTCAGAGTTACACATACATCTGGCACAGGAGTGAGATGAAACACAGCACTCAGAGTTCGCCTAGCATGACACACTATTTGGGTCTCTTTTTTATTGTTGGAATGATGGTGCCGTCTTGGAAACTGTACTCTGTGGATGTGATCAGCCACCTGTGGGAGTAACTAAGAGATTATCTGAAAATCTGTGACTAAAGCATTGAAGAACACCCACAGCTTCTAGTGGCAATCCCAGGGAAGCAGGATTAGAATCCAGCTGTGATTTCCAAGGTAGAAGAAAGATGATGAGGATACAGAGGGATGGTTAGCCAAGAGGCAAGAAAAGAAAGCCCAAAGAGCTGGTAATTGGCAACGCCACACACTTAGCCCTCCAAAGAGAGAGGCTCTCCACAACCTGATCTCTTTTGAGTCAGAGTTTTGAGCCTATAAGGCAGAGAGGCTCAGACCTTGGCCCCTGAGCCCTGATGAATTTTCCAAGATAAAGGCCCCTTTGTGAGCCTTCTGGGAGTCTAGCAACACGTTCTCACCTCCTCCCCTCCCCCCACATTCACGTACACAGTTACTGGTTGAGCGTCTGCCTTTGGCTCAGGGCGTGATCTCAGGATCAAGTCCCACATCGGGCTCCCTGCATGGAGCCTGCTTCTCCCTCTGCCTGTGTCTCTGCCTCTCATGAATAAATAAATAAAACATTTTTAAGATTTATTTATTTATTTATGATATATATATAGAGAGAGAGAGGCAGAGACACAGGAGGAGGGAGAAGCAGGCTCCATGCCGGGAGCCTGACGCGGGACTCAATCCCGGGACTCCAGGATCGCGCCCTGGGCCAAAGGCAGGTGCTTAACCGCTGAGCCACCCAGGGATCCCCAAATAAAACCTTTTTTTAAAAAAAGAAAATATAATTCCCTCTACTTGTTTCCACTTGGAGGGTCCTGTTTCCCATGCAAATGAAGTATTTTTCTGGTTACTGAGTATGTGTGTGCTGGGTTTTCCCTACAAAAAAGGTGGAAAGCTGAGTTTTTGTTTTGCACTCATCCATTGGTGGTTTGTTTTACGAGTGTTCCTCTCAGAAAGTGGCCTCTAGCCCTTCATTCTCCAGCTCTGCAGCCACCCCCATGTGGCCCTCCCCCAGCTGACGCAGCCACTAGAGGGCAGAGGAAGCTTCCAGGGCTACAGCAGCTAGGCCAAAGAGAACATCATTTATTCCTTCTTCTTCCTTGCCCCACCCTCTAGAGGCCACTACCTGTGCTCGGTGTATGGAGCACGGCTCATGGTACCAGCTGGCCAGGGGCTCATCGTGGTCATCTCCTCCATTGGAGGGCTGCGGTATCTCTTCAATGTCTCCTATGGTGTGGGCAAAGCTGCGGTGAGGACCCAATAGCTGCGGGTTAGGGAGGCATCAGACAGTGATGGTACCTATAGCTCAGGAGACATAATCCCCAGTGGTCAGAGTAGTACAGCCCACTGGCCCCCACGTCCTCCTCTGCCGCTCCACAGATAATTCCTCTGTCAGGGCTCTTGGGTGGCAAAATACTGGGGACCATTGACAGCTGAGACAGGGCTCCTGGGAAGGGCAGGGGCTGGGCATCCCAGCAAAAGCAGGGAAGGCAGGGGAGGAAGGCGATATGGCCAGGTACCCTGCTCTTACCCTGCCTTCTGTCCTTTACAGTGCGACAGGCTGGCTGCTGACTGTGCCCAGGAGCTGCGGCGCCATGGGGTCAGCTACGTGTCTCTGTGGCCAGGGTTGGTGCAAACAGAACTAGTGAAGGAGGTCGTGGTGAAAAACGAAAATACTGACGATCCCCTGTTGAAACAGGTTGGCAAGAGGAGGGTGAGGGAGGTAGAGAATGTAGAGGACTCAGCCTCTCCATCCTCAATGACAAGACAGTAACCAGAGAGCCAGTCCCCCAGTGCCTACTACAGCAGGCTGAGCACTGGACACACGCTGTGCCCTTTCATCCTGTAAGGGAGATATCTCCATTTTACAGATGGCAAAACCAAAACCTGGAAAGATTAGAAACTTGCTCAAAGTCATGTATGCCATAAGTGGAAAGGCCTCGTGCCCTGAGGCCTCTGCTCTTGACCCCTGCACTAAACTAGCCTAGGAGGTCCAGACATAGCTGACATCCCAGGATGCTTCCACTTAGGGAGAGGCAGTGGGTCCTGGTGCCGGAGTACAGGGCTCACCTGGATGTAGGGAAAAGTGGTTCCAACACCTTCTAAGATTCTGAGTCCTGCAGGTACAGTGATGAGGGCCTGTCTCTCCTGGAATAGAAACTGAAAGTGGGGAAGAAATGTGGGCAGTTCGCTTGGAGATTAACCGTTCACTTCTCTGACCCCTGTGTTTCAGCTCAGATCTAATTTCTCCTCTGCAGAGACCACAGAAATGAGTGGCAAATGTGTGGTGGCTTTGGCAACAGGTAAAGAGGTTAGGGACAGGTGGTAACAAGAAGGGCCTGAAGAATCTGCAGGGTGAGTCCTAGCTCAGGAAGTGGTTGAGGAATATGCCCTTCTTTTCTCTGGCTTCTGGAGACCCAAAGCGGCCCTGTTTGAGTTTTGGGAGCCTCAGGAACTGGCTTACAAGATGTATAGGAAACTTCCTAGGAATAGGGAGAAATAATTCTGGGCACCCAAACCTGTCTGAGCGCTACCCAGTCCCATCGGGCCCAAACCTTGTCACACTGTGTCACTTCCTTGCCTTCTCAGCTGTTATTTGTGCTCACAGACCCCGATATCCTGAGCCTGAGCGGGAAGGTGCTGCCATCTTGTGACCTTGCTCGCCGCTACAGCCTTCAGGATGTGGATGGTAAGAGCTCTGGCCCAGCAGCCAGCCTGGACCTCCCTTCCTCCATTGCGTGCTCACTCCTCCTTCTCCCACACTCTTTCCCTATTCCTTCTTCCCTCACATCCCACTTGGGCTCTTCAGCCAGGGTAGAGGTGTTTATGGAGTGGGAAGTGAGGCTCTAACCTTCCTCCTCTTCCTGTGGTCCACAGGCCGCCCCATCCAAGACTATTTGTCTTTGAGCTCGGTTCTCTCCCATGCCTCTAGCCTGGGCTGGCTGGCCTCCTACTTGCCTGGCTTCCTTCGTATGCCCAAGTGGATTATGACCCTCTACGCTAGCAAATTCTAACCGTCCTGGCCTGATGTCACAACTCTGTTCTCTCTCAGGCTACATGGTAGGGTGGGTCTCAGTGAAACAAGGCAGGCTCTTCTGCCTACCGCATACCCTTGATAGGAAGAGAAAGCTTCCACTGTGTTTCCTGGGTGAGCCCTGGGGCCCCTAAGGGATCCTCCTTTATGCCTTAATTTTACCTGCCCCTACATTTTACTTTTTGCCTTAGTGTTAAAAAATATTCTGGGGGCTAATAAAAGTCTCATTTCTCTTTCAGTGAGTTTTGACTGTTGATTCTGTGCTCAGCAAAGTGTTAAGTACTTGAGAGAAAGACTATAAGATATGCAAAATGTTCAGGTCCTCAAGGAGTACCATTCCCAGGACAAAGCCCCTTTCTTCCAGGTGTGCTCATGCTCTTCCCTGTAGAGCTGCCCATCTCAGGACACCTGCCCTTTGACTGCGAGGACTGTTTCCACACCCTCAGCTGGGGAACAAGGTCCCTCCACAACCAGAACCAGGCATACTCCTGTCTCAGGACTTTCCCACCCCCTCATTCCACCATCTCTTTGGGTGATGGCTGCTGCCTTCTAGCTGGGCCTGATTTCAGGGCAGCTAGGGCAGATTCTTTGGCATTTATGATTTCCTGGCATTTGGGAGGAAAGTAATGCCCAAATCCAAGTGAAAGGCAGAGGAATAGCTGATGGTAATGACATACTTTCATCCTTCCTCTTGGGATGGTATCACCTGAATTGCTTCCTGAGGAACTGACTGCAAGAGCCCTTTAGGCCCTGCTCCAGGGGCTGTCCCAGCCTGAGACAAGGCAGTAGGGTGTGTGTGGCAAGGAGGAGCCAAGAGTCACTCTGAGGGAGCCTTTGCAGCAACAGCCTAGATGGCCATCAGTGGAATGGGATGGCTGCTGTCAGTCAGAGGTGCAAAGATCATTTCTAATCTTTGGAAAATGCAAAATGAGAGCTGAGGCTTCCCAAAGCTGCATAGCATGTGCAGAGCTATGACCTTCCTGTGGCTTTTGGGAACGGCTCTACTTACTGTCCCAGTGATGTGCTAGGGCAGTTCACCGGCTTGTGAGTGCTGGCTGTGCTTCTCTTCCAACTCTGCAATCAGTGGTAACTTCACATTTGTTGCTTGAATTTAGCCACAGTGAGGGTATAGAAGCCACAAAAACCAACAAAGGCTGCTAATCAGGGTTTTTATTTTTTTAAAGAGCTGGCTTAGCACATGACTAGAACTATGTACCTAAATGCCACCATTTGCCCAAGCACTCCATTTAGATCACAGTGGTCAGATATTCTTAGCACCCTCTCACCCCCTTCCACTCACCACCCAAAGTTCCTATTATCTCCTAAGGCTGGTGACGGATAGAGGCATTGCCTAAATGCAATATGAATAAGGGCTTCTAGATCTCTTGCAGCCTTCCACAGCTACCATTTGAACAAATCCTTGCCTGATGGGGTTGTCTTCTAAAGACCGCAAGGGATTATGGAAAGAATATGGGCCTTAGAGTCATGTAAACCTACATACAAATTTTGACCCCACCACTTTGGGAATAAAATGAAATAACATGTATAAAACACAAGGCAGTATGTAGCCATCTAAGTTGTCAGTTCCTCCCTTTTTTCTCTGGGCCGCCAACATACCATCCAGACTGAGGAAGACCCGGAAACTTCAGGGCCACATGAGCCATGGCCACGGCCGCATTGGCAACCACCAGAAGCACCCAGGAGGCCAGGGTAATGCTGGTGGCATGCATCATCACAGGATCAACTTTGATAAATATCACCCAGGTTACTTTGGAAAAGTCGGTATGAGACATTACCACTTAAAGAGAAACCAGAGCTTTAGCCCAACTGTCAACCTTGATAAAGTGTGGACCTTAGTCAGTGAGCAGACACAGGTAAATGCCGCCAAAAACAAGACTGGAGCTGCTCCTATTATCGATGTGTGATCGGGCTACTACAAAGTTTTGGGAAAGGGAAAGCTCCCAAAACAGCCTATCATCGTGAAGGCCAAATTTTTCAGTAGAAGAGCTGAGGAAAAGATAAAGGGTGTAGGGGGTGCCTGCGTTCTATTAGCTTGAAGCCACGTAGGGGGAGGTTCATTAAATGCTAACAAGTGCTTAAAAAAAAAAAAAAGTTCCTTCTCTTGACAAATATTAAAGAACGTGCGCTGCTCCAATCACCACCATTCTTGGCTTTGGGAGGAGCACAGAGCACAAGACAAACCAGGCCCTGGCCCACAAAGGACTTTCACTTCAGCCCCAGAAGACCTTAGGAGCCATCTAGATTTTCCACCGACCAGAGAAAGTGAGGGAGCTGAGGGCCCTAGGGTCCACATCACATGGAGTTAAACCTAGTGGGGTTTTTTTTTTTCCTGTTTGTTTTGTTTTGTTTTGTTTTTGTTTTGTTTTTAGATTTTATTTATTTATTCATGAGAGACACACACACACAGAGGCAAAGACATAGGTAGAGAGAGAAGCAGGCTCCCTGTAGGGAGCCCGATGTGGGACTCAATCCTACCTCAGTCCTGGTCTAACTGGTCCTCAGTTGCAGGAAAACAGAGGGCAGTGTTCTTTCTGGTACAGCACCCTGCTTCCCCCTAACAGGCATCAGTTACTCTTCAAAACAAGCAATAGAGTAACAGTGCTCTGAGGGAAAGAAATGTGGACAGTGAGTTTTGATTGGAGGCACAAGAGATTCAACATCTAAGAAACCCAATAACAGTCTCAGGACATTGAGGGGATTGACATTTCTTCCAAAAACTGTGTATTAAATGCCTACACCCTTCCCAGCACCATGTCAGACACCAAGAAAGACTAGTTAAGTTTGTGAGACAAGTGTCATGGACAAGTTTACACGGAGTGCCCTGAGAATACTGGAGGAAGCAACTAGCTCCATTAGAGAACCCAAGGAAGTGATACTGGCCAGAGACTTAAATAATGGGGAAGGGGAGGTTTAATTATTTCTTTTTTTAAAATTATTTCTAATTTAAAAAATAAGTGGTACATACGAAGGCATAAAGGCAATCCTTTTCTCTCCTAGACTCCCTCGTTGTCACATGAAGCACAAGCAGCTTCCAGTTCCTCTGCTCTTCTGGCACACAAGTTCAGGCAGGCCCCAGACCCCCAACCTCGCTCCAAGCCAGCTGGCCCACTTCTCAGCTTCCAAAGCACCTCAGTACAGAGGGCAGCAGTGTTCACTCAGAGAAGGTCCAGCCCGTGCCCATCCTCAGCCCCTGCTCAGGGTGGATTCTGCGTCTGCAGCTTGGCGTGAGCACTCCGGGCTGGGTCAGCCTGGTCAAACGGGAAGCCCGGCGGCTGTGTGAACAGGCCGGAGCAGTGACACACATGGTTGCATGCAGGGTGGGGTGGTTGGCCAAGGTGTGTGTCAGGGAGGGGCCAGCACAGAGATGAGCAGGGGTGACCCTGGAGGCCTGGAGGCAGGAACCGAAAGATTTTGCAGGGAAAGGCAGAGATGAGGATGTCGTAACACTCCCAGGAAAGTGAAGCCTGAAAGGAATGAGAGTTGTGTGGCCTGGGAGGCAGCCTGGCTATGCTGACCTCTCCTGTTTCTTTGAGTCCCCACCCTGGGTCTCCCCATGGTCATCTCATTGTCTCCTGGTGATAACTGAAAGCACTTTGAGAACCAGATCTTTGTTTTATGAGGCCTGCCTGCACCTGTCACCTTTCCCTGCCCAGGGCTGGGCACAGAGGAGGCTGCAGCTGACGCCAGATGACCAGGAAATGGAAGGGCAGGGAGAAGACTCAGCACAGGGGCCAGGGAAGGAGCAGGAGAGGATGGGCTGTGGTGCCAGGAGGAGCAATGGAAGGATGGGGGACCTGAGAGGGCCTACGCAGAAGGGTCCAGAGACAGGGCTTTGTGGAGGAGTAGACTAACCAAGTGGGTGAGGACCAGGGACCAAATGGGATGGGGGCAGGCTGTAGCAAAGTGACTTCTGAGGTTACCGTGGAATCTCTGCCCAGGGATAGGGAGACCAAGGAGCTGGAGGGGCCTCAAGAAAGATCTCAGAAGAATCGAGGCCTTGGAAGACTATGGGTAGGTAGGAGCAAGGAGAAGGAAAATGGGCAGGCCTGCGCCCAGCTACTTCATCTTGACTCCCCCACTGGGCTCGGGCTCCTGTGGGGCCCTCATGTGGGCTTTTCTTTCCCCTTGCCTGAATCCCCATCCCACTCTCACATCACCCACAGGGGCCTTCAGGAACTGATGGGAACAACTCCTCAGTGACTTGTCCTGAAAGCTGGAACCTACCCCTCTACCCAGCCTTTGCTCATCTCTGTGCTGGCCCCTCCCCGACACACACCTTGGCCAACCACCCCACCCCGCGTGCAACTGTGGGTGTCTGCTCTGGCCCATCCACACAGCCGCGGGGCTTCCCGTTTGACCAGGTTGACCCAGCCCGGAGAGCTCACGCTGAGCTGCAGATGCAGAATCCACCCTTGAGCAGGGGCTGAGGATGGGCACGGGCTGGACCTTCTCTGAGTGAACACTGCTGCCCTCTGTACTGAGGTGCCTTGGGGAGCTCAGAAGTGGGCCAGCTGGCTTGGAGCGAGGTTGGGGGTCTGGGGCCTGCCTGAACTTGTGTGCCAGAAGAGCAGAGGAGCTGGAAGCTGCTTGTGCTTCATGTGACAATGAGGGAGTCTAGGAGGGAAAAGGACCCCATTTTAGGCCCCTGGAAATGGAGGGGCCTGTGAGAAATGCTGGGGAAGAGGCAGAAGGAGGAAGGAGAGTCAGTTTGCTGCTATCTCTGTTAGCAGATGCAGACACAGATGCACCTGTCCTCCAGAGTGAGCAGGTCTTGGCTCCCCACTCCTTGGAGAGGTGGTTGCAGAAGAAACAAGGAAAGCCAGAACTCCACAGACAATGCTGGCATCCCTAGAGGGGCTCATGCCAGTGGGAGCAAAGGTAACTCAGTGTTGGACTTTTACTTTCTCTTGAACAAAACTAAGCCAGCCAGAGACTTGCATTACGGTAGGAGCTGAGGGAGTTAGCATCTATTGAGCACCTGCACTGACCTAGACCATCCGCCTAGGTCTTACTTAATCTTTTCACATCTGCCACATGAGGTCAGGTACTGATTACAGCTTTGGAAACTCAAAAAGGCTCACAAATTTGAGGAACTTGTCTAGGTTGCAAGTTTTTATAGCAAAAGTGTCTAGCTTCAATGTATGACTCCAGAGTGTGGGCTCTTTCCCCCCTGCCTCTAGTGCTCGGGTTTTGGTTTGGTTTGGGAGGATCTTTTCTTTTTAGCAGAGAGGGATGGAGATTGGGCAGGATGGTGAAAGGATTCCCAAGTTCACTCAACCCAAGGATACCCTGGCCAATGTCACAGTTGCTCTTCCCTCACCTTGACCCTCTCCCTTCTTTGCCTTTGCTCCAGCTGATCTGCTCCCTAAGGTGCCATTGCCTCCCAGCCCCAGCTCCATTACCACTTGCTAGAATTGTCTTCACAGGGCCCATTTCAACCAGAAACTTCTGCCTTCTTCCATCGTTCCTTCCCCTTTCTGGGAACATCTGACAATCACTTGGCTCTTGACTAGTATCAGAGCCACAGATGTCCTCATCCCATCCCCTAGATAAGGTTGACAATCGCCCCAGGTCAGGGGTTGGATCTTGGACCCTTCACCTCTCCTACACACACACACACACACACACACACACACACACACACACGCACACACACACTCACAGAAACTTTGAACCCTACAGACAGATCAGAACAGTGCCTGGAGTGTCCATACCACCCAGAGCGTGGCTGAGCTCACAGGCCCAATGGGAGCCCCTTTAGAGGGGCCCCCTTGCCCACCTGGAATCAGATGTACCAGTCCGCCTATGTACCCAGGACTGACCCTCCCCCACACTACTGCTCTCTATATTCCTCAGCCCTTGGCCTCAATCCCACTCATCACACACATCTCCAAAGTCTCTTTGCCTCCTGTTCAGTGGCCTGGGCCTGGGAGAGGACTGCCTGGCAAAGCTGCCAGCTCTGGGGGCCCTAGGGAACCCTGGGAGGCTGGCCAACCCAAGGCAAGTTCCTTGAACCTCAACTCCAGGCCCTTCCTGCTCCACCCCTCCCCTCAGAACTCAAACCTGTCATGAATGTGCACAGGAGACTGGCACATGATGCTGCTGCTGTCAGCACTTCTGGGTGTCCTCTTTCCTTATTCAGAGCACTGAGATCCCACAGCACTCCCTGTCCCTTACCTCCCACATTACTCAGGCCTGCCCATGAGGCCTGGAGTGCAGCCACCCCTGACGACCCCTCCCTACCCAAGCTCCCCACCCTGGGATCTGAGAGTCTTGGCTCCCCTCCTAATCCCTGCCCCAGTCCAGTGGGGCACAGTGTGCATCCTCTGACCTAAACTGCTCACCATTTATTCATTCACTCTTTCATTCTTCCCCAGGACTCCCACCACCACCGCCAACTCTTTGTCAGTCCTTTCTTTAATTCTCCTTGGGGCACTTATAACTGGCTAAAATCACCTCTTGTATGTATTTGTTTCTACAAGGTGTGTCTCCCTGACTCAAGTATAAGCTCAATGACAGCAGGGGCGGTCTCCGTCACTGCTGTGGGGTGAGCTGTTCTGGGGCTCAATGATTGCTGCTTGATGATTGGCTGGATTGTGTAAATGTTCGTTGAGCAAGCGCTGTGGCACCAGGCTAGGTGAGGGGACATGCAATCAAACCAGCCTCCTTGGGTATTTCACAGTGAGAGTGGAAATGGGGATGCTACACCCCATAGACCTCACTGATGGAGTGGCACAGAGTAGGTGTGCAGCGAGCCACAAACCCAGGCTCCTATCCCATACTGACAGCCCCAGCCCTAAGCTCGCTTCCCTGGGAAATCTCCCCACCCTAGACAGGGCAGCTCCCCTCAACCATAGGACACATCCAGCATACACCCCTCTCTATAAGGGCATGACTGTAACCTTACACTTGCTTATACAGTTGTCTGCCTCTCTACAGTATTTTCATCATCCAGAAAGTTCTACTGGACTGGGCCATAAGCTCCATGAGGGCAAGGACTATATCTGTGTTTTCCTCAACACTATGACTCCCATGCCTGTCACTGTGTCCAGCACAGAGGACACTTAGTTGCTATCTGTTGAATGATTGAAGGGAATAAGGAAGGGGTAAGGTCTGGGCCCATCCCCAAGGAAGCAGTTCCTTCTTTCCCGGACTAGTTAGTTTGTCCCCTATGTTCATCTATCAACTCGAGCATCTAACCCTTCCTGCTCCAGGTACACACAGTCTTACCTTGTTCCACGGCTTTTTTTCTCATGTGGGTATAAAACCTCAGGGCTGCTGCCTGGCACTACTCACATTTTATATGCCCTATACCTAAAGGGCCCCCTGGAGTTGTGCAATGGTGGTTGCCTCTCAGGCCCTGCCAGGCAGTGAAGTTCTTGGCCACTTTCCTAACTCCACCAGTGCTCTTGATGTAGGCAGGCTGGGTCCAAGGACCTGGAGAGGGTTCCACAGCACCAGCCAAGAGGGTCCTTGGCTTCGTATAGGATAAAATTCAAACTTGAGTCAGGAGGAGGTAAGAGCAGAGTTTACTGAATAGCATAAGTGACAGAGTATGCAGATGGAGTGTCTCAGAAAAGGAGTGGGTCTCCCCATCGCTTGGGGTTAAGGAGTTTATATTGAAAAAAGGTCCAGAGTACATGTTCTTTCAGGCATCCAGGGTAGGGCCCAATCAAAGGCAAATGTCAGGTGTTATTCCATAAATCATTGAAGATAGGAGGTTTTGACACCAATGTCGACAGTGGTTTGTTTGAAGCTAATGTCCTGCAACATGCTCAGGATCTGGTTCTTCTTAGATGTTATCAGGTGTTTGGGGGCCTGGGATGAAACTCAGGGAATGACTAACTTTCTAGCCTCCCTCTTGGAGTGGGAACAAAGGAGTCCTTCTTTAGTTTACTCAGATGCAAGGTGAAATATAGAGCATAAGTAAATGAAACCCATGTTTCTCTGGAAACAGAAGTGGAGCCCCCCCCCCCCCGCCTTTTTAAAGGATTTTATTTATTTATTCATGAGAGACCAGAGAGGGAGGCAGAGACATTGGTAGAGGGAGAAGCAGATTCCCTGAGGGGAGCCCAATGTGGGACTCGATCCCAGGACCCCAGGACCCCAGGACCCCAACCTGAGCCAAAGGCAGATGCTCAACCACTGAGCCACCCAGGAGTCTAGAAGTGGAGCCCTTCTACAACAGAGTCCCTTCAGCTTCCTATCTCACTCTGAGCAATTTTAAGGCAATGCTGTCATCTTCACGACCCCCTGTGTAGTGCCTGGCTCCTGCAACAGAGGCTCCAGTTCTGGCTTGGGGAGTTTTTCCAGCTTTTCAGCCCAATTCCTGGATGCTTTCCCTGCATCTCTTACCCCAGAAATGCCAGCATGAGTCAGCATCCACTGTGCCCTGGGTGAAATATGAGGCTCTGTTGTGGGGACTTCCCTTTGGGGTCCTTCTGTCTTTTGGGTCTGCCCTCCCCTATCATCAGTGAGCCTGATTCTTCCTTTTCCCCAGCCAGGAAATGTGCTATGGGCATATGGTGGCACTGTGGGCCACTGAAGAATCTTCCTAGCCTGGCAGGAGAAACTGGGGAGCAGAGAGAAGAGAAAAAAGTCCAAGCACTCAGGCCAAGTGCTCAAGGAACTCCAGGACTGGGGGAATTGGCAGTGTAGAGGATCTTCTTGGGCTTTCTATCATTCTGGTCCACTGGTCTATCCCAAGGATTAGAACCTTTCAGGACTTTGGGGATCCCTGGGTGGCGCAGTGGTTTGGCGCCTGCCTTTGGCCCAGGGCGCAATCCTGGAGACCCGGGATTGAATCCCACGTCGGGCTCCCGGTGCATGGAGCTTGCTTTTCCCTCTGCCTGTGTCTCTGCCTCTCTCTCTCATTGTGTGCCTATCATAAAAAAAAAAAAAAAAAAAGAACCTTTCAGGACTTTGGGATGGGTCCTTAAATGTCTTCTACCACATTGTCCAAAAGTGGCTTAATAACACCTGTTTGATTACCTCCCATGATGGTAAACTCACAACTCACTCATTCCATCTTTAGACAGCTTCAATTATTATAAAGTCTGTCCTCATAATGGGTCCATCTCCACTCACTGACTGCCCCCTCCTCACATTCCTCTCTACTCCCTGTATTTCTACATGATAACCCCTTTCCCATACCTGTGGCTGGAGAGTTTAAAGTAGGAGGATCAAAGCTTTACACTTTCAGTATATATGTTGTGCTTAATGAAGCACAAGTTTCACAACAAAAAAAAAAAAATTAGGAGTTTAAGAAAACAAACTATAAACCATTATATATCACCAGATCCAGAACAAATTCCTCTTGACCTCAGTCTGGGTCAGCACCCATTCCTCACGGGCCCCTGATCTACCCTAGCTTACATGCTGACATGTCTGTCTCACCCATGAGACCTGTTCCGTCCAATACTAGCCTCTTAGCCCCATGTAGCTGGAACATAAATTAAAACTAGATTAGTATAAATCAACTGCACTAGGCACATTTCAGGTGCTCAATAGCCACATGGCACGAGTGGTGACCATACTGGATTGCACAGACATTGAACATTTCCACACTGCAGAAAGTTCTGGCCTAGTAAAGCACTGCATTAAGTCTAGTTCCAGGAAGACAGAAGCCAAGTCTTTCTGGTCCTGCACCGTATCCCTGGCACCCAGCACACTCTCAGGTCCAGCTCTGATACTAAACAAATATCAAGAGATTTCATTCATGGTCACACTGCACGAGGCCTACCACCAGTGCCAGTACCCACCTCTTCTTTAGTCTCCCTGCCTCCAGACCATGGCTTCTAGCCAAACTTTGATTGGGGCCCTGACCCAGGGCTCATGATCTCTTTCCTCCCTCCAACCAGCTCCGGTCCATGACTGGCTCAGGGTTCTAGGAACATTGTCAGTGTGTGTGTGTGTGTGTGTGGTGTGTGTGTGTGTGTGTGTGTGTGTGTGTGTGTTGGGGAGTGGTTGCAAAGAAATAACTGGCACGGAAGAGGTGGTCAGCATGAAGAGAACCAGAGTTCTAGGCCTCAAGAAGCTCAAATCTGAGCCTCTAGCAATGGCTGTTCCTACCTATGTGGTGGGCAGCCACCCCGGGCTTTGGTTTGAATTCTGGCTGTGTTTCCTCCCAACTGTATGACATTGGGCAAGCAACTTAATATCTGTGAAGCCACTGTATGCATTGTTTCCTTGTTTTAAATAAGGATAGTAATACCAACTTGATATAGGCAGTGAGTATATTAAATAACATGTGTGGGATTCAGTTGGTACTCAGTTATTGCTTGTTCCTTCCTCGACATAGAGGGCAGGAAGATCTCTTCCTTAAACATTATTCAGATCACGGCCCTCAGACACCTGTGTGGTTCCCATCTCCCACACAGGAAACCAAATATAACTCCTGACAGCTCCCTTTGCCTTAAAGCAAGAGGCTTGTCATTAATTCCATTGTTCTTGTCTCCAACTTATCTCCAAAGGTACCTGGCTATCTACCACCCAGGTCAGTTCTCTCCCCCACCTCCACATCCCAGTACATGCCTGAAATGCCCTTCCCGCCCTCTCTTTCCTAAACCCAGCCCTGTCTTCTCAGAAGTAGATTCTTTCATGAGACTCACTTCCTTTCTCAAGCCAACTTGATTCAACCTTCCCAGTTTCAATCACTAAAAATTATCACTAATTTTTAGCTAATCACTAAAAGTTATCTCATGCCTGATTTGGCCTTCAACCACCCTCTTTCCTCTTCTCTTAGTGACTAGGATATAAGACTACCTGGAAAATCTGCACCTGTGGGTATCTGTGGTCCCAGGAATCTGGTTGTACATGTGAGTCTGTGTAGAGCATGTGTAGAGCAGGAAGCAAGAGCAGGTAGTGATAAAAAAAAAAAAAAAAAAAAAAAAAAAAGGAAAGCAAGCAAGCAAGCAAGCAAGCAAGAAAGAAGCAGCTGGTAAGGTGGGAGAGCTGGATCAGACCAGACACAGGTCCTATATGGCCACTTACTACATGGATGGCCCTTAATCTTTCTGAACCTCAATGTCCTGTTTTTCATGACGATTAGAAATAATGATAATATTACTACCATCACTGTTCACTGAGCCCTTACCTGATATAGGATTATTCTAAGCTAAGCACTTTACATAGATTCTTTTATTTAATCTTCACTTCAACTCTCACAGGTAGGTAATATTTTTCCTATGAAACTGTTGGAAAAAGGAGATACAAAGATACAAAGTCCGTTGCCCCAGATCTCACAGCTAACAAGTGGCAAAACCAGGATGTGCACCCAAGCACCGAAGGGTCTGTGTTCACAAGTACTCTGCTTACTGCCTCCACATATAATCAATCCTGTGTGCACGCAGAGCTCCTGTCACAATGCCTGACACAAAGCTAACTAATAAATGGTATGACTCTTTCCTCACTAGGACCACAAGTACACGAGGCCAGGAAAAGTGTCTCTTTTCCTCTGTAATTCATTATAGGGCCTAGGAAAGACAGACTATATAGTGGGCACTATATATACATTTGCAGAGCCTGAGAAAGATGTGGAAGAAATATTAAGAATTTAAAGCCATACTTTCTTAAATGTGAGCTATAAACACAGGCCACATGGACACACACTTCTCACAAATACATCACATAGGCTCAGTCACATATACACACTCACTGGCCACCTTGAACCCCAGGAAGGCTCTTTAGGAAACCTTCCTGAGCTGGTCCAGGAGCCACAGAAGGCTTTAGGCAGAGATGTGATATGATCAAACCTGCATTTTAGGAAAGTTGATCCAGCAGCACAGATGATGAATTTATAATGGAGATGACAGAGTAGAGATTGGGGAAACATTGAAAAGGCTTTCAACAAACAGGGAAGAAATGAGCTTGAATTCTAGTGCAGTGTTTAAGAGTTACTACAGAAATTTGGGGAGAGAATAGTGCCATTCCCTATAGTAGGAAACATAAAGGCCAAAGTTTAAGAATAGATGGAATAGGGATCCCTGGGTGGCGCAGCGGTTTGGTGCCTGCCTTTGGCCCAGGGTGCAATCCTGGAGACCCGGGATCAAGTCCCACATCGGGCTCCTGGTGCATGGGGCCTGCTTCTCTCTCTGCCCCTCTCTCTCTGTGACTATCATAAATAAAGAAAAAAAAAAAACTTAAAAAGAATGGATGGAATACAGTGAAACCTTTTACTTTAGGAGTCTCAGATGTCTCTGGAACACCCAGGTGACGTCCAATAGGCTGATGAATGTGTACATATATATGTTCATTTTTACAGCTCACAAGACATCTGGGCTGGAGACACAAGTTTGAGTGTTATCAGCTTACAGGGAGTAATTAAAACCATGACTGTGGATGAAGTCACCCAGAGAAAGTGTGAGGCCAGAATACTCTGTGGGTCCAGGACAGAGCTCCGGGGAGCTCCAACTCCAAACGGGAGAAAGCTTGGATTTGTGAATGTTCTCCCAGGACTAGCGTGTGATGTGAAAGAGGGTGAGGAAAGGGCCCTGGCGATCACCAACATCTACGGAAGAAGGTGCACAGCGAGGAAGAGCGGTTGAGAGGCGCAGGAGAAGCCAGGCAAGGTTGTCAAGCGGCAGGAAGTCGGCTACATAAAAGCTAGAGGTTAGTGGAGATCAGGACAGGAAACTCCACCCGTTCGATGTGGCAACTAGGAGGCGGCCACGGTCCCAGAGTGATGTCAGCGGGATGGCGAGTGCGTGAGCCCCCGGCCGTCTAAAAAACTGCAGTTTGGGGGATCCTTGGGTGGCGCAGCGGTTTGGCGCCTGCCTTTGGCCCAGGGCGCGATCCTGGAGGCCCAGGATCGAATCCCACGTCGGGCTCCCGGTGCATGGAGCCTGCTTCTCCCTCTGCCTGTTTCTCTGCCTCTCTCTCTCTCTGTGACTATCATAAATAAATAAATAAATAAAAATTAAAAAAAAAAAAAAAACTACAGTTTGAGCAGCTGACGAAATCCAAGGCCCGACAGCTTTCAGGCGCGCGGCACAGCCGCGCATGCGCACTCGGAGGCACCAGCCGGCTAATCACGGGGATTTGGCCTCCCGAGCCCGCCTACTCCGCCCCCGGCCCCTCCCCGGCCTGCAGAGGGCGCTGCGCCTCGGAGAGCCGGGCGTGGAGCCGCTCTAGCCTACGCCCGGGCTCGGTGGCGGGCGCCTCAGCTCCGCGGGCCCCACATACACCTCCCCTCGGCGCAGGTGGGTCCGCCCGCGGGGGGCGGGAGCGCCCGGCATCTGCGGGTGGGCGGGTAGCGGCAGTCTCCGGGCGCGGAGTGGTCCCCGTCGCTCCGGCCCCGGAGGATCGGGCTGTGGGCAAGGCGGCACGGGTACGAGCGCCAGCGTGGGTGGGCGCCTCCTCCCGGACAAGCGCTGCGCGTCCCGGGACCCGCTCACGCCGGGGTCCTCTGCACAGGCTCGCTGCGGCTTCCGGGACCGGCTGGGGGCGGGGCTAGCGGGCGGGGCTCCCGTGATTGACGCTTCTCTCCCCAGGTCTCTCGCGCTTTCTCTGGACCCCTCCCCTGTCCTGAACCCTGAGCCGGCACCATGGTGAGAACTGCCAAGCCCCTCACCTCCGCATGCCCACGGACCGCGTAGCCTCGCCTCCGTTGCCCTCTGTATACCTAGGGCTCCGCAGTTGGGGGGTCGGGGGGCCTGCCCCTGCAAGGCAGCCTGCACCCTTCCAACCCCGCCCCCGCAATCCTTGTAGCACGGGCGTCTGAAGGTGAAGACCTCGGAAGAGCAGGCGGAGGCCAAAAGGCTAGAGCGGGAGCAGAAGCTGAAGCTCTACCAGTCAGCCACCCAGACTGTCTTCCAGAAGGTGGGGCCCTTCGGGGTAGCCCCTTCTCCAGGTGGCCTCTTAGTATAGCACAGAGGCCAGGAGCTGGGCCTTAGAGTCAGACTGCCAGGATCTAGATCTCGGTTCTATGACTTACAAGCTAAGCTGTGCGACCTTGGGCAAGTTCTCGACTTTTTTTAAGTTTCAGTTTGCTCTTCTGTAAAATGGGCCTTACTGCATAAAGTTGTTGTGAAAATTCATTGAGAGGATACCCAGAAGCCCATAAAGCATTCTGCGTGGTACCTATTGTGTAGCATGTGTTTACAGAATATTCAGTAGTTCTAATTATGCTACTTAACCTCACAGTAGGAGAATGATTTGATCTCTGACCCTGCTACCTATCTTCTCAAGCGCCAGGCTGGTGAGCTGGATGAATCAGTGCTGGAACTGACTAGCCAGATTCTGGGAGCCAACCCTGACTTTGCCACCCTGTGGAACTGTCGCCGTGAGGTGCTTCAGCGGCTGGAGGCCCAAAAGTGCGTAGGAGTTCAGGGCCCCAGGAAGATGGTACTGGCCCTGCCCTGCCTGGGTGCAGGGGTAGAGGAAGAATGGGGCAGCCAGGGGTATAGGCAGAGGGTAGTGGAGGGCTGGGTGTAGAAAGGCAGAGGTGAGCTTAGGTTGAGTGCTGGAGGGCCCTGAGTCCCATTTCCCTCTGAGTGCAGGTCCCCTGAGGAGCTGGCAGCTCTGGTGAAGACAGAACTGGGCTTCCTGGAAAGCTGCCTGCGGGTGAACCCCAAGTCCTATGGTACCTGGCACCACCGCTGCTGGCTGCTGGGCCGCCTGCCGGAGCCCAACTGGGCCCGGGAGCTGGAGTTATGTGCCCGCTTCCTCGAGGTTGATGAGCGGAACTGTACGTGTCTGCCTGCTGACAGAGCCACATCTGCCCTACATTCTGGTTACTGGGGCCTCAGGAAGGCCCAGAGTGGGGAGGGATGGCCAGGATGGGCCTGCTGAGCTGATGGCAAAGGGGCTGATGGAGACAAACCAATGCCCTGTAGAACACACATGGGTGTTTCTTGAGGGCTTCTAAGAGAACTTGAGGGGTTCCAGTTATGGAGCTCCCCTTGCCCTACTTCTGAGATGTGCTGTCACTGTTCCCCTAGTTCATTGCTGGGACTACCGGCGGTTTGTGGCCGCTCAGGCAGCTGTGCCTCCTGCAGAGGAGTTAGCCTTCACTGACAGCCTCATTACCCGAAACTTTTCCAACTACTCCTCTTGGCATTACCGCTCCTGTCTCTTGCCCCAGCTGCACCCCCAGCCAGACTCCGGACCACAGGGACGTCTCCCTGAGGATGTGCTCCTCAAAGGTCAGCAGGGTCAGAGGGTGCTGGGGAAGACTATGGTGCTGCCTTTCCAGCCTTGTTACCTAACCCTGTTCCTGAACCTGCTGCTTGGGCTTATTGAGCACCTACTTTGTGCCTGGCTTTGGGGGTATGTAAGATTCAGCCCCTGGCTGCAGGGAACACAAGTGTCCAGTGGGAAAGATGCAGCTGCTGTGCAAGGCCAGCAGATAAATGGAACCGAGGGCTGGCAGCACTCCAGGGGGAGGGTGGGATGCTGGGGTGGCCAGGAGCCCACCAGGGTCCTGGCCATAGCCCATGCTCCTTGGCCCCTTCAGAACTGGAGCTGGTACAGAACGCCTTCTTCACTGACCCCAATGATCAGAGCGCCTGGTTCTATCACCGCTGGCTCCTGGGAAGAGGTGAGCAGTGGGGAAAGAGGCTGGGTATTTAGGGTTTTGAAAGAACAGAAGAGGATATAAGGGGAGCTGAGTTTGTGTCTCCCCCAGCTGACCCCCAGGATGCCCTGCGCTGCCTGCACGTGAGCCGAGATGAGGCCTGTCTGACTGTCTCCTTCTCTCGGCCTGTCCTGGTGAGTCCTGCAGCTTTTCCGAGAAAGCATCATAGATGTGGGTCTGGTGCTGTGGGGCTGACAGGTCTGTCTTTGTCCCCTGGGCCAGGTGGGGCCCAGGACAGAGACATTGCTGCTCATGGTGGACGAGTCACCCTTGGCTGTGGAATGGAGGACCCCAGATGGCAGAAACTGGCCTGGCCACGTCTGGGTATCCCAGGATTCGAGGAGCAGAGTGGGGGACTGGGGCAGGGCTGGAGTGGGATAGTCAGAAAAGTGGTGAGGCTCAAGCATTTCCTTAACCCAGTGCTCCCAGCTCTGTGACTTGCCCGCCACCTCCCTCAATGACCAGTTGCCCCACCATACATTTCGTGTCATTTGGACAGCAGGCAATGCCCAAAAGGAGTGTGTGCTTTTAAAAGGTAACACAACCTCTGCCCTTTGAGGCAGCACTTTCATCCCTCTCCTGCTCTCACGGGGGCCCCATTCTACTACCCATTCTTGTTCTCAGGCCACCAGGAGGGCTGGTGCCGGGACTCAGCCACAGATGAGCAGCTTTTCAGGTGATGACAGAGAAGCACACAGACAAGGGGAGGGGCTCTGAACTCTGGACATCAGGCAACTGGGCTGGGAGGCTGGGGGCTTGGGCAGATGGTCTCAGACTGGATACCAGGGATGACTGGTACCAGAGTAGACACCATCCCCTCCCCCGCCCTGTCCATCCTCAGGTGTGAGCTGTCAGTGGAGAAGTCCACGGTGCTGCAGTCTGAACTTGAATCCTGTAAGGAGCTGCAGGAGCTGGAGCCTGAGAATAAGTGTGAGGCCCCATTCCCTACCATTCCCTGAGATCCTGCTCTTCTGAGGAGGTCCTTTTCCAGGAGGGCTTCTCAGGGAGAGCAGGAAGGGTCTCAAGAGATGGGAGCACAGGAGGATCTAGAAGAGACAGTCCTTTTCCTCACCATCTCCTCAGGGTGCCTGCTCACCATCATCCTGCTGATGCGGGCACTGGACCCCCTGCTGTATGAGAAAGAGACACTGCAGTATTTTCAGACCCTCAAGGCAAGTCAGGCCTGTGGGAACAGGACAGGGGTTGCAGGAGAGGCCCAGTGAGGGGCAGGAAGACAACTGATGGGCTTTTCTTGTCATCCCCCTCCCCGCCAGGCTGTGGACCCGATGCGGGCAGCGTACCTGGATGACCTGCGCAGCAAGTTCCTGCTAGAGAATAGCTTGCTCAAGATGGAGTACGCCGAGGTGCGCGTGCTGCACCTCGGTCACAAGGTATGGACTGCCTTCTTCCTCCTGACCTGGCCAGCTTTGGTGTCTGCTCCATGGGCTTGAACTGAGGCAGTCTGGCCTCACCGTGCCCCTGGCTTTGGCCTCAGTCTCAGGTGCCTTTCTAGGCTTTGTTCCTAACCAAGATAGCATTCATCTCCCTTCAAGCCTACCCCCCTTCCTCATCTTGCCTTCTGTCACTTGCCCCATCGTTCGTGCTACCCAGTCTCAAATCCTGAGTCAGCAGGGCCTCCTCATGCCACCCCCTTCTCTGGGACCAGTCACATCTTCATTTTTCCCTCCCAGTGAGCCCTCCTTGAAACCCCCACCCCCCGCTCCGATGCTTCTCTCCCTAGAGCAGGCCCCAGCACCCGAAGCTGGGTAACTTCCAGAGATGTTTGACAAACTTCCCAGGCTGTTTTCCTGCTTTGTAGTCTTTCCCAGTCAGTGTTTCCATTGCAGCAGTTTGGTCACATCATTGCAGCCTTCCGCTGCCCTCAGACCGACCCCCCAGACTCAGCAGGTCCGCTTCTGGCAGCGGCTGTGCCTCCTCCAGCACCCTCTGCCATCCCCTGTACCTGCCTCCACTCTAGGCTGCCTCCACCCCATCCACCTGCCAGCCACCCCACCCCAGCACTCCCTCATCTGTCCCTTGTCTTTGATGCAGAGCGTGTATTGCTGAGGGTCGTAAGGTAAGCGTCTCACCTGCTCTGTCCTGTCCTCGGCCAGTGCCCCCAAGGGCCTGTGTGGGACCCAGAGGGTAAGTGCCGCGTGAGCAATGGCTGAGGACCCTCCTCCACGTCTCCTTCGGTGTCTCATCCTCCTCCCTAGGATCTGACGGTACTCTGTCATCTGGAACAGCTGCTCTTGGTCACTCATCTGGACCTGTCACACAATCGTCTCCGAGCCCTGCCCCCTGCCCTGGCTGCCCTGCGCTGCCTTGAGGTAAAGCACTCCTCCACCACTGTCCTGGGTGGTCCTTTTCCCTCTCCTCTCCCTCTGAAGTCGGCCCACCCTCCAAAGAGCTGTCCACATCTTCCCGGCCCCTGCAGGTGACCCCCTTGCTTTCTCTGTTCCCGTGACCTGACCTGCCCCCAGCAGCTTTTCCCTTCACTGTAAGCTGATCGCTCTGGGCTCCCCCCTGCTTGCTTACACCAGTCCCAGGCTGACAGCTGCCTGCCCTGCCTTGACTTCCTTGCCCTCCCTGCTCCTCAGGTCCTGCAGGCCAATGATAATGCCATAGAGTCCCTGGACGGTGTCACTAACCTGCCCCGGCTGCAGGAGCTCTCGCTGTGTAACAACCGTATCCTTCCTTCTGAGGGCCCTTCAGACAGTGGGAGGGATGAGGTGCCACACTGGGAAGGGACAGACAGCCAGCGGGGTGAGTGGGAAAGGGGGCTCTGGCATTCTCAACTAAGGAGAGGTAGCCTGGGGCTGTGTGGGGCATGGTTGAGTTGCGCTGGTGGTTTTGCCAGGTGGGAGTGACTTCTTCAAGCTGGAGTTCACAAACCAGCGCCCTGCACATACTCTTGGATAACACATAGTATTTTAAAAATCAAGAAGTTTTGTATTTAAAAAGTCTAGAATTATGATTTTACTTAAAAAATTAGAGGTTAGGGAGGCTTTGCTCGGTCAGTTGGTAGAGTATATGACTTTTAATCTGAGTCTTGAGTTCAACCCCAATGTAGGGTGTGAAGTCTACTAAAAAAAAAAAAAAAAAGAAAAGAAAGTTAAAGCAGGCCTTAGTGTGCATGTCCGCTCAGCAACCCTTTGTCGTTGTTGATTTGTGGATGCCTCTGTAGTCAGAGCTAGCTTTCTTCTTGGCAGCAGCCCACCACTCCTGATACCACGCCTGCCCACCTCCTGGGCTTCCTGCCTGGCCCCATGGGCAGGGGTTTGCAGTCTGGAGCCTTACTCCATCCAGGGAAATGTGCAAGATGCCTGTCAGCCAGACTTCCAGGCAGCAGTCCCCGTTCTTGAGGGAAGATGGTGATGGGCACCCGGGAGCACGTGGGTCTGGGGGAACCTGGCACGCTTTCCTTGACTCTCCTGCCCAAGGCCTCCAGCAGCCCATGGTGCTCCAGCCTCTTGCCTCCTGCCCCAGGCTGGTCCTCCTCAACCTGCAGGGCAACCCCCTGTGCCAAGCAGTGGGCACCTCTGAGTACCTGGCTGAGCTGTTGCCTTTGGTTAACAGCATCCTTGTCTAGGAGACCCTTCTCTGCCCTCGTTCTTTAACTTATTGGGACTGAATAAACAATGGAGAGGCTCCCTCAGGCTGCTACGCTGCTGCTGCCACCGCCACCACCATCACCACCATCACCACCATTCCTTCTGCCATCTGTTCTGGAAAAGAAAGGGAGAGAGGGTGTGTCAGCTTTCTCTCACACTTTCATCTTATGTCAAATCCAGCTGTTTCTTACCACGGGGAACCAAAGTCTCGGTGCTGGGCCAGAATCGGCAAAATCTGAGTTTACCTTCTAGTTGGGGCTGGGGCTGGGATTGGGTTTGGGTTCAGGTTCCGGTTGGGGCCAGGCTACAAAGCAGCTGTAAGTCTAACTAGAAGGACTCAGAAAAGTTTTCCCGTGACTCCTGCCCCTTCCAGATACCTTCTGTGCCCTGGCTCATTCACCACAGCTCAGAAAGCCATTCCCATGAGGAGCTGACCAGAGTGTCCATGCTCCACCCACGGGTTACAGCAGCATTTGTCCTCTGGAGTAGCATCCTGCGGTTGAAGAGCCCTCAAAAATCCTCCATCTCAGCTGGCCCTCCCAAGTGCTCAGGCATGAGATGGTCAGGCCCATGTACTAACGAGGAAGCCGCTATTAGGGCATGCCCAAGTTTGCTGGGCTTGCCTGCCGAAGCCCCAGCTGTCTCTGCACCTTGGTCGGGGATTCCAGACTTGTGTCCTTTCTTCCGTGTTGATGCAGAGTGATGGGCAGAGCTTGGCCTCCACACCCAGGCACTGAGCTGGGTGTCTACTCCCTCCCATGGTGCCCCCCCCCCCATCCCGACTATAAAGCCCTGAGGCACTTGAGTCTCCTGAAGGGAGGAGAGGGGAGCAGCTCAGGGGCTAGGGCACTGAGTCAAAACTGGTTAGGTGGGGAAAGGGAAACAGAAGGGGGAGAGTATGACGGCATTTCCCAGCTCTCTGGGAATCGACGGGGCCCTGCCCCTTCCCATGTTCTTAGTGATGCACAGGCAGGCAACCTCAGCAAAGCCCTTTGGCTGACCCACCTGACACCTGCTTGGAATTTTGATTTGTACTTGTGCGTTCCCTGAGAGTGTTAGAGGTGGAGGTGGACTCCCTGCCAGATCTGTGGCTTGGAGCTGGGCAGGTATAGGTCAGTGCAGGTGTGAAGGGCTCCCTGCCAGGTCCTGGAGCCTCAGTCCCCACTCCCCGAGGCCCCTCCTAGCCCGATGCATCACCAAACTCTGCCCTTCCTCAGCTCTGCTTCCTTGTGTCATCTGGCCCACCCTGTTGTCACTGTCTTCTCTGCAGTGGCCCATGGGCAGAGCTAGGGCAACAGCGGGATGGAGGGAAGAGATCCCAAGCAAAGGGCCCCCACCTTCCCAAAGAACTTTCAGGAGAGCCTCCCCAAAGATGCCTGGCCTCCTCTTTGCCTAAGGGCTCTCTCTCAGGGGCATCCCCGGTGTTCTCTGATGCCAGGGTGGAGTTGGGATCCACACAGGGGCAGGTGCCTGGAGCCGGTTGGTCAGGATTTCTGGGAAGAATTCCAGGCTGGAGAATCCTGGACTCCAGCTGACTGCCACCACTCAGTGAGGGGAGGGGGTGTCCTGCAGTCTAGGGAGGGGGCCTCGGTTCCCACCTGTGCCTCAGAGCCAGGGCCTGAGCCTTCACCCAGCCCCCAGGCTGGGGCTGGAAAACAAGAAGCTGCTCCTACCCCAACTCACCCCCCAGTCCTCAGTCCAGTCCCAAACTTGCAGAGACACAGGAAGCTGGGGGCAGTTCATTCATGCCAGGGGCTGTGAAGCAGCCGGAGGTAGAAGGAAGGACAGGGGTGTGGGGGTGAGAGGATCTGGTAGAGCCGGCAGGTCAGGGGCTGGCTGGTGGAGCCAGTCTGAGGGCCTGGCTGCTGATGTCACCAGTTGGCAGCCTAGGATCCCAGGATTCCCTGGGCAGGACCAGGAAAGGGGGTCTGGGAGTGGGGAACACTGCATAGGGGCATGGGTGGAAGGCACCCTGGCCCCTTGCCCACGGGCTTCTCAGCCAGGAGAGGGGCCCTTTTTGCACCAGTCTGGCAGGAATCAGCCCGGAGTGGGGTCCATCTGTGGGGCAGGCTCACCAAAGCCTTCCACTTTCCCCTCAGTTGAGTCCTGACAGACCTTGGCCCCACCCCGTGTCATCACATTTCCACAGTTCCTCGAAATGGGAAAGGGGACGTGCCTAGGTCTCATTTCCTGCCCCTACCTCCAGAGACAGCCCCAAGAGGCCGGCCTTTGTGTGGGGGGATGGAACAATCAGGCTCCCCCTTCTCTGCGCCTCAGCCCCGCCCTCTCCCCCTCATAAACCACATACCGCCGGCCCCACACCTTCCACTTGCCAGCCGCCAGCCCCGTCCCAGCAGTCCCGACCTGGCTGCTGGACTCAGTGCTGCTGTCGCCAGCACCGCCACCAGGTGAGGCTCCGTTGGGGATGGTGGTGCTGAGCCCAGGGGGCCAAGGTCAGGCCCCAGCAAGGTGGGGTGTAGGCCAGCCTGAGCCTGCCAGCCCTGGTCAGGTTCCCAGACACAGAAGCTCTGCGCCCCGGGGACCACGGGCTCCCGCACCTGCAGCACCCCACCACTCCTGCAGCTCTGTGTGGGTGCTTGGCCCAATGTGGAGAATGCCAAGGACCCCGAGTCCCACATGTCACCCACCTGTCTTCTGCAAGGAGCCTTGGGTGGGGTATCTGCTAAGAATGGGTCCTAGAGGCAGGCAGCTCCTACATCCAAACTGAGTAGCTGTCAGTTTGTCAGATGGTGGGAGCATCTCCCAGGGATGGTCTGTGTCCTGGGTCCTGAGGCTGTGACAAGTGTCCACTCCTTTCTGGGATGGGTCCTTGAGAGCAGGTTTCTCAATGGGGCATCTGGTTTGGTGGATGTCACTGTGGGGGTAGGAGGGAGAAGATTTCTCGGCATTGTGGGTAGTTTCTCTAGGTGAACCTGAAAATAATCTTTGGGGAGGATCTCTGGTTGGGTCTGGGGGAATCTCCAGGGCAAAAGATCATCTCAGTCTGCTGGATGGGACGGAGTCAGCTCTCTGGATGGAGGGCTTCTGTGTGTGCTGCCTGGGGCATTCGAAGTACAGGAGACCTGAGTGAGTGATCAGAGACTCACTGCTTCTTCCACTCAGGCGTGATGGATGGTCCTCGTTCAGATGTGGGCCGCTGGGGCGGGATCCCCTGGCAGCCCCCTACCACACCTTCGCCAGAGCCAGAGCCAGAGCCAGAGCCAGAGCCAGAGAGACGGTCTCGTCGAGGAGGCCGTTCCTTCTGGGCTCGCTGCTGTGGCTGCTGCTCCTGCCGAAACAGGGCAGATGATGACTGGGGACCTGAGCCCCACCGAGACCGAGGGTCTGGCTCTGGAAGGCGAAGACCCGACTCCCGGGGCTCAGATTCCCGCCGGCCTGGCTCCCGGGCCAGCGGTGTGAACGCAGCTGGAGATGGCACCATCCGAGGTGAGGCCCTCCTATCCACCTTCTCTGAGAGCTGAAAGGCCTTAGTGGGGCCTGAGACTCATCCTGACATCTCTGGGGGGCCTGGGAGGCTAAGGATGGGGGCTTTGCTGACCTAGCGCCGTGGCCTTGCAGAGGGCATGTTGGTGGTGACTGGTGTGGATCTGCTGAGTTCGCGGTCAGACCAGAATCGCCGAGAGCACCACACAGATGAGTTTGAATACGATGAGTTGATTATACGCCGTGGGCAGCCTTTTCACGTGGTTCTGCACTTCTCTCGCCCCTATGAATCCTCTGATCGCGTCGCCCTGGAGCTGCTTATTGGTCAGTGGGGCCTGCAGTGGAAGGGTGAAAGCCCTAGAATTGGGTGGGGGGGAGGTGGAGGCGCTGGCTAGCAGGGCCTCCCAGCTCTGGTATTAGGGTCAAAGGGATATCTTTAAGTTCCTCCCTCACCACACTCCTCACCTCTGCCAGATAAGACAGGTGCAAGCATAGGAGTGTGTTTCAGAGTGCTGGTGTCCCATTTCCCTAAGCTCCCCCTCTTTGAGCCTTCAGGAGCATCTGTTTCAAAATACTTTCTCTTCAGGTGGTCGCTGTAATCAATGTCTTATTTATTGTGGCTTCTGTGTGTCTTTCTCTCTGGGTCTGTTGTCCTTCCCCAGGGTGTGGCTAGCCCTCTCCTCTCTGTCCAACTCTGTTTCTCTGTTTCTCTGTCCCCATGGCCCAGGGCAGGTGCCTCCCTCACCGCGTTGCTTGGTGGCCGTTGACTGCACAGGCTGGTGATTATGCTGCTGCCGGGGGCGGGCGACTCCTCATACCCTTTGATTAGGACCTAGCCTGGCCCACCCCAGCCTCTAATTTCCCAAGTACCCCCATCACCGCCACCAGGGATGCTCTAGGCTCTGGAAGCTACAGCCCCACGGTGTAGGCAGGGTTGGCCTTCGGGATCTGGGCTGCCGTTTCACATGGGGTAGAGGCATCTGGACCCAGCCAGGGTGTCTCAGTTCCTCCAGCCCAGGCACTGGGACAGTCATACAAGCGAAGGTGATGGTGGCCTCATCTCTTCTACCCACCCCTGAGTTCAGTGTCAGGAGAACAGGTTTGGGATGTTGGACTGAGGCTCTGCCCTGGCATGTGGGCAAGCATCGGGTGGGGACAGCTGCTCTCAGTGACTGTCACAGACTAAGGTGATGGCCCAACTCAGGGACACACACACACCTGGTTCATTCACATTCTGGGTGGGGCTGGGAGAAGTCTAAGGCTCTGTCTCCTCTCCGAGAGGCCTCACCAGCTAATTGCTGCTTCCCCTACTCCAGGAAACAACCCTGAGGTGGGAAAGGGCACCCACGTGATCATCCCAGTGGGCAAGGGGGGCAGTGGAGGCTGGAAAGCCCAGGTGACCAAGGCCAGTGGGCAGAATCTGAACCTCCGAGTCCACACCTCCCCCAGTGCCATCATCGGCAAGTTTCAGTTCACTGTCCGCACACACTCAGAGGCTGGCGAGTTCCAGCTGCCTTTTGACCCCCACAACGAGATCTACATCCTCTTTAATCCTTGGTGCCCAGGTGAGTCTGCTGGAGTCAAGAGCTCGGTGTGGACGGGAAGGTAGGCGGGTCAGTTTTCCTCCTAGAATCCTAGGCTAGGTGCCTAGGTGCCTGGCTCTAGGAGAAGCCAGCCTCCTATTGTCCTCGTGAGGAAACACAGGTCCAGCATAGTGGACTGCATGAACTGCATGACAGTTCAAGGTCATGCAGCCTTGCGTCTCCTGGTGAACAGTCCTGGTTCCATCACCTTCCTCCCACCATCTCTATCATGCTCTGTTCACCCTCCCAGGGAGGAGGTGTCAGGCTTGAGGTGTTCCCCCCCTTCCTCCTCTGTGGACAGTAGTCCTGCAGAACTGGCCCAGGGGCAGGTGGGGCCCAGGCAGAGGGCTAGAGGGGACCAGGCCTGTGTTTTGGGGACATAGAGGACATCGTGTACGTGGACCATGAGGACTGGCGACAGGAGTACGTGCTTAATGAGTCTGGGAGAATCTACTACGGGACTGAAGCACAGATTGGTGAGCGGACCTGGAACTATGGGCAGGTATGGCTGGCCGGGGCCAAGTGTGCTTGTGGGAGTAAAAGGCAGGTGGAGTGGGGTGAGAGGGGTTGCTGGCTAAGGGGTCACCTCTGCTCTCTCTCCCTCCCTCCAGTTTGATCATGGGGTGCTGGATGCTTGCCTATACATTCTGGACCGGCGGGGCATGCCATATGGAGGCCGTGGGGACCCTGTCAGTGTCTCCCGGGTCATCTCTGCCATGGTGAGCACCCCCGTGTTTCTGAGTGCTATTATGTATCTGCCTCTCGCCTCCCCTGCCCTCTGCTCCTGCCCTTTCTGACTTCTCCAGGAACTTAGCCCTATCCTCCTCTTGCAAAGGGTATTATGGGAGGGGTCTCACTCCTCTTTCCTCCTGTGGTGGCCCCACCCCACCCTTCTTGGCTTTGGTCCCAGCTCTTGTGGAATGTAGGGCCAAGCCCAAAACTTGGCACACCCAGGATTCACATTACTGTGTCAGATCTGGTGGGGGGTGGGGGGTGAGGGGGCAAGACTTGATGTCTTTGGGAGTGGCAGGCAGGGCTTAGGCTGCTGGCTAGATCCTGAGGAGTGGTGGCAGGGGCAGAGCTGGGGACCACATGGGAGGTCCTGACCCTCCCCTTCCACTCCACCCCACTCCATCCTGTCCTGGGCAGGTGAACTCCTTGGATGACAATGGGGTCCTGATTGGAAACTGGTCTGGTGATTACTCTCGAGGCACCAACCCTTCAGCGTGGGTGGGCAGCGTGGAGATCCTACTCAGCTACCTCCGCACTGGCTATTCTGTCCCCTATGGCCAGTGCTGGGTCTTCGCCGCTGTGACCACCACAGGTAGTGGAGGGACTGGGACAGGAGCAGCCTGGGCCCTACACGAAAGAGGGAGGGAATCCAGAGCCCCAACCAGCGGTGACTATAGTGCAGGGACAGATTGAGGGGGTGGTTGGTAGGCTGGCCTTAATTATCATTAATTAGTGTTAACTACTTAGGCCTAGGGGAGAGGAGAGAGAGGGCCAGGCAGGAAAAGGTCGGGCAGGTGTGCTGGCTTCCCCTAACTCCCAGTGCTCCCTGGCCCAAAGGCCTCCTGACCCCTGACCCTGCTTGGGAACCCCAGTGGCCTTGTCCCACTGCTGTTCCTCACCTGATACCTCACTCACCTGCCTCCACCCCATCCCTGTGTGGGATGTGAACCCCAACCCTGGCCCTTCCACAGTGCTGCGTTGCCTGGGCCTGGCTACCCGCACTGTCACCAACTTCAACTCGGCACATGACACAGACACATCCCTCACCATGGACATCTACTTTGACGAGAACATGAAGCCCCTGGAGCACCTGAACCATGATTCTGTTTGGTGAGGCTGGGGCCAGGGCTGGGCTGCCCATCCCTGTTGAAGGATGGTCACCCCTAACACCTGGATGTGGAGAGGACACGGGGGAGGCCCTGAGCAGGTGGCTCAGACCCAGCCCCTCCCTGTGTCCATCTAGGAACTTCCACGTGTGGAATGACTGCTGGATGAAGAGGCCAGACCTGCCCTCTGGCTTTGACGGGTGGCAAGTGGTGGACGCCACGCCCCAGGAGACCAGCAGCGGTAAGCCGGGGTCCTGCCTTCTCCTATGCCCCACTGTGGCCCCATGCCCGTCTCCCAGCCTGAGGGACAGACCCCGGGGATCAGTGCCAGTCTGGCCTACAGAGTCAGGCCCTTTCACCCCTATGTTTCTGTAAACAGGCTTACCGGCAGCATCACTGATTGGACTTTAGCTGATTTTCACCTTTCTGTGTAACTCTTTGCCTAGATTTTCTTTATTTATGATTTATTATGATTGCTATATTGAGATGGCTCAAAAGTCAAAAGATTCAAGAGAGTTCAGTGAGAGGTTTCCCTCTCTAAGACACCCACGCTTCTCATTTGCTTTTTTGCTTACACATCCCAGAGATAATAATTTATGTATAGTTTTAAAGCTAGAAAGGTCATTATAATAAGTAATACATGCCTGCAAGGAGGGAAAGAGTATACAATTGAATAACACAAAATGTAAAATTTTCCCTATTCTCTCAGGACGCTTTTGTTTTGTTTTGTGTAAATGTCTAGGTCCCATCCCAGACCTGACACATCAGGCATTCCAGGAATAGACTGATGTGAAGAGTCTATGTTTCTGAAAGTTTGAAAATTCCCCTGGTGATGCTGAAGATCAGCTGGGATGGGGACCACTGCAAGCCTTTGTGGGACCCATGGGTAGTGCTAGCCCAGAGAAGTGGAGTGGCTCTCACTAGGGCACAGAGCATTAGGTCAGTGGCAGAGCCCCTCCCGTCCCTGACTCCCTCCCTTCACACATTCTCACTTTCGCCCAAGTTTCCCTCTTGACTGTTTCGTTGCTCATTTTACGTTGTATGCATAGTATGGAATAAAACCAGGGTTTCAAATAGTTCGAAGAAGAAAATAGCCCCCATTACCGAGCCCTCAGAAATCATCGCTGACATCACCTTTTCCCCAGTGCACACATTTCTGCAAAAACTAGACCTGCTATCCACTCTATTCTCAAATAGCCCTCCCTTCCCGCCTCAACATTCCAGCTCCAGGCAGCCAGACTGTGCTCCCTGCTGCCTTCTTCCCCACCTCTCCCTTCTTCACCCCAGGTCAGAGGGTGCTTGCCTAGCCTTCATCCCTCTTCTCTGGCCAGACCCCTCCCTCTCAGTCATCTCCATGAGTGGTGCCCCTGACTTGTGCAAGCCGGTGATGCCCACCATGCTAGAACAGCCTGGCCCAGGACACTGGGAGATCTGAGTTCCCGTCCCCGCTCTGGGAAGGTGCATAGCCAGGCAAGGGTTCCAAGGCCGGGCAGGACCCAGGCTATATTCCAGCTTGATCACTTCTCAGATATGTCATCTTAGGCAAGTTGCTTGCACCTTTGCGCTTTGGTGTTGTCTATAATATGGGGATAATATATACCAGATAGGGTCGTTGGGGGAATTAAATGAGATCATCACACATTAGAGAGATTAGCAACATGCCTGGAACATAGCAGCTACTCAGTAAATATCAGCTCCTTCCATTCTCTGATATGATTATCTTGTCAGATTCTAACATCTGTTTGGGCCATCTGTAAAAGGATGTGCTGGTGTTTTCTAAGATTCTTTTCTGTTGGATGGCCCGCACTTCCTATTTTTTGTCCTCTCTTGTCAAGCCTCTCCCTTGCCAGCCTATCTCCTTCGGAAAACTCTCCTGAGCATGCTGAGAATAGACTCTATTTCCTACCAGATCCCCTCCCACCTCCCCACAGAGAGGACACACCACAGGATACAGAGCTGAGGATTTCTTCTGGATCTTTCTGGAAGGGTGGCTGTTTTCCCAGCCAGCAAGCAGAGCCATCATGGGCTCTGGGTTTGTCTTGATGCAGGATGGTCCTGACCTCGGGGGGTCACAGACAGCCAACATCCAGCTTCAGACAGTGGAGGAAGGATGTGCTGATGATTTGGTTATCAAGGCAGGCTTGTCCCACATTTAGCCCCGCCCTGGTTGGCTGAGGCCCAAATCGACCTGAGCTCTTCCTTGTGCTACTTCCCTGGGTTGGACCAGGTGGCACCTGCCCCTGAGGCAGTGGGCACTGCACCTGGCTGGGTGTGCCTCTCCCCAGGATCACAGGGTCCCCTTGGCCTCCTTGGATCTTTCACTTCTGTCCTGCTCCCCCAGGGATCTTCTGCTGTGGCCCCTGCTCTGTGGAATCCATCAAGAATGGCCTAGTCTACATGAAGTATGACACACCCTTCATTTTTGCCGAGGTGAGGGCCATGCTCCAGATGCTTTCTTGGGCTGTCTGGTAGAACCACAGCACTGGTGTCAGGCCTGGGCTCTCTGGTCCTGATTTCACTGCTGACTGACCAGCTGTGTGATCTTGGGCAAGTCACTTATTCTAGAGTCTAGGTTTCCTCAACTGTAAAAGGGTGATAATAATGGCTGCTGTGCTTCCTGTACTCAGGATCAAAAGAAATAATGGGTACGAACCTGCTTTATAAGTTGTAAAGTCCGTGAAGGAGCATAAGGGATTACTGTTATTAATGCTAAAACGTACTGCAAGGACCCTCCCAGTTTCTTCTCTGCTCTCTGGCTTCATCTGGCTCAGCTTGGAAAGTCTCCCAGTTTGGCTGTGCCAGGAAGTTCCCAACCTTTGGATCCTGCCTTCCCTCCTGCTGGAGGTCAGGGGAAGGCAGCTGGGGGTTAGGCCTATACTCAGACCCTCTGGCCTGCTCATTCTTGGCTTCCACCCCCCACACTCCCCCAACAGGTCAACAGTGACAAAGTTTACTGGCAGCGACAGGACGATGGCAGCTTCAAGATCGTGTATGTGGAAGAGAAGGCCATTGGCACGCTCATCATCACAAAAGCTGTTGGATCCAACATGCAGGACGATGTCACCCACATCTATAAACACCCAGAAGGTACCATCCCTCCAGCTTCATCAACTCTGGCCTATACCAAGGGTTTCCACTGAGCACGTGCCCACCCTGGAAGTGGCTGTAACCTCACCTTGACCCTTAACCCCCAGGCTCAGAAGCAGAGCGCAAGGCGGTGGAGACAGCAGCTGCGCATGGCAGCAAACCCAACGTGTACACCAACCGCGACTCGGCTGAGGATGTGGCCATGCAGGTGGAGGCCCAAGACGCAGTGATGGGGCAGGACCTGACAGTCTCTGTAGTGCTGACCAATCGCGGCAGCAGCACCCGCACTGTGAAGCTGCATCTCTACCTCTCAGTCACCTTCTACACTGGTGTTACAGGGCCTGTCTTCAAGGAGAGCAAGAAGGAAGTGGTGCTCGCGCCAGGGTCCAGTAAGTGCTTCTTCCCCAGCCCTGCCCCACTGATGGCCAGGCATCCCATGGCCATGGGCCTGGAGACCCCAGGAGGCCGCGCCTGTGTAAGCAGGTCCTGGTGACACCTTGAGTCTCCTCCGCAGCGGAACGTGTGTCCATGCCTGTGGCCTACAAGGAATACCGGCCCCAACTCGTAGACCAGGGGTCCATGCTGCTCAATGTCTCAGGCCACGTCAAGGAGAATGGGCAGGTGCTGGCCAAACAGCATACCTTCCGTCTGCGCACCCCAGATCTCTCCCTCACAGTGAGTGCTGGTTGCTGGATGTGTGGGAGGCTCTAGGGCTGAGGGAAATACTAGGGGAAGGAGCGAGAGCAGTAAGCTGGGAGAGGCCTGGCCTGGCGAGCAGTTCCAGGAGAAGGAGGTCAGAGACTGGCTTTGGGCTCTTGGGCCTGTTTCCTCATCTGTAAAATTGGATCTCATATTCTCAACCCTGCAGAAGCTTTGGTGGGGGAGCAGGTTGGAGTTGCTTCTCTGGCTTTTGTGGAGCCCCATTTCTCTCAGTGACAGAAATGTGGGACTTGGGGAGGTTTGGATGCAGAGAATTTTCCCTTGTATGGTGGAGTGTGTAGTTCCACTGTATCTGGCGGGGGTCTCTGATGTGGAGGTGGGCCTCTTTTTCTCCTAGTTATTGGGGGCAGCTGTGGTTGGCCAGGAGTGCGAAGTACAGATTGTCTTCAAGAACCCCTTGCCTGTCACCCTCACCAATGTCGTCTTCCGGCTTGAGGGCTCCGGGCTACAGAGACCCAAGATCCTCAATGTGGGGTGAGTCTCGCCTCTCCCCTGCCCCTATCCTTTCCTGCCTCCCAGACTGCCTCGGGTCCCACACTGCTTTCTCTCTTGGTCAGGACAGTAGTCAGCCAGGACCCAGTAGGGCCAGCCAGCAATACCTCCTGACCCAGTTCAGTGCCAACAGCATTTAAGGAGACCTGCCCTGTGCCTACAGCTGGGCTGGTCCTTCCTCACTAGGGAGCCAACACTTCACTTAGGAATCTTAGCAACTCATCACCAACACGTGCCCAGCACTCAGGAACCGACTGGGCACTTGAAGATCATTATCTCCTTTGCAGACCACAAAAACCCTTTAAAGTACAGTCATGATCATCATGTGATTAAAAGCAAAGCTTTGGGATCCTGAAGACTTGGGTTCAAGTCCTAGCTCCAGCACTCACTGGCTCTGTGCCCTGGAGCAAGTGACTTGTCTCTTTTAAGTCTATTTTCTTACCTGGAAAGTGGGGGTGATAACTGTTCCGGCTCCAAAGGTGGCTGGGAGAGCTGGGTGAGATACTCATGGAAAGTAGTATCAGCCTTGGCACACAGCGTGAGCCTCTATTGGCCATTCTTATTTTTAAGTATGGCCACCATCACCCCCACTTTGCGATAGGGAAGCTGGCAGCCATGCCTCATAAGGTCTCCCAGCCCATAGGGGCAGACTGTGCTCTTCCCACCAGGGCACATCCGACAGGCAGGCTCTCAAGCCTATTGCTTCATTTGTGCCATGAGGGCCATGAGGGCTGAGCAGCAGCTCCCAAGGAGAGGGCCTTGTGCCTCAGGCCTTCCACCCGCCCCCCTGGGCCACCCTCCACCCTGCCCTGGCCAGGCGAGGCTCTGAATGCAGTGAGGACACACTGAGGGCTTGTGTCCCTGGGCCTGTGCTGTCCTCTCTGACATAGACCCACACACACTGGTGTGTCCTTCCCTGGAATAGCACAGAGGGAAAGCAGAGAAGGCCAGAGGCTGACCTTTAAATCAGACTTCTGGGGACAGGGGCAGGTACTTTCCTCTTTTGACAAAGAGTGCCTGAGGGAAGGGGTGGCCCCTATGGAGGAGCTGGGTGGGGAAGCAGAGGGTCCCTGCCCACCCTGCCCATTCCTTGACTGGACACATAGCAGGCTCTGCCTGCTGGCGGCTCCCGCTTTTGCCAACAGACCAAAGCTGAAAAGTTGCCTTCTTGATCTTTGCCCCAGCCTTGACCCTGGATGATGCGATATGCCACAAAGGAGTGCTTTCCCCATTTTGCCCTACGTGGGTCTCTGTCACCTTAGAGAGTGCAGCCTGGGGCTCCCAGGTAGCTCACCCTACAGGCATCTCTCACCTACAGATGAGGTCCCCCTGTTCCAAGGGAACCCCGAGCTGGAGTCCCCTCAGCACCTCCACCAGACCTTTGATTCTTGCCCCTGCCTAGGAGTAAAGAGATGTGCTGAGCATGGGAAGATCCAGCCCTTCTCTTTAGCTGTGGGGCTTCTGTGAGCCTCCCCTTAACCCCTGCCTTTAAAGGCCCCAGTCTTCCTTCCCTCCAGTAAACAAGAGGGTTGGATGATGGTTTCTCAAGGCAGGTCCTCCCTGGACATTCTGTGGCTCCTCACTACTTCGAACCCAGTGTGGGGTCTACAGAACAATTGAGAACTCCAAGGGGGAGGTCTCTATGCGGGTGGTTCAGATATATTAGATTCCAAGAAGGGTGTTACTTTGCTCTTGTTGGCACATCAAAAGCCGTGGAATGGAAACCCCATTAAGCATAAGGTGTGCCACCCAGCGGGGTGACTGGCCACTTAATAAACATTCCAGACTTACTCCTCCAGGTAGCTGTTGTCACCGCCAAACCAGTCACCAGGGGAGGCTGGAAGTCTGTTCCAAACTCTTCTGGGGAATTTCCCTCGCAGCCTGAATCATAGTCTCTAGAATGTCTTTAGGGGGGCCTTCTGGGGCAGGTTTGACTTTGGAGAAACAGCCCGAAGCCATTTAGAGCAAAGACTAATTAATAAGGCAAGTGGACAAGGGGGTAATAGTGCTTTTTTCCATCAAAAATAGTGCTCTTTTCCGTCCTCCTTGGCTGTAAAGGAGGAACAGGGTGTCTATGGGGCATTGAGGGGAGAGGGACAGAGAGAGACTAGACTGGGTGCACATGATGTACCTGTGGTTTTCGGTGGCTCTGAAGAAAACTCTCAAGTTTTTAAAAATGTTTCAAGCCTTGGCAACATGGTTGAACAAGTACATAATTGAAGGACAGTGCTCATTTGGATGTCTAATTCCTGGTGTCCTTGTCAGAGAGTTGGTTTCATTGACTGCACTCAGTTTCAGGCACATTCCAGCCATAGCAGGTAATGTGCTTGCAGACGTGGGTGTGGCAAGGTCACAGCTGACCCAAAGGCCAGGACTGGGAGGGGTCTTGACATTGCTAGCTGGAAGCTGGAAAGCAACTTCTCTTGGAAATAATGGTGCAAGTAAAGGCTTTGTTCTGAGATAGTACTGTTCGATTCTAGTCTGAATGAAGTAGACTTTGGAAGGCTGGCCTGAGCCTAAACAACTTGCAGCTTGTATTCATGGAAAAGTAGACACAAGTTAAAAATGCAGATTTGCAACCAGCCACAGCATAGCCTACCTATGAAGTTATAGATGTAATGTCCAGTTATATATTATAAGTCTAGATATGAGGTCTATAACTTAACAGGTAGATCATATCTCTCTCCCCACCTTCCACTTCTTCCCTCCTTCTTTCATGGAGCTTAGAGGCACCTGCAAGACCATCTGATCCTACCCCTCATTTTACATTCACTCCCGTTTTACAGACCAGAAAGTGAGAATTGGAGAAGTTTAGTAACTTGTAAACCACGCACCTAACAGGGGTAGAAGAAAAGAGTACAGGTGGTCCAGAGAAGCCCTTTGGAAGCAGGTTCCAAGCTGAATGTTTTGCCCCAAGGAGAGCTCATCTTTGAAATTGGGGTGGTGGTGCCTTCTCTTGGAGGACTGAGGTGTCTGCACAGAGTCAGGCTCCAAAGAAGATCCCCAGGGTGGGCTTGGGTTGAAGAGAGGGCTGGAGGCAAGGGTTCGGGGCAGAGGCAGGGGAGGACAGATGCTAACAGGCACAAGCAGGCATGATGGAAATGCAATTGTGTTCAGTGTGTAAAGCGCACAAGCAGACTGCTGTGGGAGCTCAGGGCAGGATGAGGTTCATTTCCAAGGGCAGGAGGTGCTCAAGGGAGCCCTCACTGAGGGGGTGGCGTGAGCGGGGCCTGGAACCAGCCCAGGAGCAGAGCACAAAAACAGAGTGAGTTCAGGGAGGGGAAGGAGCTGGCTGTCAGGGTGGGTGGGCAGGAGGAACAGTGGAGGGTGATGAGGCTGCACAGGCAGGGCTGAGTCAGAGAGCCTGTGTGTCGGGTTAGGGAGCTGCAGTCTCATCCCATAAGCACCAAGGAAGCCAAGCCCTCGAAGAGTTCAGTTCACTTCCGAGTGACTAGAGACTAGAGTAGAAAAATAAGATAGAACATAGGAGGCAAGGAGGCCAGTTAGAAGGTTGGTGAAATTGTGACTCCCAGAAGGATGGTCTGGGACTAGATTTCCAGGTCCATGAAGAAGGGAGAAAATGAAGACGCTGTAGTATGTGTGTGCACACAGACACACATATGTTTGTCTCTCACAGGCACACAGGTGTTTGTCACTTTAAAGATGCCATTTGTCTGCTCTTGGGGAGAATTTTTCTTTTTCTCTGAGATAGCATCTTTTCAATGTTTTGGGGTATTAAAAATGTGCCTTCTAGTTTGGAAAGATGATCATAGGGATCCCTGGGTGGCGCAGCGGTTTGGCGCCTGCCTTTGGCCCAGGGCGCGATCCTGGAGACCCCGGATCGAATCCCACATCAGGCTCCCGGTGCATGGAGCCTGCTTCTTCCTCCGCCTGTGTCTCTGCCTCTCTCTCTCTGTGACTATCATAAATAAATAAAAAAAAATTTAAAAAAAAAAAAAAAAAAGGAAAGATGATCATAGCAGAGGATAATTTTCTTCCACTTTCTTTCTTGGCAAAACTGAAGTTATTTGGCAATACTGTGTTGAGCCCCAGAGTCTTGTGTTTTGTTTTGTTTTATTTGAAGATTTTACTTATTTGAGAGAGAGAGAGAGAGAAAGCAAGAGAGCACAAGCAGGGGGAGGGGCAGAGGGAGAGGGAGAAGCCTACTGACTCCCCACTGAACAGGAAGCCTGACTTGGGGCTGTATCCCAGGATCCCAGGAACATGACCTGAGCTGAGGGCAGATGCTTAACAAACTGAACCACCCAGGTGTCCCCAAAGTCTTGTTTTGAAGTTTCCTTCATCCTGGAAACCCCAGATGGGTTAGGGATGGATGGTGTGGTTAGGGCAGGAGCACTGGTGATAGAGAGGTGAGGGAGACAAGGCAGCAGTGTCTGTCCAGGTGTTTCTGAGGGGGTCGTAGAAGAGTCCCAGGATGACCAGAAGATTCCCAGCTCAGGCAGCTGGGAGGGTGGCTGCTGACTGGCTACGCAGAGGCAAAGGCCAGGAGGCCTTGGGGCTTAGGCTTTGTCCTGGCTGTGGGTATGGGGGTTCCAGCTGAGCCCAGAAATGCCAGAAGGGCTCCATCTTCTGCTCCTTCTTTCCTGGCTGGCCCATCATTCCTTCCTCCAAACTCTACCACCAGTCACTCCAGGCCTATGACCCTGTCTCTCCCCACAGGGACATTGGGGGCAACGAGACAGTGACACTACACCAGAAGTTTGTGCCTGTGCGGCCAGGCCCCCGCCAGCTCATCGCCAGCTTGGACAGCCCACAGCTCTCCCAGGTGCATGGTGTCATCCAGGTGGATGTGGCTCCAGCCCCTGGGGGTGGGGGCTTCTTTTCAAATGCTGGAGGCAATAGTCCCTCGGGGGAGACCATCCCTATGGCATCTCGAGGTGGGGCTTAGCCCCTGGCCGGGAGCAATGGGACTGGAGTCAGATGAACAAGGACATTGCCTCAAGTGCACAAGTGCACTCAAGTGCCCACTGCACAGCTGCTCCCCAAAAGGCTCAGGTGGGGAGGCCAGGGCATCTGGGGAGGGAGCCAATCTTCACTTGCACAGGGCAGCACAGATGCTAATAAACTTTTTTAATGAACTGTTTTTAATGAAACTGTCCATCCATTTGTGAGTTCATGGCAGGCCAAGGAGTGTGGACTCACAGTGTGTCCTGGGCATGCAGGTGGCATTTCTGGCGCCCCTGGTTCTGAGAAGCCTGGCTGACAAGTTAGCGATGGTGCCAGCTCAGCAGTTCTTGAGATAGTGCCTGCTTAGCGTAAGGACAACCCTGAGTGTTTGACTCAAGGCCCCCCCCAGCCCCCCCAGGGTGCATCTACTGACCAAAACCCTTTGGCAGCCCCCTGGAGTGGGGTTGGACTGCCTCCCTTCCATGGCATCTACAGTAGGAGTGAAGGATCTAAACTGCCTTTTGTAGATACATATTTGAGGTACAGATAGTCTGGAGTTCTCTCTGAACAGCAAAAACCACTTTCCAATATTTATTTTCAAATGTCCTCTTCTGAGAGTTTTTACAAAAGTAATACATGTTCAATGTTGAGAATTGAGAAAATATAGAAATTGTAAAGAAGAAAAGAAGCCTCAAACACCACCAGGTATGGAAATTAGCTGTTAATGTTGCATTTCATATGCTGTTTCCTACCCCACCCCCATGCAATCTGGGGTGAGCATTTTCTTACAGCAGTAAATATTCTCCCAAACCTCATGTTTACACTGGATAGTAGTCTTGGCTTCCAGGCCATCCTCATGGTCCTCCTGCAGCCCCTGCTCAGCCCCAGTGTGTTGGAGTGTCTCAGGCCTCCACCCAGGAGCTCCCCTATCCGGCTACACTCTGCCGTGGCAAGCCCTACCAAGTCTCATGATTTTAAGGACTACTGGGTCCCCAGATTGTATCTGTTTTCTTTGGACTTCAGTACTTGCTTATCTACTGCTCTCTCAGCATGTCTACTGGATATCTCATAGACGCCCCATGTATTGTGTCCAAGATTGACTTCCTGACTTCCTCTAGCATATCCTCCCACGGGCTTCCCTCTATTAGCAAATGGCAACTCCATCTTTCCAGGTTTCATGGGCCCCAAAGCTTGGGGTCATTCTTGACTTCTCTTACATCCCATGTTGAGTCTATCAGTGAATCTTGACGGTCTGTCTCCCGTACAGAGATGTCCAGCATCTTCCACTACCAGCTACTAGAGCTGCCTTCAGCTCTCACCTGGATTGCTCCCCAGCCTCCTGATCACTTCCCCCACTTTCACTCTTGCCCTCTAATCCTCTGCTCTACATGTAGCAGCCAGAATGGCCAGGTAAATCTAATTGAGTCAGTCGTCCGCTCAAAACCTTCTACAGGCCTGGCCCCTGCTTTTCCTCCTGGAAGAGCACAGCCCCCAGCCTACAAGGCCAGCTCCTCCCTGTTATTCAGGTCTTAGCTCAGGCTACCTCCTCAGGGAGCTCTTCCCTGGCCCTCAATCTGATTTGTTTTCCTGCCCCCTGGTCTCTTTAGCTTTTGTCATCCTATCTTTTTTCATGTCCTGCCTAGCACTCATTGTTTGACATTGGAGTATTTGTTTATTAAATTGTCTCTTTTTTCCAAAATGTGAGTTCTGTAAGAACCGAGACCTTCTGGGGATCCCTGGGTGGCGCAGCGGTTTGGCGCCTGCCTTTGGCCCAGGGCGCGATCCTGGAGACCCGGGATCGAATCCCACGTCGGGCTCCCGGTGCATGGAGCCTGCTTCTCCCTCTGCCTGTGTCTCTGCCTCTCTCTGTGTGTGTCTCTCATGAATAAATAAAATACATATTTAAAAAAAAAAAAAAAAAAAAAAAAAAAAAAAAAAAGAACCGAGACCTTCTGTGTCTTGTTCACACCCTGGTCCCAGGCCCTAGAATGGGGCCTAGGGCTGAGTGGCATAAGAGATGTTTGCTTCTTGGGACGCCTGGGTGGCTCAGTGGTTTAGAGCCTGCCTTCGGCCCAGGGTGTGATCCTGGAGTCCTGGATCAAGTCCCACATCGGGCTTCCTGCATGGAGTCTGCTTCTCCCTCTGCCTGTGTCTCTGCCTCTCTCTCTGTGTCTCTCACGAATAAATAAATAATCTTAAAAAAAAAAAAAAAGAGATGTTTGCTTCTTACAATTTAAAGGCGACAGCTCGGGGCACCTGGGTGGCTCAGTGGTTGAGCGTCTGCCTTTGGTTCAGGTCATGATCCCAGGGTCCTGGGATGGAGCCCCCTGTTGGGCTTACAGCTCAGTGAGGAGCCTGCCTCTCCCTCCACCTCTGCCCCTCTCCGTGCTTGTGCTCTCTCTCTCTCTCTTGCAAATAAATACTTCTTTCTTTCTTTTTCTTTCTTTCTTTCTTTCTTTCTTTCTTTCTTTCTTTCTTTCTTTCTTTCTTTCTTCTTTCCTTCCTTCCTTCCTTCCTTCCTTCCTTCCTTCCTTCCTTCCTTCCTTCCTTTCTGATTTATTTATTCATGAGAGACACACACAGAGAGAGAGGCAGACACAGACAGAGGGAGAAGCAGGCTCCGTGCAGGAAGCCTGATGTGGAACTCGAACCTAAGACCCTGGGATCACAACCTGAGCCAAAGGCAGACGCTCAACCACTGAGCCACCCAGGTACCCCACAAATAAATAAAGTCTTAAAAAAAAAAAAAAGAAGAGTCAAATGTTCAACCAACTGAGCCACCTGGGCACCCTCCCTTTTTCTTTCTAAATAAACAGAAGATAGTTTTGGTTTTAAGAAATTCACTAGAGTTGCCCTCTTGGTTGCTGCTGCTGGACTGATGAAGCAGTCATTGTCTGAGAGTCTTGGTGACCTGTTTCGGTTCTCCTGGGACACCTGGTATACAAAGTTGATCACTAGGGAGGTGGTATATTCTTTGCATCAGTAGCCCAGGGTTTCCTGAGTGTAAAGAACCAGTATTCTCTTTAATTCCTTCTGCCCCAAGATTTAAAGTTGGGGTCACTAGTGTGGACTCTGGTAGCTTCAACTGAGGCCTGACAGGAGGGAAGGGGACCATCCTAGGCTTGAGGGTCCCTGAACCCCCGCCAAGTGGGTTTGATTTGGCCAAGCCTATGGCTAATGCTAGAAGCTCCTGCAGCCCCTTGGCTCAGGGAGCAAAGGCTGGACCTGAGTGTCGAAGCCTGGCAGCTCATGTACCAACCTTTGTGGTTGATTTTCTAAGAGGACATGAAGTGGGTGGAAGAAGTATAGCAGGCCCTGTGGACAGCAGAGCTCTCCGCCAAATAAGCATGGAAGCTGGAAGGCTGGCCCTTTTGGACGCAGTGCTTGGGAAATTCTGAAAGAAATAAAAACACCAAAGATTTTTATTTTCCTGATGATAAGCCAGGTGGAGCTAATTACAAATATAAAGGCAAAAATGCATGAGATGTGACTTACAAATGTTTCCTAGATTTATGGATCATAGTGGTTGCACTTTCTTTTAAATAAAGTTTTTTTAAATTTTTTATTTTACATGTTAAAAATAATGGCTACCTTCAGTTGTTCTAAGGTCCACCCTGGAAAGGGTGTATTTGTCTACAGTTGGACCAAAATTTTGCAGGAGAGACTGACTGGCAGGATCCAGCCATGGCAGTGGCTAGTGGACCTATCCCTTTGCCCATTTAACTAATATTCAGTGATGTGTGCCAAGCAATGGACTAAGTGCTGAAGCACAGGACAATGCTAGTTCTTGCCCTATGGAAGCTTGCAGTCTGCGAAAGAAACAGAATAACTACATGAAATAAAGTAGGGTAAATAGCTCTGAAGTTTACAGTAGAGGCATGTGACCTGGCCTGGTAGTGGTGGTTAGGAAAGCTTTCTCTAAATAGGTGACCTTGGAGGATATCTAGGCAGAGGAAAGGGAAGAGATCACTGCAGACAGAAGGAATAGCCTGTGCAAAGATCCTGTGGTGGGAGGAAGTCTGTCTGGAAGAGTAAACAAGACTGAAAGATGATGTGGCTAAGGCAGAGCAAAGGGCAGAGTGTAGGAGCTGGAGTTGAGGGGCACAGGCCACACCTTGTGGGGCCTCATAGGCCAGATTAAGGATCTCTGTCTGCCTTAGACCAGTGGGAAGCCTTTGAAAACTTTGAGGAATTGGAGGTGACATGACCAGATTGTGTTTTGGATAGATTGCTGGGCTTGTCATATCAAGAATAGATCAGAGCTGGGTTGGTGTGGATGCAGAGACCCAGACTGGAAGGCAATCATAGTCATTTATGCCCAAGATGGTAGTTGGGGCCAGAGTGGTAGTGCTGGGGACAGAAGTAGAAAGCTTGGTGGAACATCTAGGAGACAGAGTTCACAGAACTTGGGGAAGGACAGGATGTGGCAGGGTGGAGGGCGGAGAGGAGCAATAGTAGGAGAAGCCCCAGGTTTCAGGTTTGTAGAGCAGCACCGATTGGGTGCCATCCAGGGATGGAGGGACAGGGGTCCCTCCCCAGAGAGAGGAAACTGCAGGGGAAGGTGATGCTCAGAGACACACAGTCAATTTTCCTTTGGGTGACTTGGAGGATTCGTTTTGGTCTGACTGAAACTGTTCCCTTAGCTCAGGGTTCTTCCAGCATAGTCCCTAGACCACTTACATTCAAATCAACTGAGATGTTAATAATTCAGATTTCTGGGTGCCTCACAAACCAGAATCCCTGGAACAGAGGCCAAGAAGTCTGTTTTAACAAGCTCCCAAAGGGTCGGCTCCTATGCATGTAAGGATTGAGGACAACCACCTTCTATTTTTCTTCTTAGCTGGACTTTTCCCATGTTCTCCCTCCCAAGACCCTTCTTGCGCCCACAGCAGCCATGAGATTACCTGGCCAAAGTTCTAAGCTCTGACTGACCACTTGTCTTTTTGAACCTATGAATGTAACAAGGCTTCAAGACAAGGGGCTCCTAAGACAGGAGAAAGAAGGCTAAAAAAGGAGCTGGTTGTGTTAGCTGTAAACACACAAACAAGATGCTGCATGTACAAAAAGGAACCAGCTCTTCCCTGGAGTTTCCCACTCAGTGGGAGTGACAGACATGTAAACACTGAAAATACAGGGACACCTGGGTGGCTCAGCGGTTGAGCACCTGCCTTCTGCACAGGGCGTGATCCTGGGGTCCGGGGATCAAGTCCCGCATCGGGCTCCTTGCATGGAGCCTGCTTCTCCCTCTGCCTGTGTCTCTGCTTCTCTGTGTCTCTCATGAATAAATAAATAAAATCTTAAAAAAAAAAAAAACATTGAAAATATAACGCATATGTAGTACTTACTATGGGCCAGGCACTGTTCCAAGTGCTTTACATTTACTAATTTATTTAATCCTTACAACCTTACAAAAAAAGGTTCTGCAACAGTGGTGGTAATAAAAAGATGTACTGAGGACCCCGAGAAGAAAACTATGATGGACTTCATGGAAGTGGTTATCAACCACAAAAGATAAGAGTCAAGTCCAAGAGGCAAGAAGGACAGAGGAATCATCTAGTATGTGCAAGGCATAGAAGTGTAAGGCAACATGGTATATTTGGAAAATGAAACCTGTTTGCTGAGGTCTGGCACGTAGGTGCGTAAGTGCAAAGTGGCAAGGGATATGGATGAAGAGAAGCTTGGCCAAGTTCAAAACCCTTTTGCCCTGTTTCAGATTTTGGGCTTTCTTTTGAAACTTAGAGCTTTCAGGTAGGAATGATGTGATCAATTTTGCATTGCACAAGATTCGTGATGAAAGCAATGTGGAAAAGAAATTAGAAAGGAGTTGGGCTGTAGGTGGGGAGGGTGAGAGACAGGAAAACCTGAAACAGGACAGAGGCAGTGAGGATGAAAACGGGGTGGGTTGGGAGATTCCATAGGAAGTAGCACTTGCTGATGGATTGGATGTGGAGAGGAGGGAGGACGGAGTTAAGGGCTGTGGTCTGGGTTTCTCACTCACAGGCCAGGAGTGGCAGCGGGCACAGAAATACAGAGCCCAGGAGGAAGAGCAGAAGTTAGGAGGGAAGATAACATCCGGTTCTCAGCCCAGCAGCCCCTGTGGCTCACCTAAGACCCATCTAGGGTGAGTCAAGGAGGGATCCTGGAGGCGCTACCTCTAGGAAGGGAGATGGTCCGAGCCGAGGGTAGTTCCTCTATATCCCTGGAAGGTAGTCAGGGAAGGTAATTCATTCAACCCACATTTAAAGAATACACACTGTGTGCCAGGTTCTATTCTTGGTGATGAAAATAAGGAGACGCACCAGGACGGGTGACAAGGAGAGGAGTGAGTCAGGCACATCAAGGGACTAGCTGGGGTAAGCACACAACAAAAATCTGAAAAGGGAAACTTTTTTAATTTTAAAACTACAAGCTATCAAACAGAAAGAGCACAAAAGATTACCTACAGTCCCATCATCCAGAGAAAACCAAGTTTGGAGGATCCCTGGGTGGCTCAGCGGTTGAGCACCTGCCTTGGCCCAGGGCGCGATCCTGGAGCCCCGGGATGGAGTCCCACGTCGGGCTCCCGGTGCATGGAGCCTGCTTCTCCCTCTGCCTGTGTCTCTGCCTCTCTCTCTCTCTCTCTCTCTCTCTATGATAAATAAATAAATAAATCTTAAAAAAAAAAAAAAACACCCAGTTAACCACCTTCTTTATTTTCTCAAACTCTGTACCTCATTTTTTTTTTTTTAAGATTGTATTTATTCATTCGTGAGAGACACTGAACTAGAGGCAGAGACGCAGGCAGAGGGAGGAGGAGAAGCAGGCTCCATGCAGGGAGCCCGAGGCGGGACCCGATCCCGGAAATCTGGGGTCAGGCCCCGAGCTAAAGGCAGACGCTCAACCGCTGAGCACCCGGGGGCCCCAAGTACCTCATTTTTGAAAGGCGGGCGCCCTCTCCTGTTTCGTGAAAGGAACAGTTGCATTCTTAGTGGAAGCAGACGCCGCCAGGAGGCTCCATTCCAGGAACGGAACCGCAGTGGCTCAGACGGCGGCGCGGGGCGGGGCGGCGCGGGGCGGCGCGGGGCGGCGCGGGGCGGCGCGGGGCGGCGCGGGGCGGCGCGGGGCGGGGCGGGGCGGGGCGGCGCGGGGCGGCGCGGGGCGGCGCGGGGCGGCGCGGGGCGGGGCGGGGCGGCGCGGGGCGGGGCGGGGCGGGGCGGCCCGGCCGGCGCCCGCTGTGGAGGCGTAGCCTTATGACGCCAGGCCGCGTCTCCCCGCCCGCTGGCCCATTGGCTCTCCGTTGCCGCCCTTTTCCGGGGCAGGGAAACTGCGGCAGAGCCGGAAGCGGGGTAGCCCTCGGACGCGAGGGGGCGGCGGCGCGGCCAAGAGACCCGGGGCCCTGGGGCCGGCCAGCTCCTCCTCTCCTCTCCTCTCCTCTCAGCCGCCCGCGCGCGCTGAAGGCCTCCAGGACTCGGGCGCCCCATGGGAGGCGGCGGATCGCGAGCTTCCCGGCGCGGACCGCCGGAGCCCAGCCACTGAGAGGCACCGGAAGCTTCGCCCGTAGGAGGAGTCGCGAAGCCTCGCGCGGAGGATGGAAGCCAGAGGGACCGCTCCGGGGGCGGAGCCCGCGGCCGCGGCCACGCCCCCGGGGGCCGGTCCCGCCGCTCTGCGCTTCGCCGCCGCCGCCAGCTGGCAAGTCGTGCGGGGGCGCTGCGTGGAGCACTTCCCGCGGGTGTTACAGTTCCTGCGGTCACTGCGCGCTGCCGCCCCCGGTTTGGTTCGCTACCGCCACCACGAACGCCTGTGTATGGGCCTAAACGCCAAGGTATCGGAGCCAGTAGGAGCTGGAAGACAGAAAAGGGCGGGGTGCGAGCGGACCTGATGGGGTCCGACCACTAGGGGTTGGGACTGGTTGGAAAAGGGCAGCTGGGCCCAAGGCGCAGGTTGTGAATTTAGTCCCCTTCACAGGTAGTGGTGGAGTTGATCCTGCAGGGCCGGCCGTGGGCCCAGGTTCTGAATGCCCTGCATCATCATTTCCCAGAGTCTGGACATGTAGTGCGGGACCCCAAAGCTGTGAGTAATCCCTGGGACAAGCCTTATTCCCCCGTTAACACTGGGTGCCACGATGTTGATTCTCCTTCCGGCCGCTGGGTCCCGGTGACCCTAGACTGACTGCTTTTCATTACGCTCAACAGACAAAGCAGGATCTGAGGAAGATCTCGGAGGCACAGGAGACGTTTTGCCAACAGGTGAAGCAACTAGCAGAGGCCCCAGTGGACTTGGCTTCCAAGCTGCAGGTGAGACTGGCTGGCTGGTTTGGAAGCTATTATGCGGTTGATTTTCCTAATCCTCCTCTGACCTCCTTTTCTCCCCACTGCAGGAACTTGAACAAGAGTATGGGGAACCATTTCTGGCTGCCATGGAAAAGCTGTTTTTTGAATACTTGTGTCAGCTAGAAAAAGCACTGCCTGCACTGCAAACACAGCAGGTTTTCCTGGGGCAAAAAGAAGGGCAGTGTGTGGGATGGTTGTATCAAGGACTGTGGTCTTCATGCCTCTCTCCCTCTGCCCACAGCTTCAGGATGTGCTGAGTTGGATGCAGCCTGGAGTTTCTATCACCTCTTCTTTTGCCTTGAGCCAATATGGTGTGGACATGGGGTGGCCACTTTCAGGTACCAGGGAACTTGAGGGTGGATTGTTTGGCCTGAAACCTTTTGAGATGGGCTCTTGGGAAGGTTACATGGACCTGAGGCATAAGAAACCAGACTGAATTGTGTTTCTGTCCTAAAGAGCTTCATTTTCTTTTCCAGAGTCCTCCGTTACTGACTCCGTGAGCATGACAGAGCCCACGGAGCAGAGTCCTCCTCAGCAACCAAAACTGGCACTTCACCATCCTTTGCCAAAAGCCAGGCCTGGCCCATACCTTCCTCAGGAACCAGCCTCAAGGAAGCTCCCAGTACCTATAGCTGGCTGCCACTTTAATCTGGCCCCTCTGGGCCGGCGAAAAATCCAGTCCCGATGGGCATCCACTAAGGGAGGCCATAAGGAGCGCCCCACAGTCATGCTGTTCCCTTTTAGGAATCTGGGTTCACCATCCCAAGTCCTATCTGAGCTGGAGAACAAGGAAAAACATGGGATGCACATGGCAGATCCAGCAGGTGCTGTGGGCACGAGAGCAGCTTCCACTGGAAAGTCTAAGAATCTGTCCCCAATCCTGGGGGAAAGGATTCTGAAGAACCCAGTTGACCTGTTGGCTTCAGAGCAAGAAGAGTGAGTGGAACAGTTGCTTCTCCCTACCAGCAGCACATTCTTTGCCTGCTTTCCCCTCACCTCTCCTCTCTTCTTTGCTTGCTCCCCCTGCAGGAATTGTTTGGTCTGCCCAGTGGACCCCCTGAAACTTTCACTGTCCCCTCCTAGGGCCAGGAAACCAGGTAAGTATCCTGAGTCAGGACTGGGTCAGACAGTCTCCTCTCTTGGGGACTCTTGAGGGTCCCCCTAGAAGGGTGCTTTGACTCTGGTTTCCTTCCTACAGTGTGTCCTCCATCTCTGTGCAGCTCTGTCATTACCATAGGGGACTTGGTTTTGGACTCTGACGAAGAAGAAAATGTCCAGAAGGAAGGAAGGGTGAGTAGGAAAGCACAGAAAGCTGGGGAAGGGCCTGAGCAGAACCAGAGAAACCCACCAAAATATGGAGGGCTCAGGGACTGAGATGATGATAGTATCTGCCTGCTCCCTTCTCTGCAGGAGTCTCTGGAAGACTATCAGAAGACAAAGTTTGACACCTTGATTCCCACCTTCTATGAATACCTCCCCGCTTCTGGCCCCAGTGCCATGTCTGTCCCTTCCATGACCACAGGGACAAGTCCAGACACTTAGGATAGGATGAGAATTCCCTCTGCACCCTGCCTGTCTCTTTCCTCAGCTCTATACACAGTTTAGTGGGAATAAAGTGGAAGCCCCAAGCGTGGTACCTGCCTTGCTAAAAACTCTGTAATCCTTGTTAATCTAAATTTGGATTTGTTAAACATGGTCTTGGTGTGAGGGAGGGCAGTGAAGGCTCTTACCAAGTTAGTGTAGGTCATTCCTTAGAATTGGCCTCACCAAGGCTGGAGGAATCCCTTTGCCTTAGCACTTCCCCTGGAAAATGTTGTTCACGTGTGCCAAGAAGGGTTGATAGAGAAATTTCCCTTTGCTATGCTAGAAATAGCTGTGTGTCATGATGCCAGGATGTACTTTGTAAACTCTCATGCCGCCAGATTACCCGGGAGTGGTGGCACTAGGATGGAGATACTACATGGAAAATGTGCTTCCTGTCCTTGACTCTACTATGCCAACTCTGCTTCTATTTGCCCTGGAACACCACTCAGATGCGAGGCTTGTGCAGAAAGATTCAGAATCTCTTTAAAGTCACTGAGGTCTCTTTATTGAGATATTTAAAATGCATCAACACTTCTGAGCTTTTTAGGTATTCAAAGATCCTATTTAATGAAGCTCATTACCAAAACATGATTTCAAGAGCCTAACTCTTCCAGATCAAAGCCATATTAAACACCTAGGTAGGAACCAGCATCTTTTCATTTTAATAATCTTCAGGATGCTGGGTCCCCAGTGTGCATTTGACTGTCTTCATTTTCTTAGCTTGGCTGCCTCGCTTCCTCCCCAGTGTGTGCCCTGGGCATTATGTGTGTACAGAGGACAGAATTACTGCAGGAGCCCTCAGCAGTGAGACAACAGGAAATGACTGAGTGATAAATAGCCATAGTAGTTTGGATGGGTGAGGAACCCACTTGGGAGGTGCTAGTGCCTTGAGAGGGCACAGCTGCTCAGGTCTAGCTCTCATCACTGAAGATTGGATTCACCTGCTGGGTGACCCGGATGAAGGTGGTTCTCCGGCTCAACTCCTTCAGTTTAGCTGCTCCCACGTAGGTACATGTGGAGCGGATGCCTCCAAGGATGTCTCGGATGGTATGTTCCACATCCCCTTTAAAGGGCACCTCCACCGTCTTTCCCTCTGAGGCCCTTAGAGGAGGAAAAACTTTCTTACCTTTCCCTTTTGGATTCATAAGCCCAATGGCTCTTCCCTGGTCTCTGGCATTTACCCCAGTTCACTGCTTTTCCTCCAAGAATCGTACCGTGCACCTCCCAGCAGCCAGGACTTCTGCCACCACCCTCTTGGTCACACTTTATAGGAACCCTCAGCTCCTGGACCTCTGCACATACCTGTACTCAGCCACTCCCCCAGCATACTTCTTCATGGCCATTTCAGAACTCATCCCATAAAAGAGCTTGTACTTCTTGCCATCTCTCTCAATGAGCTCACCACCTGATTCACTGTGCCCAGCCAGCATGCCGCCCAGCATCACAAAGTCAGCTCCTGCCCCTGCCAGCATCAAGAAGGGGGAAAAGAACTGAATCTGGTCCGGGTGCCCACATGCCCACCCTCAGAAGCAACTCACCAAATTCTCAGTCCTGTCAATGAGTCTAACATGTTACTGGTTTTGTTTCCCTAGCTGACACACAACCCACATAAGCCTGGTCTGCTCTGGCCTCTACTCCTCAGTGGGCCTGATTTCTCCAAGAATTGAAAAGGAATCTGGAGATTCCCTCCCTGGCTTCTGTTGTCGTTGTTGTTGTTGTTTTTGCTCCTTTTGCCATTTTGTTTCTTTTCACTATGTGCAGCCAAACAAGACTTGCTTCAAGTGTCCTCCAGGGGCAAAGGTTTCTAACTTTAGTCCAACAGTCCGGGGATATTACAGATGGACCTGGCCTGCACTTGGGCAGTCTCTATCAGAGTCTCAGGATTTCTCTTGCTGGCTTGCCCCAGATAACACTATAGCTTCAGGGTTACTGGTTCATATTGTGAGAGAATTTGAATGGCTTTCTCGGCCTCCCCAAGCCTGATCCTTGACCCTCAGAGGTGACTTATCCTCTTCTACAGGACTCTCCCTCCATGCTCTCCCAACATCCTTACCGAAAGCCTTGGCCACATCCCCAGGACAGCTGCAGCCTCCATCCTGCAAAGTAAGGACCACTAGGAAGAGACAACATGGATTTCCCAAGCATTCTGAACAATGTCCCTGCAGCCCACCTCAAAGCTGACAGGAACCCAGGACTCCTGAGCCACCGCTACCACAGCTTCCACACCACGCAGAAAAGAAGATGTTTGGCAGCCTTGTACCCTACCCTGCCCTTGGGCCTTACTGAAATGATGTGGCCCTTGAGGCCATGAGCAGCATCTGCACACTCCATCACTGCACTGAGCTGTGGGTATCCCACTCCAGTTTTCTTCCGGGTGGTGCACACAGAGCCTGAGAAGAATGCAATGAGAATGGTGAAGTGTTCACAGGCGTTTGACACCAGACAGGTAGCCTTTGGCACCCAGTGAGCCACCTTACCTGGTCCGATTCCTACTTTGATGATATCAGCCCCAGATAGGATCAGCTCTTCCACCATCTCTCCTGTTACTACATTCCCTGCCTGAGACAAAGCAATCGAAACAGGGCACTCTGAGGGTTAAAAATGAGAGGGGAGGTTGTGTGCTCTCATACACGCCAAACCTGAACCATAACCTTCCAACATTATTACAAAGAAGGGTACCTAGGTTCCCTCTACTGGGAAAGGACTGCTTCCCAAGCTGAGGTAAGGGGGTGAGTGGCCAGTGTCACTGTTGCACTAGGGGTAAAGCTGGAGCCCAACTGGACCAAGGGCAGAGCTGACTTACGGTAGATTATCTCCCTGTTCTTTCCAAGAGACCCAAACATACCCTGTCCTTATGCTGTTATGCCATAAAATCTCTGACTTCAGAGAAAGGAAAAGACATAGTAATGTAAGCTAAATACCTATGTGCATAGCTGTATTTACTTTGTATGGACAGTACAGAGAGACCCCTTGAGGCTGTGGAGAAAACGAGGCCTTGTCATCAGTCCCCTAAGCTTGTAAAAAAAAATAAAACTCTTCCATGCAACCCCTTTAATATGATTTTAGTACATGTCCGCTTCAGTAGGCAGATGAATATATATCATAGATACGTACAAGGCATGTGTTGAGGGACAGAGATAACTGCACTAACCAATCTAAACATTTTAAGCATGGAACCATGGGTTATCACCCAGTGACATGATTCAGTAGACTAGGAAAATGGTAATGCAGCACAGGAGAAATGAACTGATGTAACAAAATGGGAGTGTCAGGAAGGAGTAAAAGGAGGAATGTACCAACTACAGGGTAACAGAAACATACCATGATGGTGTGTTCGGGGAAGTGCTTCCGCACATCCTTTACAAACTCAACAAAGTGTTCAGAGTAGCCGTTTGCCACGTCCAGGCATATATATTTCACCTGGGGAATAGCTTCCAGGATCTGTTCCAGCTGCTCAAAGTCCGAAGAGCCTGTGCCTGAGCTGGCAGCTAAATGCTATGAAGAAAACAGCGCCACTGCGTGTCACAAATGACCCAGTGAGCAGCCAGCAGGGGAAGGTGAGGGTTCATCCCCAGGAAGCCAAAAAGAGATGCTTGGAAAACTGGGATAAGGAAGGGATCAGGAAAGGACCAGCATTACCTCAAGACAGTCAGGATTCTGGCTAGCAAATTCTTTCCACTGCTGGAGGCTGTAGTGTTTATGGACAGCTGTGAAGAGGGAGAACTGGGGAGAAGAAAGAGCCATCAAAAAGGAGAGAACTTCACTAGCATCTCTTTTGCTAGAAATAGACCTTTATAGTATTCTATTTGAGGAGAAATAGACTGAAATTTGGAAAACAACTTGAAGAAACTGCTGGTTGTGCTGGAATTTTAGTTTAACTATTATTCTCCCTACAAATACCAGTAGGGCTTTATACCATAAGCCAATGCTTGTCCAACACTAAGTACTAAGTCATCTGGATTGGATTTTACCTATCGGCACATACAGGGCTTCTGATTTAAAAGGTAACAAAGAAGGCAACCCGGGTGGCCCAGCGGTTTAGTACCACCTTCAGCCCAGGGCATGATCCTGGAGACCCGGGATCGAGTCCCACGTCAGGCTCCCTGTGTGGAGCCTGCTTCTCCCTCTGCTTCTCTCTCTCATGAATAAATAAAATCTTTAAAAAATAAATTAAAAAAATTTTTAAATGGTGATAAAGGGGCATCTAGGTGGCACAGTTGGTTAAGCATCTGACTTGGTTTTCAGCTCAGGTCATGATCTCAGGGTCATGAGATTAAACCCATGTTGGGTTCTCTGCTCAGCACAAAGTCTGCTTGAGATTCTCCCTATGTCTCTCCCACTCATGCTCGCTCGCTCGCTCTCAAATCTTAAGAAAAAAAAAAAAGTAACAAAGGCAAGCTGTTGGTGCAGTGGGACAAGCAGCAGACAAGAAAGAACCATGAAGAGGTTGGATGGAGCCAATGTCTGCTTGCACTGATTCAGCCCCTCCCCCTATGGTAACCCAGTACTGAACTAACCTATTTGGTATCTTCTGGTTCGTTTACTGGCAGTAATTCAGTGAGTCTAAATGCTCACAAAAAATAAGGCCTTAATGGAGCCAATAAGGTGCTACCCTATTCTTTCTCCATGTCCACTGGGGTAAAGGACAAATTTTTTTGGAGACATGGACAACCTAAAACGTCCATTTCATTCCATGTACTTAAGTCAACAAAGTTCAAGGATACAATTAATTCACCAGATTTGTATTCTCTAGGTCAACAAATTGCAAAACAATATCCCAGTACTTTGAGAAAGGCACTCAAAGGCCACTGTTAATGAATGAAAATTTTAAATGAAATATTTAAAAATAAAAAATAAAGATTTTATTCTTAAGTAATCTCTACACTCAAGGTGGGGTATGAACTCACAACCCTAAGATCAAGAGTTACATCCTCCACTGACTGAGCCAGCCAGGCACCCCAGTGCTTGTGCTTTATTTTTATTATTATTTTTTAAAAGATTTTATTTATTGGGGATCCCTGGATGGCTCAGCGGTTGGGCATCTGCCTTCGGCCCAGGGCGTGGTCCTGGAGTCCTGGGATCAAGTCCCACGTCGGGCTCCCTGCATGGAGCCTGCTTCTCTCTCTGCCTGTGTCTCTGCCTCTCTCTCTGTGTGTCTCTCATGAATAATAATTTATTCATGAGAGACACATACAGAGAGGCGCAGAGACATAGGCAGAGGGAAAAGCAGGCTCCCCACAGGGAGCCCGATGTGGGACTTGATCCCCAAACCGCTAGACCCTGGGATCACACCCTGAGCCAAAGGCAGATGCTCAACCACTGAGCCACCCAGGCATCCCACTAGTGCTTGTGGTTTAAAAGTGCAGGCATGCAAATAGACAAGAGAGCGGTTGACAGAGATAGCTCAAGTCTTCCAAATGACAAATCCAAGGAAGTCAAGTATCAGCTAGGAGTAAGGAAGTGCTATTGCTGTACTCATCAACACTACCTAGCTAAAGCTGGTACTGAATTTGCTTTCTCAGCAACACTCTGCCATCAATATGCTGATACACACACAAAAAAAATCACGAGGTCAGTAGACCTTGGAGACATGATGAGCACATCCAATTACATACCAAGCAAGAGATCTAGAAAAAAATATTTATATCCAACCTTATTATTACTGTGAAATTTGGCTATACCTCTAAAATCTTTTTTTTTTTTTAGCATTCATCAGCAGTACTGAAAGCCAGTCTCAAAGCATTAAGACAGTCCCCACAAAGTCCACGTATTATTCCAGCACATTTGTTAATGCTGAAGTCAGATTCACTATTCCTCAACTCTACTGTGCAGAGCAGGTGGACAATGGACAAGAAGATTCCTAAGCAGCTAGTGAATTGCAACAGCAATAAAGTACTAAAACTGTATAACTATCAACCTCAGAGAAGTGACAACAGACATTCCACAAAAACTTACAGCGATCAAAAAGAGAGAAAGGATGAAGTCCTTAAGGCTAACAGAGCCTTAAGCAGCAGCAGAATCCAACAATGAGGGCTACATGGATTAACCAGAAGAATGCATATGTTCTTTGAGTGCCCACAGTATCTATCTACCTTCTCAGCTACAAGTATAGAGGCAGGTAATATTACTGACAGGAGCAGCATCTTCTATTTTCAAAGTGAACAATAACCTGTACATAAGAAAAACACATTCCGTTTTGGGCACATCCCAGCAACTCCCAGAAACCTAAGACTTAAAGAAGAGGAAGATTTAAAAATAATAAAAATTGAAAAAGGATAGTAGACATGAAAGAAAATTAATAGCTGCTTCTTCTCTAGGATCTTCTAGCTACGAATTTTTGAACACTCAAACTGTATTTAGTTTCTGACTAAAACAGTGGATATTTTGTGTCCTAAACAACAGTGTTAACTGGAGGGATGAATGTGATTTGGAGGGGATGATCTGGGAGGTGGGAAAAGTTGGCAGGGTATGTAAACTGCTGGACAGGAGAAAAGGAAAAGTTATGTTTATGTATCAGAAAAATGGGGCAAAACTTAGCTTTGAATTTTATTAATTCACATGTGCCTTTGAGCTTACCAGATAAAGGGCATCAGTATTGGAGAAAATGGATAAAATGGATAAAAGTAAATTGGAGCATCCTAACTTACTTGCCAGATAGCTGACTTGGGATGGGGGTGGGGATGCAAATACCTCTGCAGTCGGCCCACACAACTGGTCATCAGTGAGGAACCTACATAAGGGAAGTCCTACCTTACAGAGAACCTTGGCCATCTCAAAGGTGCCCACAGTATCCATGTTGGCAGCAATGATGGGGATCCCAGTGTACACCTGCTTTGAGTTCCGAAATGAAAAGGATCTTGTGAGATCCACCTGCAGATATGAACAGGAAACAGCATTTCATCCATCAAATAAACAAGTATTGTAGGAGGAAAAGAACCAGGAATCATTCTCAGTCCTGGCATACCAGGAGCTTGGGGTCAAGACAGTGCAACTAGAAAAGCAGGCTCACCTCACTTCGAGACTTAAGGGTACTGCGTTTGGGCCTCAACAAGACATCCTTGAAGTCCAGTTTGATGTCACTGTCGATGTGAGGCATGATGGGGACCTTGGGGTAGCAACAGATCTGAAAACTGGAAAGCAAGAAAAGTCAGGTGTGGGGGGGATCAGAACCAATCTCCCCATAGGCCTTAATGCTAATGGCATGGCTCATCTTTCTCCTCGCTTAAATTATGGAAGATCAGGGCATTCGCTGAGGCATGGTCCCTCCAGTCTATCACCTCTATCTGTCTTTGATTGCAAGTACCCGTGGTATTTCCGTCCCAGGTACTATTTGTTGGGGAGAATTAGGATGGAGTCGTGAATGACCCCAAAAATGTGCATTCCTTGCCCCCACTACTCTTCCTTCTACCCTTTCAAAGACCAATTCGGGGTAAGAGGATGATTTGGGGGTGAGTAGGAGTAGGGGGCGTATTCCCACAATTAGTTTCCGGAATAGGGGTACTCACTTCCTGTCGCCGTGCCCAGCCGGCAGTTGACCACAGTAGCCCTTGCTTAGCAACTAGCCTCGTGCAGCCCCGCGGAGCCTTGTGGGCCGTGCCAACACGTTCCGCTAATTGCGGGCGGTAAGGATTAATTGGAGAATCCCGGTTTCGGCAGCGGCAGTGCGCGGTCTTCTGGGTAACAGGGTTCACACACCGAGCTTGCAGTTGGATCCGAGGGGCGGAAGACTACGACTCCCAGGGTGGAGCGGGTGGAGCTGTCCCCTGGCATGATGGGAGAGGTAGTTCGTTTCGACCCCGCTTTCCAAGCCCCGGCTCGCTAGGGACTCTAAGAGTCGCGGAGACGTCATCTCTGCTGTAACTAAACCGCCGCCTTCTTTTTATTTACGACACCACTAAAACGAAACGCGGGAACATTCCTGAGCTTTTCGGGAACCCGGTGGAAAGAAGTTGGGGGGGGGAAGAGGAAGGGAAGGGGTGGAGCCAGACAGTGACCCGGAAGCAGAAGTGACTTCCACAGGCGGATTGCTGGGGAGCGGCAGCGGCGACCGCAGCGGTGGAAGCAGCAAATTATCTGTGTGCAGCTCCAAACTGGGAAGAAGATGCTAATTAAAGTGAAGGTGGGAGCACCTCCAGCCTTGCCAAGACGCTGTGGTACTGGGCTGGCCGCTGTGCCTTGCGGGAGAAGCAGGGAAGGAAAACCACGCCTTTCCCGAGCCTGGAGGGTGCTGATAGCCTCAGGGTTCCGCGCGAGGGGTGATGGGAAGTAGCCCCCCCCAAGAGGGCTTTGAGGGCTGGGGACCCCCCCCGCCCCGAATACCGGGTCGGGTCCTGCTTTCTCACCAGGACTGTGCTATGACCCAGATGGAGGCCGCCTTTGTCTGGGGTCTCGCTCTCCTAGAACCCCCACGGTCATAGAGAAGGCCAAGCAGCAGCCTGGCTCGCCTTCTCGGATTCTAGGAATAAGCTGTAATCTCCATTCTGCATTGCCCTTCTTACCTGCTTCTCCCAGCCCCTAACGCAACTGCTTCCAAGCACGGCACAAAAACGTTAGCCTGGGGAACCGAGGGCCTCTCAGGAGCTAGACTGTAAGCCTTTGCTAGCTGTCGCCAATGTGCGGTGTCTCAGCCGGCCTTCAGGAACCAAAGCTGGGAGTGTGTTCAGTCAGCACCTGCCTTTCTGAGCCGGGCCTCCTGGACCAGCCTCACTTCCTTGACTGAGGCAGGTTAGTTATCCGTGCCCTGGTTCTTGGAACTAGTAGCGTTTCTTACATCTCCATCTCTCGCGTGATTCTTCACCAATTCCGGACTCTCATTAGTCCTATCTGCTATTGCTTCTTTCGTACCTACAGACCGAGAGAGAAACTAAAAATTGACGCAGTGCAACATTAGTTTGACCTTTTTACTGCAGAGTAAGTCTGTCATCAGCTCTTTAGTATATTTACCATGCTTAACGGCCATTCTTAACCTCTTCAGTCTTTCCAACTCATTTCTTAGCTGGGGATTGAGGCCAAAGAGCATGTTAAAAATCATGGTTTTTCAAACTTTGATTAGACTAAAAGTCACTAATTGCAAGATCAATTCAGTGGGTCTCAAGCAACATTAAAAGAAAGAAAATAGAAATATCAGGATATTGTTTTGTGAAATTTTTGTTCTCGTTATATATATGTATATGTTCAATATATATGAAACACGTTTGTGTTATTAGCCTGTATGTAATTCTTAGTGTGAGTCACTGTCGAAGTCTGAGAAACACTAGAATGCTTTTGAATATGGATTCTCACATCCTCTTAGAGGTTATTAGTCATGTTCAGGGTTTTGTAAACTTCTAAAAATCTCAACCTACCTACACTAAGAAAATCTTACTAATGTCCCGTACAAACACAAAAAACTTATCATATGTGGTAATGCTCTGATATTTCCAGTTCCATTCTAGGTAGATTTCATAACTCACTGATGGATTGAGACCTGCACTTTAAAAAAAACCACTGCGTTCTGGTTGGGTTTTTCACTTTAAACGTGCACAAGAATCACCTGGGGATTTTGTTATGCTGATTCTAATTCCGTGGGTCTACGGTGAGCCTTGAGAGTCTGTATTTCTAACATGCTCTTGGGTGATGCTGGTGCTGCTTGTCTGGGGACTACTACTAGATTTTGTCTCTTTGAATCCATTTTTTGTTTAGTATTTCTCTACAATTATAAGTCTCCTTTCCTGAAACACTTTTCTTTGTGCCTCCACAAACAGGTTTCTGTGTCCTTCATCTTTTTTGTTAACTGCATTTTAAAAAATAGGTTAAATGCAAACGAAAGCAATTAGTTAGCTCTTCTTTACTATAGGTTTTTTTTTTTACTATAGGTTTTTATTAGCACAGTTCCTTTGTGAATTCTTCAACTGTCGTCTCCATGTAGCTAATTTTTCCCATATCTCTTTCTGCAGTCCTTTGCAACAAAATCTCTCCTGATTTGTCTTCTCTTGATGTCTCATCTCTGAGAAATTAAATACATCCTCTTCAGCCTTAGGCCATCTTTCCAATACTCATCTCATACTGATCTTGTCAATCTACCAGGTATCTGGAACCCAATTCTTTAGAGTCATTGTTCACTTACAGAACCTAATTTTTCCTTTGAGAACTTCTTTTTTACTTGACTTTCTTTCCATTCCCATTACCCTTATTCTGGTCTAGGGTTTCATTAATTGATGTCTTTATTTCTCTGTAATACTTCCAACCAGGTTTTCCTACTATGTATCTCCTACTATGTAGACTCTAAAGTTCAGAGTCTAAGCTGAAACATGGCATACAAAAAAAAAAAAAATCAGTGTACAGGTCTTCTGTAAATTTCTTTCTTTTGTGGCTCAGCAGTTTAGCACCTGCCTTTGGCCCAAGGGCATGATCCTGTGGTTCTGGGATCGAGTCCCACATCAGACTCCCTGTGTAGAGCCTGCTTCTCCCTCTGCGTGTGTGTGTCTCTCTCTCTCTCTCTCTCTCTGTGTCTCTCATGAATAAATAAATAAAATCTTTAAATTTTTTTCTTTTTTTCTTTTCTTTTCTTATTTATTTGCAAGCGCATGCAAAAGTGGGGGGAGGGGGAGAAGCCAACTCCCCACTGAGCCAGGATCCTGGGATCATGACCTGTTCTGAAGGCAGACGCTTAACCAACTGACCCATTCAGACGCCCCTTCTTTAAATAATCTTTTTTATTTTAGTACTCCTTGACCCCACATCCTGCATCAGGATCTAGAACATTTTCACCCATACCCTGTGAAAATCCCATAGGTTAGTTTTGCTTGTTTTTGAATTTCATATAAATGGAGTTATAGGGTATGTAATTTTATGTCTAGTTTCTTTCAGCATTGTGTCCGTTGTCGTATCTGTGTAGTTCCTTCTTACTGTGTAGTATTACATTGATTGACTATCACAATTTGTTTAGCCATTCTCCTGTAGATGGACATTTGAGTTGTTTCCTGTTTCTGGCTGTTATGAAGACGGCTTCTATTGTTATACAAGTTCTTTTGTAGACATATATTTTCATTTACTTTGGGTATATACCTGTTAAGGAAATTACTGAGTCGTGTGGTAAATCTATGTAAATTTAAAACATACTGCCAAACAGTTCTCTAAGGGGTTGTACCATTTTACATTCCCATTCGCAGTGAATAAGCATTCCAGCTCCTTTATATCCTAGCTAATTTTTAGTTATGTCCTTTTTATTTTAGCTATTAAACTAGGTGTGAAATGTTAATTTCATTCCGGCTTTTTTTTTTTTTTTAAGGTTTTATTCATTTGAGGGAGAGCATAGGGAGGAGCAGAGGGGGGAAGAGAAAGCAACCCTACCTGCTGAGTGGTGAACCGGAGGCTGGGCTCAATCCCAGGACCTTGAGGTCCTGACCTGAGCCAAAGGCAGACACTTTTTTTTTTTTTTTTAACTTTCTCTTTTTATTGAAGTATAAATGACATACAATATTACATTAGTTTCAAGTGTACAACATAGAAATTCAACAGTTGTATAGATTGTGAAATGACCTAGCTCTCTGACAGAAGAAATAGAGGATTATACCTAGTTGATCAGTTTTATTTTCCTGAATACAACAGAAGAAACTCTACAAAATTATCCTTGACTCATCCCACATAGGAAAAAAAAGTATATTTCCGGTGAATTTGCACATATCCCCACTCTTTGTATACTTGCATTCACTGACCACCACTAAGGGAAACATACACACACACACACTACAGACACACACTCATTTTAGAGGATTCTCATCTCTTATACTTGATTTACTGGGAGAAATTGCTTCCTTATCATTTAGGCATTGGCAAGAAGCCAATCATTAGCTTAGCTCTGCAGCACCCCTAGGTTTCTTGGTTAATGAAAATAATTATCAAGTCTGTAACTAGGGGCAAAAATTGAAAAGCCTTGGATCAACAATTTTAGCACAGTTTAAAAACTACTTTCCAGTGCCAAATAAATAGATTAGCCTAAGAACCATCTACAGGTCTTCAGTATTCTCTTGTGTATAGAAAATAATACCTTGCTTATATAGAGAATAAACTCTCTTTTTACATTTCTCTTTCTTCTCCCTCTATATCAAAGGCAGACACTTAACTGACTAAGCCACCCAGGAGCCCTTCATTCAGATGTAAACTGATGTGATTTCACCCAACATAGCACTTTGGCATTATACCTTGTGTTTGGATAGTAATATTCAATATGGCATTTCCTTTTATACTGGTTCTAGTCATTGTATGTCTCACCGTTTCTTGGTTGTAAATATTTACTTGGAAAAGATTGTTGGTGGGCACCTGGGTGACTCACTTGGTTAAATGCCTTCTGCTCAGGTCATGCTCCCAGGGTCTCTGGATCAAGCCCCATGTTGGGCTCTCTGCTCAGCAGGGAGCCTGTTTTTCCCTCTCCCTCTGCCTGCCGCTAGCTCCCTGCTGCTTGTGCTTTGTCAAATAAATACATTAAAATCTTAAAAAAAAAAAAAGAGAAAGATTGTTGGCAAGAGCTGGATCACTTAATTTCTTTTATATCCCCTCTGGTGCCTAAAGCAGTATGTTGGGTTTAGGTTCATCATTGACTTGCTAAACAGCATTGAATGTATTCCAAAGTCACAGTGACCAGATATGGGGGAAGAAACGCACTAAGACATATCAAGAATGTCTTTTAAAATTGTCCAATTCTTTGAATTTTAATTATGTACAATTTCAAACATATACAACAAGAGAGCGGAGGATATAAAGCATCTCATATCCAGCTTCAAAAACTATCACCTCATGGCCAATCTTAATTATATTCACTAACTTTCCTTACCTGATGTTTTTTTTTTTCTTACCTGATGTTTTAAGAAGCAAATCCCAAATAGCATAGCATGTGTTATTTGTATTTATTTAGTATTTATATGTAAAAAAAGGACTTTTTTTCTAAATTAACTATAATTATCACATCTAAAAGATTAAGTGAGTTCTCACTATCCTCAAATGTATCCCATTCTCTTATTTGTTTTGTACAGTTTGAATGTGAGTCCAACTAAGATCCATATGTTGCATTTGGTTGATAGGGATCTTAAGTGTTTTTCAAAAAACCTGTAATTCCCCCTTTTTCCCCTTTTTGCTGAATAAACTAGGTGGTGCGATAGAGTCTCCCACAGTTTGGATTTTGCTGATTACATTCCTATGCTGACTTTTTTGTTTTTAAAGATAGATTTATTTATTTATTATTACTTTTTATTTATAAAAGAGGGAAGAGAAGCAGGCTCCATGCAGAGAGCCCAGTGAGGGACTTGATCCCAGAACTCCAGCAAACGCTCAACTGCTGAGCCACCAGGCCTCCCGACTTATTTTTAGAGAGCAAGAGAAAGAGAGCGGGAGCAAGCACTCACAATCCCAAGCGGACTCCCTGCTGAGCAGGGAGCCTGAGGTAGGGTTCCACCTCAAGACCCTGAAAACATGACCTGAGCTGAAATGAAGAGTCGGATGCTCAACTGACTGAACCACCCAGGCCGCTCTTCCCGTGTTGATTTTTAATATATATTCCTTCAGTATTTCCTGTTGATTGGTAATAACATCTAGAAGCTTGATTTGTCTTTTGTATGTGTTCTTGTGAGAATAATTTATAGACGGTGGTATGGTATGGAATTCTGTCAACTTGTTTTGCATTCTATGATGTTAGTCATTGCCTAGGTCTGTTACAATTCTTTGGTGATTACAAAATGGGGGTGTCTAATTTTATTGTTACTTCTCATATTAGCTGGAATGCTCTAACAGTACCTATTAGTCACATGGGCTATTGAGCGCTTCTTGACAAGTTGCTAGTGAGACTGACTGAGTTACCTATTTCTTTTTTTTTTTTGTATTTAATTTTACTTATATAAATATAAAGCCTGAGACTTTATTTAGTCAGTGAAAAACTTAAGTATGCTCAGAACAAGTTAGGTATGTAAATCTACTTTTTTAATTGTAAATTAAGAAATTTAAATATAGATCAGGTGTTTCAGATGAAAATTTACCATCTGAATTGAGGCATGCTTGCAAGTATGAAAAGCACACAGAAATTTGAACATTTGGTTAGAACAGAAGAATGCAAAATATATTGTTTTATGTTATACGTTGAATTGATAATATTTTGAATATATTGGGTTTAAGAATATTAAAGTTAATTTGACCTTTTAAAAATGTGACTGCTAGTATATTTAAAATTGTATGTGTGGTTTGCGTTACATTTACATCTCTTGGACAGTGCTGCTTTACAGAATCATTTTCTTATACTCTCATCAAGGACATTGTTCTAAAAATAATATTTTTCTCATTACAATGTATCCATGATATTAAAAAAAAAGAAAAATACAGAAATGCACAAGTGATACAATTAAAAGCATCCATAATCTCACAACTCAAGATAAAAACATTCATGAATATTATCTTTCCAAATTTTTTTTAAAGATTTTATTTATTTTTTTAACATTTTTAAAATTTTAATTTATTTATGATAGTCACACACAGAGAGAGAGAGAGAGAGAGAGAGAAAGAGAGAGAGAGGGAGAAGCAGGCTCCCTGCACCGGGAGCCCAACGTGGGACTCTCGATCCAGGGTCTCCAGGATCGCACCCTAGGCCAAAGGCAGGCGCCAAACCGCTGCGCCACCCAGGGATCCCTCTTTCCAAATTTTTTTGAAACCATATGGATGGATACACATATGTATTTTGTGGGTTTTTTTTTTTAAACAAAATTGGACTTATATCCTTATTCCACACATTATTTGAGGATTATGTAATTTTCCCTCTGTCATAATTTATTTAACCCTCAGTTGTTTGATATTTAGGTTGATTGTAATTTTTCAGTACCGAAAGGCTATAATGACCATTGTCATAGATACACTTTTTAACAGTCATGATTATCTTCCTTAAAGTGTTGTTATGGGGACACCACTTTGCCAGATTGTTCTTTGGATATATAGGCTTCTACAGTCAGAAACAAAGGCCAGTCCTTAGAGTTTTAAATTTTACAAACCAGTAATTTTTTTTTCTTAATGTCATTAGGTCCAAGCATCCTAGCCTTGGGAGAGCAGTTCTTTTAGTCTTTTTTTTTTTTTTTTAGGATTTTATTTGAGAGAGCGCATGAGTAGAAGAAGGGGCAAAGGGGAGAGGGAAAAGCAGACTCCCCTCTGAGCAGGGAGTACAATGGAAGCAGGACTCAATCCCAGGACTCTGGGGCCACCAACTGAGCCAAAGGCAGACCCTTAACCAACCGAGCCACCCAGGCGCCCCTCTAAGGGTACTTAATACTCTTTAAAATTTCTTATTTTAAATCAGAATGAGTATTTGTTTATTATAAATGTCATGGAGTATATTTTTATTAGAAATTTTAATAGTGCAGATAAAGGGAAAGTTACCCTTGATAAACCCTCTCCTCAGTGCTACTCTCCTCAAAGATAATTACTGTTACAGGAGATATGTATGCTTTTAATCCTTTCTTCTATGCAAATACATATGTATATAGCTACAAATGGAAAATGATACTTAATTATACATTCTTTAGATCTTTCTGTGTTAGTGTACAAACTGTTGCTAATAAACACTTCATTCTGTACCATAGTTGAATAGTTTATTAATAGGCACTAGGCTGTTCCTAATGGTTTACAGTAAACCTGTTTAATAAACACTTTCTTCTTCGGATATTTGCTCAAGTTTCAGGTTTTTCCTTTAAGTTAGTTAATCTAGAAATAGATTATCTGCTTGAAGAATTCTTGCATTTAAAGTATTAAGATCAGGGCACCTGGGTGGCTCCGTTGGTTGAGTGTCTGTCTTCAGCTCAGGTCCTGATCCCACAGTCCTGGGATTGAGTCCGGCTTAATGCTTCTTGCTCAGCAGGGAATCTGCTTCTTCCTCTGCCCCTCCCTACTGTGCACTCTTTCTCACTCTCAAAATAAATAAAATCTTTTTAAAAAATAAAGTATTAAGATCAATAAAGTGAAATAATTTATGAATGACACAGAATTGCAAACTTTTCATTTTGTCCGAAAGGGCTTAAAGAAAACACCGTATGTTGTTTCTGTCATTCAGAACTTTTTTAGTTTTTATTTATTTTTAATTTTTAGAAAAGATTTTATTTTAGAGAACATGGGGAGGGGCAGAAGGAAAGGGAGAGAGAATCTCAAGCCGACTCTGAGCTGAACACAGAGCCTGACTCAGGCCTCCATCTCATGACCCTGAGATCATGCATGACCTTAGCCCAAATCAAGAGTTGAACACTTAGCCAACTGAGTCTCCCAGGTGCCCTGAATATATTTTTATGAAAAATCTCACTTTTGTCATTTTTCCCATAAATTGTCACACAGCCCAGCATGGGTTGGGGTAGAATCTTGAGAATCACTATTGTAATTTACTCTTTTGCACCCAAATAAATCTAAAGGAGTTACTCTTGGATCTTTAAAAAATATTTAAAAAAAAATTTTTTTTTACTGAACTGATTCTCATGGTTGAGAAATTAGGTCCTAAGTACTGTCATCATGCTGATCAATGTGAATACCATAAGTAGAAACCATATGTTGGGATCCCTGGGTGGCGCAGCGGTTTGGCGCCTGCCTTTGGCCCAGGGCGCGATCCTGGAGACCCGGGATCGAATCCCACGTCGGGCTCCCGGTGCATGGAGCCTGCTTCTCCCTCTGCCTGTGTCTCTGCCTCTCTCTCTATCTCTCTGTGACTATCGTAAATAAATAAAAAAATTAAAAAAAAAAAAAAAAAAAAAAGAAACCATATGTTATTTTTTTAACCTATCACAGCATACATTGGGTCCCAAAACCAGACCAGTGAGACTCAGGCAGTTACTGTGTACAGAGCTTTAAAAAAAAAAAAAAAAAAATGGGCACAGGCACTGGGACCAGAGGGTGTGTTTGGGTCTACACTCTCCTTTTGATTTCATAGGCATGCTTTTTAACTTATCCAAGCCCCATTTTCATCTATAAAATGGTAATAGTGATAGTACGTATCTCATGAATACTTACAAGGATTAAATATATTGATGCACTTAGGGGAGTTTCTGGCTGTTGGAAAGTGTTAATTAAATGTTGGCTGTGGTCATAATGTAATCATTTGTGTGCTTAGCCCTTTCACAAATACTCATCATTTATGTGTCAAACTGTGCTTTGTGCTTAGATTAGGAAGATGAATTTCTGTTTTTTCTGAAGGTCGGAGTGTAAATTAGAGGGTTTGACACTTAAACAACTAGCAATAGGTATTAAAGTGCGCTGGGAACCAGTCATCAATTCTAAAGGGTCCTTGAACATTTGGGAAAGAGTGGGGGAGCGTATGGGAACAAAGAAAACAGTAGAAACAAAGAAATATTCCTAATCAGGCTGGTGTGGTCTGGATTACTGTAGACTGGTGTGCAGATAGAGCTTTAAGAGCAAGGATGAAAAAAAAAGCAAGGGTGAATGGGAGATTAAATTAGATGAAGCACAACATTTTATTATTTTAATTTATTTATTCATAGAGACACACACAGAGAGAGAGGCAGAGACACAGGCAGAGGGAGAAGCAGGTACCATACAGAGAGCCCGACTTGGGACTCGATCTCGGGTCTCCAGGATCAGGCCCTGGGCTGCAGGCAGCGCTAAACTGCTGCGCCACCGAGGCTGCCCGAAGCACAACATTTTAAAGTATACAATCAGTGTAATTATTACATGTATTAGCAGCTTTTAGCCTGTGGAAGAAGTCAAGACTAGAGCTGCAATTTAGTACTTAGGTAGGAGTCTGGAGAAGTTAGAGGAGAATGGAATATTGAATTTTAGTGTTACTTAAAAAGCTGGGACGCCTGGGTGGCTCGTCTGACTTCATCTCAGGGCATGATCTCAGGGTCCTGGGATCAAGCCCACGTTGGGCTCCCTGCTCAGTGGGGAGCCTGCTTCTCCTCCTTCTGCCCCTCCCCCCGCTTGTGCTTGCTCGCTTTCTTCAAATGAATAAAATTTTTAAAAAACAACAACAAAAAGCTGGTTAGAGGTGGTCTCTGGTGTCCCTGAGAATTTGAGAAATTATATGTTAATTGCTAGCTTTAATAAGGAAACAGAAGTGTCCTGATTCAAAGGCATGCTGTCCTTAGAACATCTCTTACTGCTATCTCATCAAAGGAATGCCAATATTCTCTTGGATTATAATGAGGTGGGGTGGGAGGATGGGGGGGGGGTAAAATGGTTCACAGCATCTTGTCCTATCAAAACTGTCTACAGCCTAAAAGTGTTTGATAGATACAGGTATGGGTCACATTCTTCAAGCAGCTTTGCCTCGAACATGCTTCTCTCAGAAGCTGTAGATCCCCAGAGACCAGAGCAGGGTGTTTTATGTAGAAAACTTGTATGTTAGGCTGTAGGACTCATAAAACACTTGCCTGTTTCAGACGCTGACCGGAAAGGAGATTGAGATTGACATTGAACCCACAGACAAGGTAATATATGGCCAATACTTCATGCCTGTCTCCCTACATGCACATTTGTGTGGATATGCTGATGAACTCAGTCCTTTTCCCTCTCATGCTATCTGCATAGCTCTTGTTCTTTCCACTTCCATGGTTCTACCCCTTAGCAGTCCCTGATTACTTGTACCCCTAAAGGTGGAGCGAATCAAGGAGCGTGTGGAGGAGAAAGAGGGAATCCCCCCACAGCAGCAGCGGCTCATCTACAGTGGAAAACAGATGTGAGTTTGACATGGGTATGAGGTGTGGCAATTTTACATGAGGTTGAGGGAGCAAATACTGGAGGAGGAGCCTCAGATCCTTTGAAGCCTATGAATTCCTTCTCAGAATAAGATTTTTGCAGACATAAAATACATAGATTTACAAAATTATATTGAGATACAGTTCTCAAACTACTAAAAACAAGTTTGTGATATAATATGCAGTTTGTTAATACATTAAGATCTAATAGTGGGTCTAATTACCATAATTTTGACATTTTCAAAATATTTGCAAACAGTTGTAATATGATATGAAAATAATTTCTGTTGTTAACACGTGGCTCATGTTGCTAATACCACTGTGGGTTTTTTGCCTGTGTTCACAATTAAAAATATCAAATGTCAGTTAAGGGTTAGTAAAAATAAAGATGTAATTTTTTTTCTCACCTGAGTTCATAAACCAGGAAAAAGACTTAAGAAACCCAGTGTGAGAATCCTGTTCTAGATGGTATTTCTAAGGTCTTTTTTTCCCCCTCTTCCTGCAGGAATGATGAGAAGACAGCAGCTGATTACAAGATCCTAGGTGGTTCAGTCCTCCACCTGGTGTTGGCTCTGAGAGGAGGAGGTGGTCTTAGGCAGTGATGGGCCCTCCCTCCATTTTACCTCCTTACCCTGTCACTCATAATGAGGCACCATATATCCTCTCACTCTGTGGGATATCAGAGCCACTGCCCCCTCTCCTGGATGCTCAGTCTTGTTTGGTGGGAGAGGGTGAGGACCCCAGGATGCAGTGTTCCTGGCCCAAAGGGCCCTTGCTGGCTATTGGGTTTTAGTTTGCAGTCCTGTGTGCTTCCCTCTCTTACGGCCATGTCCCTAGTTGTCAATAAAATATTTCCTAACCTCCTGGAATCTTTCTTGTATTGCACAAATGTGACTGAAATGGGCCCCGTTCACGCTCATTTACACCTCTGAAGAAGTAGGACAATGGAGGGGAATGTGCCCTTGGGGTGGGGATTATCAGACTTTAGGAAAGTCCACTCTAGGTGGTCTGGAACCGGGGTTTACTAGCTCAGGAGATCTAATTACTGGCATCTCTTCCCAATCCCCTAAGTGATTTCATGCCGGTAGCTTGAAATTGGCCACAAGTGACAAACAATGCAAACTGGTTGTTGCACATTTACCAGTATACTACTGATGTGGGAGGTAGAAACCGGGACAGTGATTCCCTTTGTAGCCCCACTGGACATTTGGGCCTGATTCCAGAAGGGCTTCAATCAAGGGCTTTACGAACACTACATCTGTTGTGGCTAGAGTGCTGCTCAGGGCTCTGGGTGCTATACTTGTAGAGAGAGGCAGATTTGGAGAAAGGTTGGGGAGTGACAAGCTCTGGGTCGCTTAGGTCTCAATTGGTAAGATAAAGTGCCAGAGGCTCCTCTCCCTGGCTTCACTGGTTTAGCCCCCTGCGGCCAGGCTGGGTGGAGTGGAGAAGGAGGCAGGTGCCCTGGAGAGGCCGGACCCGGGTCCGGGCCGGGGCGCCAGCGCTTTGCCGCGGTCCCTCCCCCGCTCCCCCAGCAGAAGGCGCTCTGGCGCGGTCTCCAGGCCCACGGCCGCAGCCCCGCGCCGCGCCGCTCTAGTCGCCGGTTCTGTGAGGCGGGCGGGGCAGGGGTAGCCGCCGCGGAGAGCCTCGCCTCGGAGCGCGCAGCCGGCCGGCCCGGCCATGGCGCGGCTCCCGAAGCTGGCGGTCTTCGACCTCGGTGAGGCGACGGGCCTGGGGAGCTCTCCTTTTCCAGACCCCGGCCGCAGCGCCCGAGGCCTGCGCGCCCCGAGCCTGAACCCGCCTCCGTCCTCCCGCAGATTACACGCTCTGGCCGTTCTGGGTGGACACGCACGTAGACCCCCCGTTCCACAGGAGCAGGTGAGGCGGCGCTGGCGGGGCGGGCGGCGGCCGGGCCGGGCCGGGCCGGGCCGCGGCTGAGCGCGCTCTCGCCCTCCAGCGACGGGGCCGTCCGGGATAGGCGGGGCCAGGCCGTCCGACTGTACCCAGAGGTGCCTGACGTCCTGCAGCAGTTGCAAGACCTTGACGTGCCCGTCGCGGCCGCTTCACGGTAAGGAGAGCCCCTGAAGAACGCCGCCGGCCTCACGCCGGGAGACGCGTGCGGGAGACGTCTCGCGGAGCCGGGTGGCTGCAAGAACCTGGGCCGTGCAGATTTGCACCTATTTGCGTATCTGAGGTACCGTCTCCGGTGCCTTTTGTTGATTAAACATTGGCCCAGCGCCGCCTGTGTCAGACGGGGACGCTAGGGAGTTGAGTGAGGACCGAGGATGCCTACCTATCCCAGAAAAATAACAAGTTGATTTCCCCTTGGTTCAACATAACTTGGCTTGCAGCCCAGGCCTTCCGGATCCCATCTAGGACACTTTTTTGTAGGACGGGGGAGATCGAAGGGGCCAACCAGCTACTGGAGCTCTTTGGCCTTGACAGATATTTTGTTCATCGGGAAATCTATCCAGGCAGCAAGGTCACCCACTTTGAGAGGTAAGCGGAGGTAAGGGTAGGAACGGGGAGACCAGAGAGGAGGAAGGAGCTAAGAAGCCAGCGTGGCCCTTCCCTGCCCCTCCTTGCACAGGTTGCAGCAGAAGACTGGAGTTGTTTTCTCCCAGATGATCTTCTTTGATGACGAGAAGCGGAATATCGTAGACGTCAGCAAACTAGGTACTGAATGGTGAGGTTAGCCCTTTGGGGGATGAGGAGAAAGGGTTACTATGAGGGGTTAGGCAGGTAGGCACAGGATGGGTAGTTTGCATGATAGCCTTGGGTGAGAGGACAACAAGGCCTGATGAAATGTGGCTTATTTTCTTTCTAGGAGTTACCTGCATTCATGTCCAGAATGGAATGAATCTTCAAACCCTAACTCAAGGACTAGAGACATTTGTGAAGGCCCAAGCTGGGCCCTGAGATCCAGGCCTGTGGATGAGCCTCATTTGAGGCATAAAACTGAAAGGAAATCAGGAAGGCATTTTCAGGTGTATTTGTAAATTATTAAAGTATGTTTGTGTGCGACGGAAGAGAGCTTCCGGCTTGTATCTACTTTTCTAGCGTTGTAGCCGGCATCTGTTATCGGAGGGGCCAAGAGCAGAGCTAGCGGCATTAGGCTTCATCGGGGCACTCCCAACTGTGACCCCCTTGTGCTCGCCCGGTCCGCACCCCGTTTCCTGAGCTCTGTCGAGCGCCTGAAGAACACTTCCACTGGCCCCAAGTAGTGGAATCCACGATTCTGCACACTCCCTTCCAGGAAAACAAACCTTGGGGTTGGGGTTGGGGTGGGGGCGGCCTTTCTATAGCCCAAAGTGAAGCGGCCGCTTTAAGGGGAGTGGGTGGGTTGGGGTGGCTCGGGTCACGTGGTAGAAGTGGCCGGGTCGGCTCCAGTTGATGATGTCGCGGCGGGGCCCCAAGGAGGGATTGGCCCAGGCCTGTCTGAGCGCTGAGGCCGCTCCCTCCCGGGGGCAAGGCGGAAGTGGCGGGACGCGCAGTGGGGCGGAGGCGGGCCAGCGAGGGTGGACATGAGTGGTCTCGGCAGACTCTTCGGGAGGGGTGAGCCGGGGCGACGCTGGTCGGCGGGAGGTGCTGGCCGCGGGGCTGTGGGGCAAGGCCGCGGCCCCGGGCGGTCCCGAAAACCCGGTCCGCGGCCCAGCGAGGCCTCCTCACGTGGCAGGAGGCCCCGCCTTGTCGGGGAGCCTGGCTCTGGCTGCCCTCCCTTCCCCGCCCCCCGAGGGAAGAGCGGGGGGCCGGCCCCAGACGTGAATGGACGCCCCCACTGTTGAGGCTGGGTGGGGGGGATGAGTCCCCGGCTGTCGTCATCTAGCCCTTCCCGAAACGCTGGTGCACCCTTTATGCCGGCCAAGGGAATCTGAGGTGGTGAAGGAGGACTGCCTACTTAAAGCTCCTGGTGGGGGACAAAAACTGGCACGCACAGTGTAGGGTAGCAACTCCATGGCGGGGATGCTCCTACCAACCAGGAAGCGCCGAAGCCGAAGCAGTGTGGGGGGTTGTGACCCAGAAGGCTAGAGGTATGCGTGGAGAACTGAGATGCTCTAGGGAGAGGTAACTGCAGGACAGCAGGAAAGAGTCTGGTGTATTTGGGGGAAAGGAGTTCTGGCGGCCCTGTGTGCGAGCGCGCGTGCTAAAGAGGATGGAGAGGGACACCTGGGGGGCTCAGGTGGTGATCCCCCGGTCCTGGGGTGGAGTCCCTCATCGGGTTCCCTGCGGGGAGCCGCCTTCTCCCTCTGCCCGTGTCTCTGCCTCTCTGCCTCTCATGAATAAGTAAATAAAATCTTAAAAAAAAAAAAAAAAAAAAAAAGGATGGAGAGGTAAACAAAGGCCAGACCAAGAAGGGCCTTGTATTTCTCATTAGTTTTGGATTTTATCCTGTAGAGGCAATAGAGTGTGGAAGGATTTTAAGCAAAGGCTGTCCTTTTCTTTCTTTCTTTCTTTCTTTCTTTCTTTCTTTCTTTCTTCTTTCTTCTTTCTTTCTTTCTTTTTAATTGTTAGAAGTGCAGAAAAGGAAGGGGAAAATTGAGATCAGATTTTTTTTTTTTTCCCTCTAGTCCCAGTACTTTATTCAGTTTGATCCTGTGGAGTCAGGACCTTGGGCATCTCCTAGGACAGCAAATGGAACAGTGATTATAAAAACAGACCAAACTTTGGTTGGGAGATGATAACTGGGAGGCTGTGCATGTGTAGGGACAGGGGGTGTATAGAACTCTATGCCTTCCACTCAGGTTTGCTTTGAACCTAAAACTGCCCTGAAAAACAAAGTCTATTATTTAAAAAAAAAAAAAAAAAAAAAAAAAAAAAACCTAGAAATTACTTGAAAGGCAGCTTGGAATAGCAAAAGAATACTGGATTTGGAAGTCATACTACCACCTTTCGATTCCTCCTCAATTCTTACTGGTTGTGATTCTAAACAAAAAAATTTCACATCTCTGTAACTTTTCATATGTGTAAACTGAAGATAATACATTCATTGTAGAGAGTCATTTTGGGATTCATAACACAGTGAAGTGCCTCGCACACATTATGCACTCAGTGACTGGTGGCTAATATTCTTCCTTCACATAATATGGGCCTGCTTGATTGGACTCCAGGGAAGAAGGAGAAGGGGCCAACCCCTGAGGAGGCAATACAGAAACTGAAGGAGACAGAGAAGATACTGATCAAGAAACAGGAGTTTCTGGAACAGAAGATTCAACAGGAGTTACAAATGGCCAAGAAGCATGGGATAAAAAATAAGAGAGGTAATGGGGGAGAGGTGCCAATGGGGCGGGCCTAGGTGGGAAGCAAGGGATTTTGGTTCTGATGTTCAGGGTGTGGGCTGGGTCAGCCGCCCTACAGGCTTTGCGGAGGAAGAAAAGATTGGAACAGCAGCTGGCACAAACCGATGGGACATTATCCACCCTGGAGTTTCAGCGTGAGGCCATTGAGAATGCCACCACCAATGCAGAAGTGCTTCGTACCATGGAGCTTGCTGCCCAAGGCATGAAGAAGGCCTACCAGGACATGTGGGTACGGGGGGAGGGAAGCAGGGGACCCAGGCACTGGGGAAAATAGATTGGTATTATAATTTGAATCTTAAAACCTCAGAATGTGAATTTACAGTATAGATGGCTATGACAGCTAGACCTTGGTCAGTCTTCTTGCTTCCTGTAAGATCTCTGCTGGCCAAAGCATTACAGGGAGGAAAGATGATTTTTCTAATTTTTAAAAATTTTTTAAAAATATTTTTATTTATTCATGAGAGACACACAGAGAGAGAGGCAGAGACACAGGCAGAGGGAGAAGCAGGCTCCATAGGGGGATCCCTGGGTGGCTGAGCAGTTTGGCTCCTGCCTTTGGCCTGGGGCGTGATCCTGGAGTCCTGGGATCGAGTCCCATGTCAGGCTTACCGCATGGAGCCTGCTTCTCCCTCTGCCTGTGTCTCTGACTCTCTCTCTCTGTGTCTCTCATGAATAAATAAATAAAATCTTAAAAAAAAAAAAAAAAGAAGAAGAAGCAGGCTCCATGCAGGGAGCCTGATGTGGGACTCGATCCCAGGACATCGACCACTGAGCCACCTAGGCATCCCGATTTTTCTAATTTTAAAGATCTTCAGAAAGGGCAGTGCAGCCTGTCTTCCCCATTGTGGCTTCTTGCCAATTTTCAGGCCAGCCTTGTCTCTGTACAATATCCCAGGGATCTCTTCTGATACCCATGGATTTATCAGTCTGAGGCCACAGACAGGAGGAGAGATGGGAGAGTCAGGAGGGTTGTTGCCTGATTTCTTGACTGTATACCTTGTTTTCAGGGACATTGACAAGGTGGATGAACTGATGGCTGACATTACAGAACAACAGGAGGTGGCCCAGCAGATTTCAGATGCCATTTCTCGGCCTGTGGGCTTTGGAGATGTTGTAGATGAGGTGATTGAGTGAGGGGTCAGGGAATATGGGAGAAAACATGAGACCAGCCAGAAGGAATACTCAAGAGAATCATGGGGCAAGTTTGAGGGATGTGGGGCACTCCAAAAGTGATATATTTTTGGAAGTAGAAATTTCCTTTCTTCATTTTATTTTTTTAAGTGTACTTATTTATTTTAGAGAGAGTGTGTGAGAGCATGGGAGGGGAGGGGCAGGGGGAGAGAGAGTCCTAAGTGGACTCTGCTGAGCTCAGAGCTCGACATGGGGCTCAGTCTTATGACCCTGAGATCAGGGACTTGAGATCACAATTTGAGCTGAAACCAAGAGTTGCATGCTTAACTGTGCCAGTTTTGTTGTTCCATATCCAGGATGAGCTACTGGAAGAGCTAGAGGAGCTGGAGCAGGAGGAATTGGCCCGGGACTTGTTAACCGTGGGTGACAAAGAGGAAGAACCCCCCGTTGAACTGCCCAGTGTACCCTCTACACATCTGCCTGTGGGACCAGGTACTCGGGGCTATACTATTATCTCAAGGACTTGAGGAGGTGGGAGAGATATGGGAAAAGGTTATTCCATTTATATCCTGCTTCAAAGGAACCAAGCAGAGAGGGCTGCTGCTACAGTTGTACAGGTTGTTGACTGCATAAGGGCACCTGGCTGAAGAGGAATGAAGACCAAATTCCAGCTTGTGCCTCACTCAGCAAGCTGTATACCTCCTGGTATAGGGCTGCGAGTGCTAGGAGAAAGAGGCCCATTCTCCTAATTTTACAGGGTGCTCTGGGAATTAGCAGCAGCCCAGCAAGCAGAAGGATCACACCTCTAGGTTCTTTGCTGGGGAGAGAGAACCCAACGGACTCTCAGGTTTATAGCAGGGGATTGTTGAAGTTGCTACGGTCCTAACACTTCTTTCTTTCTCTGGGTATCCTTGTCCCCGAAGCTCCCGAAGCAGACGAAGATGAAGCAGCACTTAAGCAGTTGGCTGAGTGGGTATCCTGATAAGTCTGGGTTGCTTTTCCCGGCACTGCCTTCATTGGTCTCTTTTCCTTAAGTGCCAAGTGCTAAGCTAAAGGAACCTACCTGTTGGGGAGGTCCTGCTGAGCGGTGATAGTGTGACCCTGCCTGGAAAGGGGTTGTTGCCCTCCCCTTCTTGGCCCAACTCTGAAAAAGGATGTTGGCGCGAGAGGAGCCCCCAGGCCCCCTTCTCTTTGATAGTAGTCACGGTGCCTTCGTTCCCAATAAAATCGGGCAGATGGAACTGTAGTGCTTATACTGCCTTGTCTACATCTGAAACCCTTCCCTGGCCTTTGGAGCTTTGTTTCATTCAAGCAATGAATCACAGTGGGAGTAAGAAAGGAAGTAATGAAGCGTTGGAACAGAGAAAAAAATGGGCGTTGACAATATCTTGGCCTACTATGTTCTAAGTAGGTACTATTTCATCTTTCAAGTTGGTTTGTCTTAGAGCTGCCTAATGCTGAGGCTAAGCACAAGTATTATTTATCTTAGAACTGTATAGAACTGTCTCTGAGTCCTCTTTCATTGCTTTCCCCCAATCATGCCTCTGCCAAGATGGCCCAAAAGGAACTCATTTTCCTTTTGCAAAGCCCATTTTTAGGAAAGGGAGGGACAATATGGGGATAAAGGAGCAACTGGCTTTCCTTTACTCAGAACCCATGGTTCTGGCTTGGTTTGAACTTTTTTTTTTTTTTTTTAAGATTTAGCTATTTATTTTGAGAGAGTACATGCGTTCATAAGCAAGAGGGGCAGGGGAAGAAGAGAGAACCCCAAGCTGACTCCCTGCTGAGCACAGAGCCTGATGCAGGGCTCCATCCAATGACCCTGAGCTTTTCAGCTCAGGACACTCAACCACCTGTGCCACCCATGCGCCCTTGTCGTTTGTTTCTACGAGCACTAGTTGAGGGGCCATGATTCACTGGGATTTTTTTCAGTAGTGAAACAACTACTTGGAGGAGGGAGCAGGAACCAAGATACATCACACATCTTGATACCCCTGATATTTGTTCTTCAAAGAGAATATTGCCATCCCTTTGGACAGTAAACAGAGATAGAGCCATAACCAAACAGCAGCCAGGGCCTCTACCCCCCTACTTGAACATTTAGAATGCACATAGATACAAAATAGTGAGCATTTCCTTAGCCAGAATAATGAAGCTTCCCAAAAGTGGGTGTTCATCCCAGCACCCTCTCTCCCATGAGCTGCATATGTGCTACATTGTGAATTACCACGTGGACTTCACAGGTGCCAATATGGCTGGTTCCAGACTGGTTAGAAATCCACCTCTTACCCTCAGTAGTGTTTCTTGCTAAGGTTCCCCTGAGGAAAGAATGTCTTTGACCCCAGCTAGTAAAACTAAATCAGAAATAGATTTATTATTGGTATAAAATATTTTTAGCCCCAGACCCTCCCGCTTTGCTCCTCTCTCAACCCCCTTTCAACCACTTTTAGGTGTTGATTTCCAAGGATTGGTGCCGATTAGGGGTGCTGGGGGGTTGGCACATGGCTTCAAGCAGCCTGATCTCATGGGTGGGTTGCTCAGGCTGGAACTTGAGCACCCAAGGATCCTTGATGATGTCCAGGATGGTGGCACGCTTGGTGGCTTGGCATAGTGTCTGGAGGACCAGGTTCTAGGGCAGAGGAGAGAGAGGTCTTGGCTGAGCTTGCCCCCCATTGTGCCACACAGGCAACTAGCTGTTGGACCTGGGAGAGAAGCAAGATAGCCCATCACACCACTCTGGTGAAAGGGGGTATGGCCCTGATTTTATCTTGAAGAGCCTGGCATTTATCTATCTCCTTGGAGGAGAAGGGAAGGAAGGGTTCCCTGGGGGAAAACGCTTACATAATCCCCTCCTGGCCTAAAGAGACAAGAGGCTGAAACCTGCTTATCCCTCACACGCCCAGGGGTAGCCCTTTAATTCCCTCCTCAGCAACTACTCTAGGGTAGGGGCTCAAGTGTGAGATTGCTCTGGTGGGGAAGAGCCTCCCCCAGGGTGGGGACTCCTAGGATGGGTATTCCCTCCCTGTAGGTTATCCCCAAGGCCTCAGCCCTCCTGGGGGAGCCAGCACCTTGCACTCCTGAGAGATGGAGTAGTTAGATGGAAAAGTGACCTCCTTTTGAGTCTCTTTCAGCAGCTTCTTGAGATTGGTGTCATCAAAGGGCAGCCGGGCGACCACTAGAGTGTAGAGGATGACGCCCATGCTCCAGGTGTCAGACAGGAAAGGGTTGTAGGGCAAGCCCAGCAAGATCTCCGGGCATGCGTAAGCAAAGCTGCCACAGTAGGTCTGGCTGAGGTGGGTAAAGCAGTTCATTTGGCGGTAAGAAGGGCTACTATGCATTCTCTGGTTAGAAGGCACCATCTTGGCGAAGCCAAAGTCTGAGATCTTCACGTTCTCCCGCTTGTCCAGCAACAGGTTCTCCAACTTTAAGTCCCTACCAGCAGCAGAAAGGCTGGGGGTCAGGCTGGGAAGAGGGCTCAGTATTAGACCGGGAGCTGAAGGGCCAGGGGTCAGAGGCTAGAGGTGGAAAGGCAGAGTGGGAGAGAGGCACAGTCATGAGGACACAAGGTAGAGAGGGAGGAGCTGTGGAGTTGTGAGCAGAGCCGCGAGGTGAGAGAGGAGGGTACCTGAGGACCGCTGGGGCTCATCATTGTACTTCATAGAGTGCTGTGCTCACAGAGGGTTGCTACATAAACGTTCTTGAGCAAAGCATTAAAATAGAGGGGATGAATAGGCCTAGATAACCCAGGAAGGTTGAGGGAGGGGGAAAAAAAGGGAAGAAAGTGGGAGACATGCATGATACCCCCTTGAGAGCCCAAAGGCCCCAGCCTGGGTGGCCGTGCCCTCACCGGTGCACGATGCCCTTGCTGTGCAGGTAGGCGATGCCCAGGGTCATCTGGGAGAACCACTTGCCAGCAAGGGGCTCAGAGCAAGCCCCGTACCGCTGGATCCACTCGAGGACATCACCACCCTGAGCCAGCTCCAGAATGATGTATACTCGGGATGTGGTTTCAATGGCCTGATAGAAGTTGATGAGGTACTTGTGCCGCAGGACCTTCATTACCTGGCCCCAGAAGAGGGATCCATCAAACCTAGGAAGGGAGAACCCTGGCTGTGCTCCCAGCCCTCCTGCCATCCCACTGCTAACCTACTTAGAACCATGCAAAAGGATTAAATTCCAGAGGGCTGGTGGGCTGTGGGTGAACCTTATGCTTTGGACTTTTACTTTGTGAGGGCCTGTGGGTGAATGGAAAGAGGTTGAATTTACATGGAGTCCTTTTCCTGCTGCTCAGTAAGACATTCAGCCCTGGTTGTGGGGGAGGGAGCAGGTGTGCTGGCTCGCCCGCTTCCTGACCCTACCCTTTTCTGAGAAGTCTTTAGCAACTCAGTATGAGTTCCCTCTTCCAGCCCCCTTTCCAACCTGTATCTCACGGGGCAGGAACTTGTTAAGATAGTCCTCAGAGGCCTTCTTCTTTGAGATGATCTTGACAGCCACCATGACCTTTTGCTTTGTGTAGTAAGCTTCGTACACGGTCCCATAGGAGCCATTGCCAATGACCTTGCCCATCTCGTAACCGTACTCCTCCATTACAGAGCGGTAGGCAGAGGGGGTTGGTGCTATCTCCAAGGTGTCTCCCTTCCCCATGGTGTCAGGCTTGCTGAGAGCAGGGAACTTTGCTACTTAAAAGCCTATTTATCTGCTCAGAAAGCCAACCTTGAGCTACTGAGGGCTAGGATACCAAAGTAAAGTTAAGTCTCCAAATGCTTGCCTATATAGTCACGCGAGTCTGGGGTGCTGGGCTCAACTCTCCACTAGGAACGTGGAGGGGGATGAAGGGAGCAGCAGTTCTTTTTTGTTCCCACTAGCTGTTGTTACTTCTTTCTCCTCCTGGTTACGGAACTCCCAAGGTCCTGTGTTCCATATACCTCACAATTCACCTTCTTTGTGCCCTTGGCCACGAGGCTTGAGAATGAAGTGCACTGTGGAATATATTCCTGGAGGCAACCTCTGCAACCTGGTGAGATGCCCGCCCCCCTGCCCCGGCCAAGATCTAGTCCCTTCAACCATCCACGTTTATGGAACACCCACTGTGTGCCAGGCAGTGTGCGAGTACTGGGCCAAAATAGCCCAGAACGCCAACAGAGACCCTCTGCTCCTAGAGTGTATTCTCCAGCATGAGAAACACGTGTGAGGATATTACAGAGACTTACAAGGTGTTGGAGAAGCCTATTCTAACGAATCTTAACCTTAAGTGATTTTTTTTTTTTCTTGGCTTAAAGCAACTGCCTTTTTTCTTTTTTTCTTTTGCAAGTTGAGGTGGGCTCAGTGGCTGGTTCTTCTGGTGGCCTCATCTTAATTGGGATGGCTTGTTTCTGCTGTATATGGTCTCACTATCCAGTGGACTAGCCAGAGTTCTTTGACATAATAGCACTGAATTTTAAGAGGAAAAAAAAAAAGAGAAATTGCATGGTCACCTGAAGCCTAGACTCCAAAGTTGCAAAACCTCACTTCTACAAGTAAAGACAGTTACAGGGTTACAAGGATCTCTCAGATCGAAGGGGTGTAATAGACTCCACCTGTGAACCCTGAAATGCATTCTTGTCTTGCTTTCCATGACCCTAAGTTCTATAGTTTTACTCCTATCCTTCTAGCCATTCCTCAGACTTCCCTGGAGCTTTATCTTCTTTATCTGTCCCTCCAGCATATCCTGAAGGTTCTACCACAGGCCTTATTTCCTCAAAGCTTTATGTCCTCCCATTAGGATCTCACCCATTCCCAACATTACATCAATGCTGACTGCTCCTAATCTCATCTCTATCCCAGATGTCCCCTGGAGTTCCAGCACCAGTTGCTCACTGGACAGCACATGGACATGTCTTCCTCAAGTATCTTAAACTCACCCTGTCCAAAACTGAACTCTTTAGGTTCTTGCTCTAGACTTTCTCTGTTAAGTTCTATACTCATTGCTTCAATTTACACACCCAGGTGTCATCCTAGACCCTTCTGTCTGCCTTAGCCCCTACATCCAATCTGTCACCTCTTCTCCCTCCTAATTATCTTTCATAATACATTCTGGGATCTCAGAGCAGCTGCCACTGTCTTAGGTCAAACCTCCATCAACCGATCACTCTAGCAAGCTTTTTGTTCCCCTCAGGTCTTCACCCTGAACTCCAAGGCATAACACTGGTTTTATTTCCACCTAAAACAATTCATTGCCTCCCCTTTCTCCTCAGGATCGAGTCCAAATTCTTTTTTTTTTTTTTTTTTTTTTAAACCAGAACGTTTATTTTGACTAATCGTTGAAATCCTTAAGATGAACCGGATGCTGCAACAGCTGCCCTCTTGGGCTTAGGTGTCGTTCCTTCACAGAATCCATGCCTGAATCTGCGGTATACAATTTTCAGGTGCTTCATTCTACCAGTCCCAGTGGTATTTCGTTTTTTAGCCTTGGCACTCCCAGTTATACTTTCTCTTCCGCTTGGCTGGGTAGCCACACTTGCCGCAAGTGGACTTCTAAAGGTGGCAGGCCTTAGAGCCATACTGGCAGCACAACGTGTGCATCTTATTGCGATGCTTTCCAAATGATGATGTCCCCTTCGTCATCTTGTTTCCACGGCCGACCCCAAAGAGAAGCCCAAATTATTTTATATGGCTTCAACATCTCTCCAATTTTATCTCTTAAGATACATGTAATGCTCCAGCCAAACAGAATCACTTGTCCTTCACTGCTGTTCCCTCTGTCTTGGCGGACCCTGACTCTCCCTTCAGGGCTTAGCTCTGAGCTGTTTTAAGGACACCTTTGCTGACCACTCAAACTCAAACTGGATGTTCCTCCTTTCTGGGTAATCCCAGAGCCCCAGTACTTTCTCTGTCACAGCATCTAACGTAGTGTCTGTAATTGTGTTTTTTTCTGCTTGCATATCTCACTGGGGCTGTAAGGGAGGTCAACTGAGCAGAAGAGGGAGATGAAGTCAGAGGTTTGAGAAGAATGGGTTGTGGAGAAATGGAAGAGAGCTCATCCGGAAAATGAGCAGGATCACTGGGCAGCATTGGGGGGTCCAAATGAGGTTAAAAACACAATTTATAGACACATGATTTTAACACAGTGTTAAGATTTTTTTAGCATGTTGGGTATAGGTGCTTGCATATTGGCCGATGAACCCAAGATGAAGGTTTCCCTTGGCAGCTGGGAAGAAAGAATAATGGAAGAGAGGCATCAAGAACACAGGCAAGAATGTAGTTGAAATGATAGAATACAGAGTCAGCTGCATGGGTTAGAAACACAAGCTAGAAAAAGTCCAAAGGGACAAAAGGAGGGGTTGTAGGTCTCGGTGAAACGGAAGAACAAGTTTGGAGGGAATGAGAGAACAAGAGATTGTGGTCTCTTGATAGAGGGGTTATCTGGATTTTTTGTTGTTGTTGTTTTAAAGATTTATTTATTCATGAGAGACAGAGAGGCAGAGACACAGGCAGAGGGAGAAGCAGGCTCCGTGCTGAGAGCCCAACATGGGACTCGACCCTGGGTCTCCAAGGGTCATGCCCTAGGCCGAAGGCAGTGCTAAACCACTGAGCCACCCAGGCTGCCCAGTTACCTGGATTTAAAGACTATGTGTGTACAGGGTGAGGGGGGGCACGCAGGGAAAAGAACAAGAGAAAAATCAGATTTATTTCTATCTCTCCCCCTCCAAAATAAACAAACAAAAAACCTCAACTCCATTTATGGAGTTTGGTATGGTATGGATTATGCCATAGGCTACTGGTAAATTCCTATCTGACAGCCTGCTGCTCCTGCTGGCAGGATGGTTTCAAAGTTTGTTAGAAGCTAGATGTACATTCTCAAACGACCAAGATAAGTTGTCCAGGGCACACCATGGTAAGGAGGCCCACCCAGCCCTGCCCATCTCCTGCTCCTCTGGATAGGTAGCTGGCCCCTGGAGATGTAGGTAGCTTGGTGGCAGCTCTGTCCCTCATCATGTCTAGGAGGTAAACCAGTTCATGCATGAAACGTGTATTAAGCTGCCTACTTTATACAAAAACACTGCTAAGTCCTAAAGATATCAAGATGGATAAATTATAGTCTTCTTGTGAGTACTTAGTAATTAACAAGGAAGACAGACAAATAAGTAAAATAACAGTACAGTGAGATTAAGAGTGCTATAAACAAAGACTGGAAGATGTAAAGGCAGGCTTTATGGAGGAGGCATTTGCACTGTTCAAGAGGAGTCTCTGGGCAGGTAAGCAGGGAATGGTAGACTGGGCAGTCTAGGCAGAGGGAACTATATGAGGCTTGCAGGCTTGAGAAAACATGGCATTCAAGATTCATTTTTGTTTGTTTAAAGATTTTATTTATTCATGAGACACACAGAGAGAATGAGGCAGAGACATAGGCAGAGGGAGAAGCAGGCTCCTTGCAAGGAGCCCAATGTGGGACTCGATCCCCAGACCCAGGATCACACCCTGGGCTAAAGGCAGATGCTCAACCACTGATCCACCCAGGCATCCCTGCATTCAAGATTCTAATCTGAATACAGGAAGGGTTCCAAAAGGTAAGGTACCTGGAGAAGTAATAAAGATCCAGGTCTGACAGGCCTCATATACCACGCTTTTTAGAGTTTATCCTATGTACTCATGGTCAAATTTTGGTTAAAATTATCAAAGTCAGAGCCTGTTAAAAAAATAATGATGCCCAGTCACCTCCTCCTCTAAGATCCTGATTCTGGTGGACCTAGGTGTCTCTGTTTTGTTTTTTAAAGATCTTGTTTATTTATTCATGAGAGACACAGAGAGAGAGGCAGAGACATAAGCAGAGGGAGAAGCAGGCTCCATGCAGGGAGCTTGATGTGGGACTCGATCCCAGGACCCCGGGATCATACCCTGAGCCAAAGGCAGATAGATGCTCAACCACTGAGCCATCCAGGTGCCCTGGTCTCTCTGTTTTTAATAAGCTTCTAGCTGAATCTGATGCACACCAAGATTTGAGAGCCACTGTTGCAGGAAATAATATATATAGTGTGTGTATAAATATGAATCTTTACAGCAGCAGAGTGGAAAATGGATCCAAGAGCAGAGGTGACCAGGAGACTAGCAAGGTGGCTTACTATGGTAATTTAAGTGAGAGGATGGGACCTGAACCAAGGCAGCCAGGGAAGGCAAGTATTTGGAAGATATTAAGGAAATAAGCAGCAGGGGGCCAAGTGGCGATGATCCAAGGAGGCTGGGGGGTGGGACCAGGGAATAAGTGAGAAAGGGTCCCAGATTTCTGGCTTCTTTAAGTTACTTTTATAATTACAAAACTCATTGGTTATCTAAAAAACTCCCATCTCCTACTTCCTGGAACCTCACCTCCTCCTCCGCCAGGGAGGAGGGTTGGGGCAGAGAGGTCAGAAGTGGGTAAATGGAGGACTTTTCAGGCCTGAAGCCACTTGTGATTTTTCCCTTGTACCACTTTCCCCAGGCAAAGGGAACCTTAAGTCTCCATACTTACATGCTGCCCCCACGTGGCCAAACGGAAGTCACTGCCCTGGGTCTGATCTTCGAAACTCCCCTAAAGGCTCATCCCCTTAAAATAGCGGAGACGCGACAGCCCCAGGGGCGCAGCGATTTAGCGCCGCCTGCGGCCTGGGGTGTGATCCTGGAGACTCGGGATCGAGTCCCACGTCGGACTCCCTGCATGGAGCCTGCTTCTCCCTCTGCCTGTGTCTCTGCCCCTCTTTCTCTGTCTCTATAAATAAATAAAAAAGAAACCTTTAAAAAAAAATAGCGGAGGCTCCCCACAGGGAGCTTCTCCATCTGCCTGTGTCTCTGCCTCTCTGTGTCTCTCATGAATAAATACATAAATTTCAAAAAAAATAGCGGCGACGGACAAGTGTAAACTTTTCCAGGACAGGATAATCTGCAATACAAAATTCCCAAACACATAACGGATAAATACGAACAAAAACATCGAAAGAGTCGAACGTATGCCACGATTCTTAACCTGAAAGTAACAATAAGCGTGTCAGGCTGCCCAACTCACCGGATAAAAGGGCTGACACCCTGTTTGCGTGCCTCAGCACCAGACCGGGCTCAGGCTTGCCATCTTCGAACATGGGACGGTCATTATAGGAACAGGAAGGCCTCCGCTGCAGCCTCGGCAAGATATTCTTACTTACGTACTTATTTTTCGGCGGGAGGCCTTTCGTGACGGGTTGGGAGAGAAGCAGTGAGGTGAGATCCAGACTCCAGGACCCCTGCCTGGACTGTCGCGCAGCCCTAGCACAGTGACGCCCAAAGTCTCAGCCCCGCCCGGGTTGGGGGCACGAACCGCCCCCCAGAGCTCGCCCTCTGCGGTCGGTGGCCAGTCCCATTGGTTCAGCCGGCAAATGCTCCGGGGCGTCCGCTAGATGTGGGCCCAGCCACCCACCGGGCTACGGCTCCCCGGCCTCCGCCCGTGCCCAAGTCTTGCCAGGGACGGGCGGGCGGTCTGGCGGCGACTTACCCCGAAGGGTCGTCCGCGTCCTCGCAGCCAGGCCTCAGCCGTAGCCCCCGCCGGAGAAGCGCCGCGGCCGCAGCGGCGGAGGCGTGGTCCCCTCTAGGCTCCGGGAGAGGAGCTTCCCGCGGGGCCGAGGACCCCTCCCGGTGAGGCGGAAGTGGTAAGACTGACGTGTCCTGGGTCGCTCTGCAGATCGCCGGGAGGGTCCCCCGCCGCGGGGCGGGCTAGCCGAGCCTTGGGGGCTCTCCAGAGCTGGGCCGGGCTCCCGGGGGAGAAGGCTCGTCCGCGAGCGCTTCCTGGGCCGGGTGTGGTGTCCCGCGTGGTGTGGCTCCCGCCGCTGCGAACAGGCACTGCGGCGGCCAACCCCGGGGCGGGCGGTCGTCAGGTCCTCTCCCGGCCGCAGCTAGCGCGCCGCTCTCGGGGAGACCCGGGTAGGAGCCCAAGGGCAGCTACGGGCCGCGGAGGCCAGCCCTACCCGTGCGGTGAGGACCCCGGGGGTGCCGCGGGAAGGTGCCCGAGGTGCGAGGCCGCGTGGCGTTGCCATGGAAACAGGCTGGGGCGCGCGGGAGGTCCCGGGCAGGCGGGCTGCTGGACGGGGACCCCAGATCGACAGGATGAGAGCAGCGGAGCACGGAGAGACAGCACTGTGTGGGGGTCGGCGGAGGCGCCTCTCGAGGGAGGGGTGTAGAGGCCAAGGGGAGAAATTGGAGCCCTGGGGCTTCGTTTCGAAGGACCTGACCTGGGGCGTCCGGAATTGATCCCTGGTTTTCATAACTGCAGGATTCCCCCAAACAGGTTCCACCGCCTTAAGGATGACAGTCCTAGGGCCCCCGCGGAGTTGGAGCTGCCAGTGGCTGCCATTCCTGATACTGCTGCTGGGCAGAGGCCAGGAGCCGCGGGTGGAAGGTGTGACACACTACAAGACCGGTGACCCCGTCATTCTCTATGTCAATAAAGTGGGACCCTACCACAACCCTCAGGAGACTTACCACTACTATCAGCTTCCGGTCTGCTGCCCTGAGAAGATCCGTCACAAAAGCCTTAGCCTGGGTGAAGTGCTGGATGGGGACCGAATGGCCGAATCTCTGTACGAGATCCGCTTTCGGGAGAATGTGGAGAAAAGAATTCTGTGCCACATGCAGCTCAGTTCTGCACAGGTTAGCCACTCCACATTGGCGAGCACTTAGCTCTCCCTCCCAGGAACTAATAACCGTGCCTTACAATTTATGGTTTTAGAGCATCTCTATGGAAATGGGCTGACTTGATTTCTACAACCCCACTGGTAGGCAGGACAGGTGATATTATTTGCATTCAGTTGAGGAAGAAACATACTTGCTCAAAAGTGACTTCCAAGACACATGGATATTGAATTGGAGAAGTGATACTCGAGCCCAGGGCTCCTGACTCCAAGCTGCTCTGTTGGTAACAAGGTCCAGCTGTCACTCCTGCATAGTTGCTTCCTTCCATACCTACCTCTTGGCTTTCTTAACTAGCTCCTTTACACTCTTAGGGCACTTACTCTTTAGTCTACCCAGACCTCCTTACACCTTGCCTTTCTCCTTTTTCTACATCTTTTGCCCGGACATTTGGCAATGTGTGGAGCTCATTTTGATTGTTACCATGGGGGGTGGGGGTAAGGGGCTGCTATTGACATCTAGTGGGAAGAAACCAGGGATGGTGCATATTACAACGCACAGGACAGCTCCCCACAGTAAAGAATTATCTGGCCCAAAATGTCAGTAGTGAAATCTTTCTCTAACCCTATGGCTGGGAGGCTTTGTCTGACTCCTGACTTGCTCTTTGTAGGTGGAACAACTGCGCCAGGCCATTGAGGAACTCTACTACTTTGAATTTGTAGTGGACGACTTGCCAATCCGTGGCTTTGTGGGCTACATGGAGGAGAGTGGCTTCCTGCCTCACAGCCACAAGATAGGGCTCTGGACCCATTTGGACTTCCACCTAGAATTCCATGGAGATCGAATTATATTTGCCAACGTTTCTGTGAGGGATGTCAAGCCCCATAGCTTAGATGGGTTGCGACCTGATGAGTTCTTAGGCCTCACCCACACCTACAGTGTGCGCTGGTCTGAGACTTCAGTGGAGCGTCGGAGTGACAGGCGCCGTGGTGATGATGGTGGTTTCTTTCCCAGAACACTGGAAATCCATTGGTTGTCCATCATCAATTCCATGGTGCTTGTGTTTTTACTGGTGGGTTTTGTGGCTGTCATTCTTATGCGTGTGCTTCGAAACGACCTGGCTCGATACAACTTGGACGAGGAGACTACATCTGCAGGTTCTGGTGATGATTTTGACCAAGGTGACAATGGCTGGAAAATTATCCACACAGATGTCTTCCGATTCCCTCCATACCGTGGTCTGCTCTGTGCTGTGCTTGGTGTGGGTGCCCAGTTCCTGGCCCTTGGCACTGGTGAGGTGATAAAATTAATCAGGGATTTCTCTCAAGGGGTAGAACTAAGGAGGTGGTTTGTTCTGGAAAGATCTACAGATCTTCTCTTCTGTCCAAGGTGAGGGGCATACCTAAGGGGTGGTGTGGCAGGGTCCGACAGGATGTGTACAGGATCACCTGGGTGGCTCAGTCGGTTCAGTGTCCAACTCGATTTCAGCTCAGGCCTTGATCTCAGGGTCGTGAGTTCAAGCCCTGCTTTGGGCTCCATGCTAGGTGTGAAAGCAAATTGGAAGAAAAAAAAAAGAAAGGGTGTGTATATTCCTTTTTTATCTTATTTTATTTATTCATGAGAGAGACGGGGAGAGGGAGAGAGAGAGAGAGAGAGAGAGAGAGAGGCAGAGACACAGGCAGAGGGAGAAGCAGGCCCCACGCAGGGAGCCTAATGTGGGACTCAATCCCGGGTCTCCAGGATCATGCCCTTGGCTGAAGGCGGCGCTAAACCGCTGAACCACCTGGGCTGCCCAGATGTGTATATTCCATTGTGGGTTTGCCAAACAACAGAATTAGGGGATACTATACTGTCTTCCTGGAGACTTTAGGTCTGGGCGAAAGGGTCTGATTCCTCTGAAGTTGCCAGAAAAACGACAGGTGAGACCTGACACAGGCTTTCCACTACCACCCTGCAGGCATTATTGTCATGGCGCTGCTGGGCATGTTCAATGTGCACCGTCATGGGGCCATTAACTCGGCAGCCATCTTGTTGTATGCCCTGACCTGCTGCATCTCTGGCTACGTGTCCAGCCACTTCTACCGGCAGATTGGAGGCGAGCGTTGGGTGTGGAACATCATTCTAACCACCAGCCTCTTCTCTGGTGAGGACTGCCCTTTCCTTGGTGGGCTGGCCTGGTGGGCCGACTGAGAAGCTTAGAATACATTGTGGAACCTGGGACAAAGTTAGAGTAAGGCTTTAAGGGAATAAACATGGGCAAAAGAAACAAGAAAACCATGCAAAAGACAAGAATGCATTCCTTTTGCATAGTCACAAATTAAGTCCTTAAAATGTTCTAGCATGGTAAGCATCCAACGTAGCTTTATCTCATTTAATCCCCACAGTAACCCTGTGTGGTAGGCAATATTGTCCCCATTTTACAGATGAGGAAATTGAACTTCATGCTGGTTAAGTGATTTGCCTGAGATTACTCTCCTAAAAGGGAGTGAAGCAAGTTTCAGACCCAGTCTGTCCCGAGAACCTGTGTTCTTGACCATTATTAAGAGTGAAATAATACTCCTTCTGGAACTTAACTTTGTGATACTCCCTCTTTAAAAAAAAAAAACTTTATTTGGAGGTGGCTACCCGATTGTAGCCTTACAAGCCAGGTTGTCTTCTCAAAGGCAGTAATAATGTGCATTCTGAAGCTTTTTGTGTTCCCAATCCTAACTGTCTGATATATATCCCATCACATTTATGTTTGAGCCAGGGCTTTCTGAAAGCAAGGCCTTAATCCAAAGGAACGTCTCATTCTAGGAATCACTGATGCCACAGCAGGATAGGCCCTTGGAGGCAGGTGGATTGTGTTACTCTTAGATCATCATGTAACAGCTGCCTTGATCCTTAATGATAACAGATGGGAGAGGGGATGCTGGTAAGATAAGGAACAGGAAACGAGGTGTGGAAGGGTGAGGTCTGCCTGGGAACAGGATGCTTCACCCATCTCCTGTTAGGTCTAATCTGAGTGGGTAGCCCCAGGGGATGTAGCTCCTGCTGACCCACCTTCTGGGGGCCCGTCCCTGCAGTGCCTTTCTTCCTGACGTGGAGTGTGGTGAACTCGGTGCATTGGGCTAATGGTTCGACACAGGCTCTGCCAGCCACCACCATCCTGCTGCTTCTGACGGTTTGGCTGCTGGTGGGCTTTCCCCTCACTGTCATTGGAGGCATCTTCGGGAAGAACAATGCTAGCCCCTTTGATGCACCTTGTCGCACCAAGAACATCGCCCGGGAAATCCCACCCCAGCCCTGGTACAAGTCTACGCTCATCCACATGACTGTTGGAGGCTTCCTGCCTTTCAGGTATCCTCCCTTTAGGCCATGGCCATCACTTAGGTTCCTGGCTTTTCTTTCCCCAGTATCCTAACCCAATAAGAGTGATAATCCCTGGTTTAGCTGTACCATTTAGAGATCATTAAATGGGTTCTCCTAGCTCCAAGCAGGACTCAGCTTGAATTAGTTCAAACAGATGAGGCTGTCTCACTTAGAAAGCTCTCCAGAGACTTTGCTCCTTCCACCACCTTTCTGGTTTCTGACATTAGTGTCCACAAGCACCATGTGGGGCTTGAAGCCCATATGATTGCTCATTCAATTTGCTGAGTACCTTTAGTGCCAGGCGAATAATACAGCAGAAAATAAAACGGACAAGATCCTTGCTCTCAACAGATTAGGGAAGATATTCTTGAGATGAACACAGCTAGTCATGGGTGGAGGAGTCCCCAGCAAGCCAGGAACTCCAGGGCAGGGAGTGGAGTGGACCCACTTTTCCACAGTGCCCCGGTAACTGTGCTGGCAGCACACAGCCCTTTAATGCTGTGTATTGTCTCTTCTCTTCACAGTGCCATCTCTGTGGAGCTGTACTACATCTTTGCCACAGTATGGGGTCGGGAACAGTACACTTTGTATGGCATCCTCTTCTTTGTCTTCGCCATCCTGCTGAGCGTGGGGGCTTGCATCTCCATTGCACTCACCTACTTCCAGTTGTCTGGGGAGGATTACCGCTGGTGGTGGCGATCTGTGCTGAGCGTTGGCTCCACTGGGCTCTTCATCTTCCTCTACTCAGTTTTCTACTATGCCCGGCGCTCCAACATGTCAGGGGCAGTACAGACAGTAGAGTTTTTTGGTTACTCCTTACTCACTGGTTATGTCTTCTTCCTCATGCTAGGCACCATCTCCTTTTTTTCTTCCCTAAAGTTCATCCGTTATATCTATGTCAACCTCAAGATGGACTGAGTTTTGGGTGGCAAAACTGTTGCACTTCTCTCCCATTCTTCACGTCCAGGGGCCCATTGATCTCTTCTGATTGAGTGGCTGAATTGTGTGATGGCATTGCTGCCTTCCCCTTTGCCTTTTGGGCCTCCCTTCCCCCGGGAGGGCCTGGAATTACAAATCTCTATTATATAAGGAGTATATATTTGAACTTTTTAAGTTGCCTTTAGTCTTGGTCCTGATCTTTCTTTTTACAATTATCAAAATAAAATTTATTAAGAAAAAGGGTCCTGTAGTTGGAGGGTTTGGTCTGGATATAGGAATTCGAGGCCTGCCGTTAAGGGCACTGTTCCGTAGAAAGCCCGGTCGGCCGCGGAATGCACGGAACGCGAGTTCTCCGCGGCGCTTGGGACTCTCCGCTGGGGGAACCTGCACTGCCAGGGCCTGTGGCCGCGGCGCAGCCGGCGGAAGTGGCGAGGCCGGAGCTCCGAGTGGGAAACGAGTTGAATCACCCTGGCGACGGGAGGGGCCGGAGCAACGCCTTTTCCGCCGGAAGTGGGTTTCAGGGCCTCCACGTGCAGTCCCTCCCCCCTCCCGGCCCAGGAGCGGCGGCTCGACTGCTGCCATGGAGCCTGCCGGCCTGGAGCGGCTCCTGCGGGAGCTGCTGCTGCCGGACACCGAGCGCATCCGCCGGGTACGGGACAGGCGGGGGGCCCGGCCGGGGCGAGTGGGAGGCGGTGGGAAAGGCCCGACTCTGACCCCCGGACATCTCCCCCAGGCCACCGAGCAGCTCCAGACCGCTCTTCGGGACCCGGCCGCCCTGCCCGCCCTCTGCGACCTGCTCGCCTCGGCGGCCGACCCTCAGGTGAGGCTCCTGCCCCTCCCCGCCAGGCGTCCCCATAGTACGCCACCGGTCAAGCCCCGGCTTGCCCCCTGCTCGGCACCTTCCTGCCGGACCCTCACAGGCGTGCTTCTTCGCCTCAGATCCGCCAGTTCGCGGCCGTGCTGACCCGCAGACGACTGAGCACCCGCTGGCGACGGCTGGCTGCCGAGCATCGGGAGAGGTGGGCGGGGCCGGGGGCGGGGCCGGGGCGGGGCGGCTGCTGGGCGGCCCAGGTACCCACACCTGCCACCTGTGTTCCAGCCTCAAGTCCCTAGTCCTGACCGCCCTTCAGAGGGAGACTGAGTAAGTAGTGCCTACCTGCCTCTTCTGGGGATCCTGACTGACTCCAGGCTGAGACCGCTATGGGTTTCCGCCTTGCGTTTCAGCTCCAGGCAGGGCCTGGGGAGGGGAGAAGATTTCAGTTCTAGACGGAGAGTGGAGCAAGGATTCTAAGATTGTGTTGAAGAGTAAATTTCATGAGAATGGGCCACGGTGGTCTCCCAAACCTGAATCAGAAAAATGTAACTGAAATTCAGTGTGAGACTAGGCTCACCAGATTACATACCCACCTTGCTGCTGGTCTCCCCATGAGCCATCGTCTTATGTGTCCCAACTTGGCAAAGACCCTCTGCCCACACTTGGAGGTTTCTGTCCTGGCCACCCCATGGAGACAGGTCCAGTGTGTGTTGGGGAGGGTATTGGAGGGTGATTGAGGGTGGAGGGGAATCTCTCCTATTTGCAGGCACTCTGTGAGCCTTAGCCTGGCCCAGCTCTCAGCCACCATTTTTCGAAAGGAAGGCCTGGAAGCCTGGCCTCAGCTCATGCAACTTCTTCAGCACAGTACCCACAGCACCCACATCCCGGAGAGAGAGGTATGAGCACATGGTTGGTGGCTGGGAGGGAGGGAAGGAGGAACTGAGAGACTGGATAGACCATATAAACTTTTTTCTCTCATCCCCTATACCTGGACAGATGGGGCTTTTGCTGCTAAGTGTGGTGGTGTCCTCCCGACCTGAGGCCTTCCAACCCCACCACCGGGAGCTCCTTCGGCTTCTGAATGAGACCCTTGGTGAGGTGGGCTCTCCTGGGCTCCTCTTCTACTCCCTGCGCACTCTGACCACCATGGCCCCTTACCTGGGCACTGATGATGTGGTGAGATGTGGGTCCTCACCTTCCCTGGTTCTCTGGCCTTGGGCTTCCATGTCCTCACCCTTGCAGGATATAGAGATACTTGAGATTCTTTCTTTGCCATTTGTCCTCCCTAACAGTTGAGAAGGGATACTGTGGGTGGCTGTACCTGGGCTCCTCCTGTGTCCAGGCTTTGAGGAAGCTGCCAGCTTTAGGGGCCTGAGATGAATGAGCATGCGTTCTGCTTTCTGTCCTCTAGTCTCTCGCACGGATGTTGGTGCCCAAGCTCATTGTGGCTATGCAGACTCTGATCCCTTTAGATGAGGTGAGAACATTTAAGCAAGAGCTCTGTTGGAAGGAGAGTATAGGAGCACACGGCTGGTCCACTAAAAAAGAGCATGGTAATCCTATAATTTGTCTGTCTGGCAGGCAAAGGCCTGTGAGGCTGTGGAGGCCCTGGATGAATTGCTGGAATCCGAGGTGCCCATCATCACCTCCCACCTCTCTGAGGTCCTCACATTCTGCCTGGAGGTGAGCCAGGGATGAGCGCCACCTCTGCTGCTTGCTGGGAATTTCCTTGCTTCTCTCTGATTCAAGTTCATCTCTGGGCAGGTGGCTAGAAACGTGGCTCTGGGTGATGCAATACGCGTACGTATTCTCTGCTGCCTCACTTTCTTGGTTAAAGTCAAGAGCAAGGTAAGTACTCTCTGATGTACATTACCACACACCCGTTTCTACCCTTTGCCTTGCTCCTTGGCTTTCTGTTCATCTCAGGGGTATGCTTAAGTATTCAAAACTTGATCTGGCAAAACTCCTGGCTGGGAGTTTGGGAATCTTCCTGCTTGGACCCTTTGTGGCATAGGAGGCTGTTTTCTTTTTTTTCTTTTTTAAGATTTATTTACTTTAGAGAGAGAGCCATTTGCACACTAGCAGGGGAAGGGCCAGAGAAAGTGGGAGAGAGAATCTCAAGTAGACTCCATGCTGGGCATTAAGCCCAAGGAAGAGCTCAATCTCACAACCTTGAGATTATGACCTGAGCAAAATCACAAGTTGGATGCTTAACCTACTGAGCCTCCCAGGAGCTGAAGGTTAGAGTTTTTAATGTGACTCCATCTCAGGAGCAGATTCTCAGGGACACCGTTCCCCTTTCCATCTCAAGGCCTTACTAAAGAATCGTCTCCTGCCACCCTTGCTACACACACTTTTCCCCATTATGGCTGCCGAGCCTGCCCTGGGCCAGCTGGATCCTGAGGACCAGGATTCAGAAGAGGAAGAGCTGGAGATTGGGCTGGTGGGAGAGACTCCCAAGCACTTTGCTGTACAGGTGAGATATGGGACATGGGTAGGGACAGGGCGTTAGGTAGCTGTAGGGCAGAGGTGGAGTCCTGCAAAGTCTTCCTGTCTTTTTTCAGGTCGTGGACATGCTGGCACTACATTTGCCCCCTGAGAAGCTCTGTCCCTTGCTGGTAAGTGTGGCCCTGTCCTTATGGTGCCCTTCACCCCAAGTCTCCTGACACTCAAGATGTTTGGGCCCTGGCAGATGTGGAGGGCCGGCTGCCACGGGGCTGGGCAGACCTGCAGCAGGGTTTCAGGAGAGTACCATTCCCCTAGATGCCCATGCTGGAAGAAGCCTTGCGGAGTGAGAGACCATACCAGCGCAAGGCTGGGCTCCTGGTGCTGGCTGTACTGTCCGATGGAGCTGGTGACCACATCAGACAGAGGTGCCTCTTCCTTTGCCCTGGATTGAGAGCAGGCTGTGGGGAGTACTACCACATGGTCCATGGTGGTCCTGGTCTTGTTGGAACTTAATTATCAGAAGCGTTTCCCCTCAGTCTCAAGTGCCTTGGTTTGAAAGATAATTTAAATAGGCACCTCAGCTATAGGGACCAGCGGGTGGTGCCTACTGATTGGTGACGGAGAAAGCCTTGGTTTCCCCCGGGGAAATGAGGAGGGCTTAGCCTCAGGCTTTCTGGCCCTATCCCTCAGACTGCATCGTCTTGTTCCACCCCACCCAGACTGCTGCCCCCACTGCTGCAGATCGTGTGCAAAGGCCTGGAGGACCCATCACAAGTGGTGCGCAACGCTGCGCTCTTTGCCCTGGGCCAGTTCTCAGAGAACCTCCAGGTCAGTGAGGCTGAATGTGGGTGGTCACTGTGGCAGAGTCCCCACCCATCTCCAGGACCAGCTTCCCCTCAGCCTCCTCTCTTTAGCTCGCCCTGCCACCACTAACACTTAAGCGGGGCCCACCCCTGGTCAGCTGACTCAGAGCCTCCTTTCTCTCCTCAGCCCCATATCAGCAGCTATTCTGGGGACGTGATGCCCCTGCTCCTTGCCTACTTGAAGTCAGTGCCTCCCGGGCACACAAACCACCTTGCAAAAGCCTGCTATGCCCTGGAGAATTTCGTGGAGAACCTAGGTAGATTGCAAGGGAGGAGACAGAGCTAGAGCTCTGGATGAAGGCGGTGGGACATGGAACCCCTTGAACCACTGTCTGTGGTAGGGAGAGGAACCCTGGGCTGGATGGTAGAGGTCAGCCCAAGGCACAAGGGGGTGCTTAGAATGTAGGAGACCTCGTCTAGGTGTTAGAGGAATGCCCTTTCCCACAGGTCCTAAAGTGCAGCCCTACCTTCCCGAGTTGATGGAGTGTATGTTACAGCCTCTGAGGAATCCCAGCAGCCCCCGGGCCAAGGAGCTGGCCGTGAGCGCCCTGGGGGCCATTGGTGAGGAGCAGGAGGCAGGAGGCTGGGTATGGGGTTTGCCCAGAGCCTGTGGCAGGTGGTCCCATTGATCCCCACTCCAGCTCTGATTCCATCTGTCCCACAGCCACAGCTGCCCAGGCCTCCCTACTGCCCTACTTCCCCACCATCATGGAGCACCTGCGGGAATTCCTGTTGGCAGGCCACGGGGACCTGCAGCCTGTGCAGATCCAGAGCCTGGGTGAGTAAGGGGCTCTTAGGCACGCTGCCTGGTGCCAGAGAAGGGCCAAGGCGTTCCTGGACATCTACTCCAGGGTGGCACAAGTATCTTCTCTTCCCAGGATACCTAAGAAATAGGTGGGATTCCTGAATCACCCGTGAGCTGCCGACTTTAGTCTCCCAGGTCTTGGCCTTGCACACGTCTGGCTTGTCATCATTGCATCCCAGTACTAATCAAGCCCTTGCCTCCACAGAGACCCTGGGGGTGCTGGCTCGAGCAGTGGGAGAGCCCATGAGGCCCCTGGCTGAGGAGTGCTGCCAGCTGGGGCTGGGCCTGTGTGACCAGGTAGACGACCCTGACTTGCGGCGCTGCACGTGAGTGAGCCCTCTCCCTGCCTCATGCCTCCTACCCCTGCCTGCTGGATCCACAGCCCTAAGCCCGGAACCCAGTCCTCTGTTTCTGGACATGGGTGTCCCTGGGGTTCCCTGTTCTGTCTGGCTGTGACAGGTGGGACTGTACAGCCTTCACCTGCCTCCACCAGGTACAGCCTGTTCGCAGCTTTATCAGGGCTCATGGGTGAGGGCCTGGCACCCCACCTGCCACAAATCACCACCCTCATGCTGTTGTCACTACGTTCCACTGAGGGCATTGTGGTGAGCTGGGAGCTGGTGGGCTGGGTCAGTTGGGGAAGGGCTGCCCTGGGGTGACAAATGAGCCAGAGTCCCTGCTGTGTCTCTTTTGCCCAGCCTCAGTACGATGGAAGCAGATCCTTCCTTCTATTTGATGATGAGAGTGATGGGGAGGAAGAGGAGGAGCTCATGGACAAGGATGAGGAAGAGGAGGAGGACTCTGAGATCTCAGGGTGCGGAGGGGTGCCCTTCTGGTCAGAGGAATGCTGGCTTTGGATGAGGGCCCTGTGCCGGACCTGCCCCCACTGGTGCCTAATCACTGCGGCCTCTCCACCCTACTGTAGGTACAGCGTGGAAAATGCCTTCTTTGATGAGAAGGAAGACGCCTGTGCTGCTCTAGGGGAGATCTCTGTGAATACCAGGTAAACCTCGGCCCTTCCTGATCCCGGGAGCCCCATCTGGGAGCTCCTGCCGCATGGCTGTGTGTCTGTCCACAGTGTGGCCTTTCTTCCATACGTGGAGAGTGTCTTTGAAGAAGTGTTCAAGCTGCTGGAGGTGAGGGGGCTGGTGGACGGAGTGGGTGGGGTCCAAGGGCAAGGGGCCCTGTGTTAGCCATGAATGAGGCAGGCCCTTCCTGCCCCTCCTCGACCCACAGTGCCCTCATCTGAATGTGCGCAAGGCGGCCTATGAGGCCCTAGGGCAGTTCTGCTGCGCACTGCACAAGGCCTGTCAGAGCTGCCCCTCCGAACCCAACGCTGCAGGTGAGCAGGGGATGCTGGGGCCTCCGGAGACGGGGGATGGCTGTGGGAAAGGGGTAGGACCTGACCGGGGCCTCAGCCAATAATGTCCCCAGCTCTGCAGGCTGCCCTGGCCCGGGTGCTACCGTCCTATATACAGGCGGTGAGCGAGGAGCGTGAGCGCCAGGTGGTGATGGCTGTGCTGGAGGCGCTGACTAGCGTGCTGCGAGGCTGTGGGCACCTCGCACTGCAGCCGCCTGGGCGCCTTGCTGAGCTCTGTGGCATGCTCAGGGCTGTGCTGCAGAGGAAGGTGAGTGGGGTGGGTAGGCTGCGGGGCAGGGAGGCGGGACAGTCAGAGGCTAAAGGTCCAGCTTCCCCCTCCTCCCCTCTCAGAGATGAGAAGGGCAGGAGAGCCCAAGCTGAGCCAAGGACCCTTCTTGCAGACAGCCTGTCAGGACACTGACGAGGAGGAGGAGGAGGAGGACCAGGTGAGAGCTGCGAATCCAGACTGTGGGACCAGGCTGTCTGGGTAGTGTCCCCAAGGCAGGGATGGACAGGGTACCTGGCCTTGGCCTTGGGGAGCCAGAACTGCTAAAAAGTTGGTAATGGCTCTAAATGAGGCACCCCTGCTCCCGCTGAGGCAGCGGAGATTCAGGAGAGGCTTCCTGCAGGTGGGGGTCCGGGTGGCTGGGACTGAGAGCGGGGAGAGTAGGTGCACCAGGAGAAGCAGCTGTGCTTCAAACAAGGCCAGCCTGGAAGGGGCCAGTCCTGTCAACCAGGGGTAACCCCTGGGGACCACCTGTGGCAGCGGCAGAGCATCCGGAAGGTGCCACCATTGCAGAGCCAGCCCTGGTGCTCTAGCCCCTGACCTGGCCCACAGGCTGAATACGATGCCATGTTGCTAGAGCATGCTGGAGAGGCCATCCCTGCCCTGGCAGCCGCCGTGGGGGGAGACACCTTTGCCCCCTTCTTTGCCAGCTTCTTACCATTGCTGTTGTGCAAGATGGTGAGTGCTCTACGCTCTGCCTTCAAACCCTGTTTGGCCCATGCACCCTGTGCCCAGCCCACCACTCTTTCCCAGTCGCAGCCTGACTTGCACTCCTCCCCGCACCAGAAACAGGGCTGCACGGTGGCAGAGAAGTCCTTCGCAGTGGGGACGCTGGCAGAGTCCATTCAGGGCTTGGGTGGTGCCTCCGCCCAGTTCGTGTCCCGGCTGCTCCCTGTGCTATTGAGCACTGCCCGGGAGGCAGACCCCGAAGTGCGGAGCAATGCCATCTTTGGGCTGGGTGTGCTGGCAGAGCACGGCGGCCGCCCTGCTCAGGAGTATCCTTGGCTTACAGGAGGGGGCACAGGTGGGGTTGGGAGTATCTCTGGGGCTCGGGGATGGAAGATGTCTGCCCATGGGCCTGTTCCTTGACTGTGGAACCAGATACTTCCCCAAGCTGCTGGGGCTTCTGTTGCCCCTCCTGGCACGGGAGCGCCATGATCGGGTCCGTGACAACATCTGTGGGGCGCTGGCCCGCCTGCTAATGGCCGGTCCCACCAGGAAACCAGAGCCTCAGGTGAGGGCTGCAGGCATCCAGCAGGGCACGGAAACTGAGGGGGGTGCAAGGGTTACAGAACAGGGGGCCTGAGGCATGTCTGTGTCCAGGTGCTGGCTGCCCTGCTGCACGCCCTGCCACTGAAGGAGGACTTGGAGGAGTGGGTCACTATAGGCCACCTCTTCAGCTTCCTGTATCAGAGCAGCCCTGACCAGGTAACTGGGAGGGAGCTTGACGCTCCAGCCAGAGGTAGGGTTGGCCTCCCTTGTAGTTGATGCGGAGTAAGTTTAAGTTGCCCTCAGACACTTTGTCATTACTCTGCCAGGGTTAGCAGCCAGGGCTGAAATGGGAGGGGAGGAGCCTCTTCTCACCTCACAGTGTTTTTCCCCAGGGAGGCTCCATCCTCCCTGGCCATTTGCACCCCCTGGTACAACTTCCCTAGGCTGACTTCTTCCTGCGCTGGGGTTCCTTCAGACTGTGTTCCATGGAGCATATGTATCTCTGGGCCACCCCCATCTCTTCCAATCAGAGCAGCTCTGCTTTCTGAATGAGATTTGTCTGTGCCAACCAGCGAGGTCTGGACTCAGGTTCCAACAGTCCTGTGTCTAGAGACTTGTGATGGTGGACCTCCCCTGAGTGTCTGGGCTTCTTTGGGTCTAACCTAGTTATCTTCGGTCACAATATGGCCCCTTAAAAAAAATATTATCCCCCCACGTTTCATGGGTCTTTCTCGGCTTTCTCAGTTGTCTTGGATATGAATCAATATCACGCTATAAGTATCCCCCAGTGGGAGGCCCTGCCTCAACCCTGGTCCCAGGACCTAGGGGAGCTGGCACCTGAGTCAGCCCTCCTGCCCCACCCCCACAGGTTGTAGATGTGGCTCCTGAACTCCTGCGCATCTGCAGCCTCATTCTGGCTGACAACAAGATTCCCGCAGGTGAGGGTGGTGGTCGTGGGCAGGGCTGGGGGAGGGGGGGCAGCTAGGGGTCTGGGGGCCAGTCCTCCCCGGATCTCTCCCTCTTCGCTCTCCACCAGACACCAAGGCCGCACTGCTGCTGCTCCTGACGTTCCTGGCCAGACAGCACACTGACAGCTTCCACTTGGCACTGGGCTCGTTGCCTGGTGACAAAGCTCAGGAGCTCCAGGCTGTCCTGGGCCTCACCTAGACTGGGTGCTGAACCAGGCCAGAGAGAACCGAGTCTGCCAGGCTCCGGGCCTGGCTCTCAGGCCAGTTTCAGCTCACGCCTTACCAAAGATTCTGGGCCTCACACCCACTTGGAATCTCAGCCCCGATTTGCTGCTTCAGGAGGGTGTCTCTGGGTTCAATCTGTTATGCCGCGGACAATACAAATGGATTCTTGCCATCCTTCCCTAATAAAGGCAGTTCAGTTTCTGCTTGAACAGTAGCTCCGAGAGCAGGAAGCATAGAGCTAGCTACATGTTGAGAACAGAGGCAGGAAGACGTATTTTAATATAGCCAATTTCCCGGTGGCTTTATAATTAGTTCTAACCACAATGGAATCGAGGCCCCAGCCGGATCAGGAGGCGCCCGTATGGTTTCTCTTGCTCCAGGCGAAGGATCTGTTGGGCTGCAAGCACTGGTCAAGAGAAGAGGATGGGCCCAGTCAGGGGGTGGAATCTGTGTAGCGGCCTCTGGCCTGTGTGTCCTTGCCTCCCTCCCTCCCCCGACCATGTGCACACGCACGCACACACTCACCCAGAAGCAAGTAAAAGACCCGGGCGGCCATCCAGCGGGGGCTGAAGGGGGACAGCAGGCTGCTGAAATCAGGCTCCCTGTTGGCCTGCAGCTCCTGGGCTACAGCCCTGGGGGGATCAAGAGCTATGAGCCGAAGTCCCAGCCTGGGCCCACCCCAAGGCACCTTTCCCCATCACCTGTACACGGCCTCCAGCGACAGCAACTTGGGCTCCGGGGGCAGCTCCAAAGGCAACTCCAGGGGCATTTCAGGGACCTCAGGTACCACAGGCAACACCGGGGCCTCTGGCTGCTCTGCCTCAGCCCAGGCCCTGGGAGAAAACAGGAGTCAGTGGAGCTAGGAGGGAGGCAGGCTGGGACACTGACGAGGGCCATACCCAAGGTCACCTGCGTGGGTGGCTTACCACCGTTCTTCCGGGGGGATGAGGCTGGCACGGGACTTCTCTTCCTCAGCCGTTTCTAGAGAGAGCTCTGTTGGGAAGGTAAGATCCCAAGGGGGTCTGCTGAGATCTGAGTGGTCAGGGACCTTGAGGCCACTCAGTTGAATTAGATGCCACTGCAGTGACTTGTTCAAAGTACACAGGTAGGAGAAACTGTTAAAGAGATCTAGGCCCCCTTACGTTCAATGCTTCCTCTAGTAAAAACCATCAGCAGTTAGGGTACCGGTACTGGCTTCCTGGGACAGTGGCTGGGGTGATGGTCCCCTCCCTTCCCCAGGTGCCTACCTGAAGACAGCATGAGGGGCCCACTGGGCTCCTGGGCCTCTCTCAGGACCTGGGGATGGGAGAAAGAGAACTAAGTCCTCAAGTGTCAGAAGCGCCCAGGCAGGGTGACGCAGGCTTGCACTTGGGGACAGGACCTGGCGCCACTGGCCTGGGGGGTGGGAGGGGCCCAGAGGTCAGCCTGCTGGACCTCAAGAGGGGGCCGGCCCTGAGGGCACCCCTCCTCAGGGCGTGCAGTTACCTCGATATCACTTGGGGTTTCCATCCTCCTTTCTTCCTCCTCAGGCTCCGGAGGTGGCCTTCGCCTGAGTGCTCCGAGGGGTGGCTGCGCACAGTGGGTCCAGAGAGCCAGCAGTTCTGGGGGCAGCCAGCCAGCTGGGGAGGAAGGGAGGGAGGGCAGCAGGGATGGGGTCTGAGGTATGAGGAACACAACAAGCAAGGAATATGGGTTCAACTCCCCCCCCCACACACACACACATGCCAGCTCCCACCATTCCTTACAGTGAGTCGGGGTTTGGAATAGCTCTGTGGGGCTTCTGATGGTCCTCTCCAGAGGCTGCACCTTTGGCTGTAAGGGGGAGGTGGGGCAGAGCCACACAGGAGTGAGCCACTCCTCCCTGCCCCTTCTCCACTTCTTTGCAATTCATTGTTCCAAGGCCTCTGACCTTCCAAGTGTCAGGCTTCTGCCCCTGCCTGCCCTGCTCACTGCTAACTGGTGCCCATGGATGGGCTATGTGGGTCACTGAAGGAACATGTGTAGACCTATAACATGTGCTCTCTGAGGATGGATCCCAGTGCAGCCTCAGAGATGAGAAGGCGCAGTATATGTGGCCCCAGGCCCTCCCTGCCTGCCTCCCTCCCTTCGTCCCTCCCCTGCAGAACCTGGGCTGCGCTTACACACTCCCAGCAGTGGGCTCTGGTTTGCAGTTGTTCCTGGAATTTCTCCCGGGAGATCTGAGTCTCCTTGTCCCAGAACAATAATTGGCGGCGGCGGCGACGAGCGGGTGGGATCCTAGGACGTGGGGGCACTGGAGGCCGCCTCTGAGTGGAGAGGGGAGGTGGGGGGCAAGGATACCCATTACTCCTTTTCCTGCCACCTTGGCCGACTATGAAACAGGCCCCACATACCCGCTCCGCAGGCACCCTGGAAAAGAGCTTGGGCAGGGCCTCAAGTGCAGCTCTGACCTCACAGGAGGGGACCCACCTGGGAAGTGCAGGCTGGACAAAATGGAGTGTGGGCGGGGGCACCTTTTACCATTTGCACAAAGACCCAGGTTGGCTAGCAGTTGCCTAGGGCTTGGGGCAGCTGAGTAGGGATGAGCAGCTCTGGGAGTTGTGAGAGTAGGGCAAAGGGGGAGAGAGCTTGGAAGGGCACTACTCACCTCTGGGCTGAGGGGGGCTGGCAGACGCAGCTCCAGAGGAGGGGTCACCTCTGCAACAACATTCTAGGTCCCAGATCTGCCACACCCCTTCACCCCGGCAGCCACCCAGGCAAGAAGCAAGAAGGCCTCCCTTCGGCAAGATGGAATCCAGGGCCCTTGGCTGCAGTAGCTGGGGAAGGCCCCAGGCACGATGGGCACTCACCAGTAGGTAGGGCCTCAGGCTCCCAGCCTGCTGGCTTCAGCTCCTCCGGGACCAGGACTGGAAGTGGCTCTGCAACCCCTTCCGCCCTGAGGGAAAACGGGCAAGAGAACTGAGGTCAGCCCTCTCAGCACAGACCCCCTAGCTGGCCCAAGGGGGTGTTGCCCTTACAGTGTGAGAGCTGCAGGTGAGAGTGGGGGTACTTCGGCCTCCCCCTCAAGAGCCCGGGGCTCCTCCTTGGACACTGCACAGAGAAGATCAGGGCTTAGAGCACAGAAGAGCAGACATGGGAGCACTACTGCCCCAGCCCGGCCTGCCCGTGCCAGGGCGCTGACCATCCACTGGCGGAGGGGCCCTACGAGGCCGGAGAGGCCTGCCTAGCCGCTCCTCTAACAAGATAGCTTCGTCTTCCTCGGCAATCAGCAGGTCCAGGTCTCGGCGGCTAATCTCTGGGAGGTCCTGTTCACCCTGTCGAGAAGAGGAGTAAGGAGAGGGAATGCAATTCCATTTCTGGAAAAGGCAGTTAGCTCTAGGAGATGGGGTGTGAGAGGTGAGTGGCAGGAGGCCTGCTGAAATGGAGACAAGAAGGCAGGACTGGGATGGGGGAGCAGACAGGGCCGGGTAAGGTGGGCTGAGCCTCCAGAGGCAGGCCTTAGGCCTGAGGCTCTGTTGCCCCAGGACAACTCACCTCGATGTGCAGCATGCGGATTGGCTCCGCCTCCTGGAGGGTGATGGCCTCTGGAGACAGCACAGTGACCGGGATCCTGTCTGGAGGGGCAGGAGAGTCACACCAGGCCCTCTGCTTCCTTCCAGATTCCCACACCCGTGTGGTAAGGCAGAAGCATGGACTCTAGAATCAAGTCAGCCTGGGTTCTGGTCAGGTTTGGGCCGGTCACTGGCAATCTGCCCCTGTCTATGCTGTTTAACCACTACGGGCCTCATTTTCCTCCTCTGTAAAATGGGGATAAGAATTCTGATCTCACAGGACTCTTGTGAGGCAGAAATAAAGTGACAAAATGCCCCTCACAGGGCCTGGCTCTTAAGAGAAGCTGAAAGATGGTCATTTCTTCAGTTCCTGGGCCTTCCTACGCCTCTCCTGGGAAGGAGGTGCTCTCTGCTCACCTGGCTTCAGAGGCTCCATGGGGACTTCAGGAGGGGCCTCCTCAAGAACTTTCTCTGGGGTTGCAGCCTCTAGGAGGTGTCGAATCTTTGGGGAGGAAAAAGGAAAGGTTCATCTTCAGCCCGTTTTCCTACTTCCACCACCTTATTCAGACAATAGATTAAGGCTTCGTGTTTAAGCCTTGTGACATGAGCATGCCCTGAGGTCACTCGCCATTTGCTCTTGCCTCCCGTTCCTGCCCCTAAGAACAGTTTTTCTGTGCAGGAAGCACTGCATCCTCATGTCAAGTGTTGTGGGGTATAGAGGAACAGAAAAGACATTTGAGCTTTAGTAGCTTATAGTCTAAGAGGAAGATCAGTTCATATAGGACCCCAGCAAGAGTCCACACAACGGGTGAAACAAGCCCCTAGCCAAGTGCTCATTTCCAAAACAATGTGTGGGCCTGGCCAGGGGGAAGGCCTCATAGAAAGGGGTGACATTGGAGCCAGGTCTGCTGTACGGATACATATCTATACGGATACATATGACTTAATACAGAACGAGGGTGAGCACCAGCACAGGCGTGGAGAGCCGCTTGTAGTGGGGAACCGCTGGAGGCGACTTTTTTTTTTTTTTTTTAATATTTTACTTATTTATTCATGAGAGACACACACAGAGAGAGGCAGAGACACGGGCAGAAGGAGAAGAAGGCTCCATGCAGGGAGCCTGACGTGGGACAGGAAGCCGGGTCTCCAGGACCACACCCTGGGCTGAAGGCTGCGCTAAACCGCTGTGCTACCCGGGGTGCCCTGGAGGCATCTTTGAAAGAAGGAAGTAGCGCTGTCTTAAACTGTGGAGGTGTCAGGGTGTTGTGGACAAGGAACAAGGACAGGAAACCCAGGGCTAAGAGATGATAAAGGGCTGCAGTAGAGCCTTGGCAGTGGGAACTGTGTGGAGAGTACTTGAGACAAGAGTTGCCTGGAGGGTGACCTTGAATAGATGAGTGAAGCCGTCTTTGTTGGGAGGGGTCCACCATGACAGCCCCCCAGCGTTAGACTGGCACAGGGACAGCACTCCCGTTCTGCACTGTCAACTCATCGGTGAGGCCTACCTGTGGGATACTGAATGGGCTGGGAAGTGTGGGATCCACAGACATCAACCCAAAAAAGGGGTCTGGAGCATCTTCCAGGGTCTCCATCATGGCCAGGTGGTTAGGAAGCAGCAGGCTGGGTCTGAGAGAGAGGGAAAATGTGGGCTGTCAAGCACTGAGGCAGAGGGCTGACTCCAAGCAGGGAGGTCACACACGGGCGGCTGAGTGGTTCAGGCCCCCGGGGCACTCACAGGTCAGTGTCCACCATATCAATGCGGATCTGCAGCTGGGCACGGTGCAGGCGCTCCAGGATGTGCTGGATGTCCTCTGTGGGCAGGGGTGGCAAGGTAGAGCGCATGCCTAGCCCAGGGCCACTCGGCTCTGCCCCATCTCCGAGCCTTCCCAGCCTTACCTACGAGGTACTGGCACTGTTGAGAGTAGACCCGGATCACGCCGATCTGCAGCTGGGCTGACAGATACAGGGAGAAGCGGGGCCGCGGCTGGCCAGGCTGCGGGGGCTGAACTCGTACCAGCACGTAATCCAGGATTTCCTCACTGGGGGGACCACGCGCCCTGGTCACGCTGCGCCACGGCCCGCCCTCCTCCCCTGCCCCGCCCGCTCAGGCCAGGCCGCTCCTCCCCTTCCTCCGGCCTTACCAGGTCTTCACCACGTTCACCTTGAGATACTCGCGCTTCACCAACCGGCTGCCGCGGGTCGCCGCCAGCCTGGGGGCGGGGGCGGAGGAGGGGACGGGGTGGATGGCGGGGGCAGCGCTGGCTGGGGCCCCTGGATGCCCCTCCCGGGGCTCACGGCTGGGCCCTTACCAGATGGTGGCGAAGCAGCCAGTGTGGCGCTGAAGCACGTTGGGATAGTAGAACATCGTCCCACGGGGCTTTCACCCTCGTCCCCACCGCTCCTCCGCTGGACCTCGATCTCGATCTGAATCCCTTGTGGCACTGGGCTTCCCTACAGCGTCGGGGCAAAGGCTTTGGAGAGCCGGCACCCCGGGTGGCCCCCAGGAGCCAGGTAAAGGAACCGACGTGCGGCGGGTAAACAATTAGGGCGAGGAGGAAACCGAGGCGCGGACTGCGCACAGGCCGGTGGGGACGCCCCCTCCTGCCGCCCCGAGTGGGCTCACACGCCGCGTGGCTGCTTCGAACTTACGGGGCCTTCCGGGTCGGGTTCCGGGTTGGAGGTACAGAGCTCCCCGAGGGCGGGCTCCCGGCTCCCGGCTCCCGGCTCCCGGGCCTTGCTCCCGGGCCTTGCACTCCGCTCGGGCACCTGCAGTCCCGGCGCGGCTAGATCCCGCCGCAGGGGGCGCGCGCTCGGGAGCCGGGCGCCTCCCTCGTCATTAGATGGCGGCGGACCCCACAACAGCCAATGGGCAGCAGGGATGGGCTTGGGGGCGCTCTGCTCCAGGACGCCGAGCAGCCCACTTGGCGTCGAGGCAACCCGGCTCCTGGGCGGGCAGCGAGCCAATCAGAAGGAGCCCACGTGCCGCGGGCCATTGTGAGGTGTCCCGACCAATGGACTCTCGTTCTCGCCTCTGGTAACAGGGGCTCCTCGGTGGCACTTCTCTGCTGACCAATGAGCGAGGAGCACGGCCCAGCCCCCCCAGCCGGCCCCAGCCGGCTTGGTAACAAGGGCGTTTCAACTACTAGAAAAGGTCGGGTCATGCCCGGGGCAACTGCCCTGCCCCATTCTGGGCGCCTGACCTGAGGTCAGACCTCGCCCTTTCCCCTGAAGCCCACCCAGGCCCAACCAAGCACCGAAGATCCAGGATCGGTCGCCTCTGCGCGCAGCCTTGGGCCTGTTGTCACCTGGGCAGGCGGAAACGGTGTGCGGTGGGCTTGAAGCCGCCAAGATCAATGGGGAGGAAGTCAGATCATGGGCATGCCCTGCCCGGCTGTTTTCCAGCTCTGACTGTTCTGGCTGAAACAGACCTCCCCTCTGTGCGATGCGGGGCATACCTCTCTGCGGACAAAAGCCATTCGGCTCAAACCACTGTTTCTCCCTGCGCCTCCTGCCTCCTGCCTTGGTACAGCCTCGACTTTGGCCTAGGATGCCCCTCCCAGCCTTGACCCCAGGGCTTGCTTCTGCCTCTGTAACACTCGGCTCTTACTACGGCTGAGCTGACCCTATTTTATTTTGTTCCTTCAGTCTACAAGCTTGAGATTTTTTTTTTTTCTTTCTCCAACTGCTTCCCGGAACCTAGGCAGTAAACATTTGTCAAATACCCCAAATTTACAACCACGGAAAGTCAGAACTGACAGATTTCCAAATTTAGTCCTTGTAAGCTATACAGGACTTGATTTTACAGGTGAGAAAACAGGCCCATATGATGGTTTTTCCCAGATCACAAAGCTTCTTAATGACAGCCTGGTTGGGAACTCTGTTCCAGTGTTTATAGTACCTATTCCATGGTGCTTGGCTAAATTAGTTTCTAAATAATACAAATTGTTTCAATCACTGTACATATATCAATGTTTATAAATTCACGTGGGGCCACAAAGATGACAAAGGGGGCATCCACCCTTAAGGTACTTAGAACCTAGTGTAGGAGATAAGAAATAGAGTAATGTACTTATCCATCCCTCTGTTCAGCAAGTATTTATGATGTGCCTATGTGCCATGTACTCCTCTAGGCACCGGGGATAGGGCAATGAACCAACAAGTCCCTGTTCTTTTTTTTTTTTTTTTTTTTTAAGATTTTTATTTATTTATTCATGAGAAACAGAGAGAGAGAGAGAGAGGCAGAGACACAGGCAGAGGGAGAAGCAGGCTCCATGCAGGGAGCCCGACGTGGGACTTGATCCCGGGTCCCCAGAATCACGCCCTGGGCCAAAGGCAGTGCTAAACCCGGGGAGCCACCCGGCATGCCCCAAGTCCCTGTTCTTATGGGTTAAGGAAGGAGAGATGATAAGCAAGTATACAAATAGAAATATGTTAAGTGCTGACCAGTACTATGAGAACAATGAGGCAGCGTAGAAGAATAGAGAATAGTGAGCGCTGCTGTTTACATGTTTACGTACGGTGCTCAGGGAAGCCCTCTCTGAAGAGAGAAGGCAAAAGCACCCTCCTGAAGGAAGGATATTTTACATGAAACCCCCCAGCAACTGCAAAGGTCCTGAGACAGAAATATGGTAAGTTCAAGGAGCCTGGAGCAAGAATGACAAGGGGTGATGTTAGAGAGGAAGATAGGGGTTACATCACAAGGAGCACAGAGGCCACTGTAAGGATTTGGGCTTTTACTCTGTAGGAGTCAACAGCTAATGGAGGGTTTTGAGCAGAGGAATGACATGAGATTTATGTGTTAAGACAATCTCTACTGTGTTGAGAATAGGCAAAGGTGGACAATAGTGGAGGGAGAAAAAAAGATGTAGAAGGAAGGAGAAAGAGATATGACAGTAGCTTGTTCCAAAGTGTTAGTGGTGAAAGCAGAAAAAAGTGGTCAGATTCTGGATAGATTCTGAAGGAACAAGGGGATCTGCTGATGGATTGGATGTGGGGTATGGCAGAAAAATGGAAGAGGACACTATAATCATAAATGGAACAATCCAACCAGAAAATAAAACAATTGTAAATACTTATGCACCCAACATGGAAGCACCCAAATACATGAAGCAGTTAATAACATATAAAGGAAGTAATCAATAGTAATACAATAATAGTAGGGGACTTTATTTTTATTTTTATTTTAATAGTAGGGGACTTTAATCCTCGCTTACATCAATGGACAGGTCATCTAAACAGAAAGTAAAGAGACAGTGGCTTTGAATGACCCATTGGACCAGATGGATTTAACATATATATTCAGAACATTCTATCCTAAAACAGCAGAATATACATTCTTTTCAAGCACACATGGAACGTTCTCCAGAATAGATTACATATTAGGCCACAAAACAAGTCTCAACAAATTAAACATCGAAGCCATGCCATGTAACTGATTTCTAACCACAACACTATCAAACTAGAAATCAACCATAAGAAAAAATCTGGAAAGATCACAAATACATGGAGATTGAATAACATGCTAGTAAGCAATGAATGGGTCAATGAAGAAATCAAAAAGGATATCAAAAAATACAGACACAGGCAGCCTGGGTGGCTCACTGGTTTAGCGCCACCTTCAGCCCAGGGCCTGATCCTGGAGACCCGGGATCAAGCCTCACGTCAGGCTTCCTGCATGGAGCCTGCTTCTCCCTTTGTCTGTGTCTCTGCCTCTCTCTCTCTCTCTCTCTGTCTCTCTCTCTCTCTGTCTCTCGTGAATAAATAAATAAAAAATCTTAAGAAAAAATACAGACAGATTAACATTAAAACACAACAGTCTAAAATTGTTGAAATGCGACAAAAGCAATTCTAAGAGCAAGACTTATAGTAATACAGACCTACTTCAAAAAGCAAGAAAAATCTCAAACCTTATACCTAAAGGAGCTAGAAAAAGAAGAACAAAACCCAAAACCAATAAAAGGAAAGAAGTAAGGAAATAATAAAAATTAGAGCAGAGAGATGTCTTGGTGGCTCAGTGGTTGATCATCTGCCTTTGGCTCAAGTCTTGATTCCAGGGTCCCGGGATCTAGTCCCACATCGGGCTCCCCACAGGGACCCTGCTTCTCCTTCTGCCTATGTCTCTGCCTCTCTCTGTGTCTCTCATGAATAAATGAATAAAATCTTTTTTAAAAATTTAAAAATGGATAGATCAATGAAAATAGGAGGTGGTTCTTTGAAAAGATCAACAAAATTTATAAACTGTTAAAAGCTAGACTAAAAAGAAAAGCATTCAAAATCAGAAATGAAAGAGGAGAAATCACAACCAATACCACAGAAATACAAAAGATCATAAAAGAATATTATGAAGACTTATATGCCAATAAATTGAACAACCTAGAAGAAATGAGTAAATTCCTAGAAACATAACTGAGTCAGAAGGAAATAGAAAATTTGAACAGACCAGTTATCAGCAATGACATTCAATCATTAATCAAAAAACTGTCAATAAACAAAAAGTCCAGGACTGGATGGCTTCACAGGTGAATTCAACAAAATATTTAAAAAAGAGTTAATACCTATGCTTTTCAAATTGTTCAAAAAAAAAGGAGTACCTGGATGTCTCAGTTAAATATCTGCCTTCATCTCAAGTCATGATCCCAGTGTCCTGGGATCAAGTCCTATGGCAGGCTCCCTGCTCAACCTGCTTCTCCCTCTCCCTCTGCCTCTCCTTCTGCTTGTGTTGTCTATCTCTGTTGAATAAGTAAATAGAATCTTAAAAAAAAAAAAAAAGATGACAGAATGCTTCCAAATTTATTGTATGAGGTCTGCATTGTCCTGATACAAAAAACAAACAAAAAAAGAAAACCACAGGCCAGTGATTCTTCTTTTTTTTTTCAGGCCAGTGATACTGATGAACAGAGATGCAAAAGCCCTCGACAAGATATTAGCAAACTGAATCAAATAATACACTAAAAAAAATCACTCGTCACGATCAAGAAGGATTTATTCCTGGGTTGCAAGTGTGGTTCAATATTTGCAAATCAATCATGATATGTCATATTGTTAAGGATAAAAAACGTATGGTCATTTCAATAAATGCAGAAAAAGCATTTGACATAGTACAACATTCATTCATGATAAAGACCTTTAACAAAGTAGATTTAGAGGAAACATACCTCAACATTATAAAGGCCATATATGTAAGACCTACAGGTGACACCATTCTCAATGGGGAAAAACTGAAAGCTTTTCCCCTAAGGTCAGGAAAAGGTAAGGATGTTCATTCTCACCACTTTTATTTAACATAGTACTGGAAGTCCTAGTCACAGCAATCAGATAAGAAAAAGGTATAAAAGGCATCCAAATTGGTAAGGAAGAATTAAAATTTTCACTATTTGCAGATGACATGATACTATATATAGAAAACCTTAAAAAGTCCACCAAAAAACTACTAGAACTGATCAATGAATTCAGTAAGGTCACAGGATACAAAATCAATGTACAGAAATCCCATTGCATTTCTATACACTAATAATGAAGGAGCAGAAAGAGAAATGAAGAAAACAATCCCATTTATAATTGTACCCAAAATAATAAAATACCTAGGAACGAACCTAACCAAAGAGGTAAAAGATCTGTACTCTGCAAACTATAAAACACTGATGAAAGAAATTGAATATGACACAAAGAAATGGAAAGAGATTCTGTGCTCATGAAGTGAACAAATATTGTCAAAGTGTCTATACTATCCAAAGCAATCTACAGATTTAATGCAATCCCTGTCAAAATAGCATGAATCCCTAGCAATAGTAACTTTGAAAAACAATATTTTTCAAAAAACTAGAACAAACAATCCTAAAATTTGTATGCAACCACAAAAAAACCTCAAATAGCCAAAGCAATCCTGAGAAAGAAAAGCAAAGCTGGAGGCATCATAATCCAGACTTCAAGTTCTATTACAAAGCTGTAGTAATCAAAACTGTATGGTACTGCCATAAAAACAGACACAAAGAGGGGTGCCTGAGTGGCACGGTTGGTCAAGCATCCAACTCCTGGTTTTGGCTTAGATTGTGATTTCAGGGTCCTGGGATTGAGCCCCGTGTCAGCTCTGTGCTCAGTCTGGTGTCTGCTTGAGAGTCTCTCCCACTCCCTCTGCCCCTCCCACACGTACTCGCTCCCTCACTCTCTAAAATAAGTAAATAAATCTTTTTTTAAAATTTTTATTTATGATAGTCACAGTGAGAGAGAGAGAGGCAGAGACACAGGCAGAGGGAGAAGCAGGCTCCATGCACCGGGAGCCTGACGTGGGATTTGATCCCGGGTCTCCAGGATCGCGCCCTGGGCCAAAGGCAGGTGCTAAACCGCTGCGCCACCCAGGGATCCCTTTTTTTTTTTTAATTTTTATTTATAAGTAAATAAATCTTTAAAAAATATAGACATGTAGACCAATGGAACAGAATACAGAGCCCAGAACTAAACCTACAATTACATGATCAATGAATCTTCAACAAAGGCGGTAAGTATATGAAAAGGGAAACAGTCTCTTCCACAAATAGTGGTGGGAACATTGGACAGCTACATGCAGAAGAATGAAACTGGAACACTTTTCTACACCATACATAAAAATAAACTCAAAATAGATTAAGGACCTAAATGTGAGACTTAAAACCATAAAAATCTTAGAAGAGAGCACAAGTAGTGCTCTCTGACATCAGCTGTACCATGTTTCTAGATGCATCCCCTGAAGAAAGGGAAACAAAAGCAAAAATAAGGGATGCCTGGATGGCTCAGCGGTTTAGCGTCTGCCTTTGGCTCAGGGCATGAACCTGGAGTCCAAGGATCCAGTCCCACATCGGGCTCCCTGCATGGAGGGAAGCATGGAGGGGATTCTGCTTCTCCCTCTGCCTGTGTGTCTGCCTCTCTGTGTCTCTCATGAATAAACACGATCTTAAAAAAAAAAAAAAAGCTATGGAGACTACATCAAAATTAAAGGCTTTTACACAGTGCAAGAAACCATCAACAAAACTAAAAGGCAACCTACTAAACGAGAGAAGGTATTTGCAAATGACATATCTCATAAAGGGCTAGTATCCAAAATATATAAAGAAGTTATGCAACTCAACACCAAAAAATCCCCAAATAATTCAATTAAAAAATTGGGCAGAAGACATGAACAGACATTTCTCTAAAGAAGACAGACAGGGCAGCCATGGTGGTGCAGTGGTTTAGCGCCGCCTGCAGCCCGGGGTGTGATCCTGGAGACTGGGGATCAAGTCCCACATCAGGCTCCCTGCATGGAGCCTGCTTCTCCCTCTGCCTGTGTCTCTGCCTCTCTCTCTCTCTCTCTCTCTCTCTCTCTCTCTCTCTGTGTGTTTCTCATGAATAAATAAATAAATCTTAAAAAAAAAAAGACAGACAGATGGTGGCCAGCAGCTACATGAGAAGATGCTCAACATCACTCGTCAGGGAAATGCAAATCAAAACCACAGTGATCTATCACCTTGCGCCTGTCAGAATGGCTAAAATCAAAAACACAAGAAACAACATGTGTTGGTGAGGATGTGGAAAAAAAAGGAACTGTGCACTACTGTTGGGGATGCAAACCTGTGCAGCCACTGCGTACAACAGTATGGAGGGTGCTTAAGAAATTAAAAATAGAACTACTATATGATCCAGCGACTCCACTACAGGGCATTTACCCAAAGAATATGAAAGCACCAGTTCAAAAGGATATAGGCACCCCTATGTTTATAGCAGCAGTATCTACAAGAGTCAAACTATGGAAGCAGCCCAGGTGTCCATCGATAAAGAAATGGATAAGTAATTATACACGTGAAACTAATTTGACACTGTATGTTAATTATACTGGGATTAAAATTAAAAATAAAAGAAAGAAGATGAAGTTGAGGAGGCAGCAAGGGCACAGGAGGGCCAGGAGGGATTCTAGCAAGCAGAGGGCACTCTGGAGTTCGAGTACCTGAGCACTCAGTACCTGCGTTCTTCCCTGCTAATGCAGAGGCCTGTTTGGGCTCTTGGCTTCTCAGGAGGACGATGGTCAAGACTGAATAGGAGGAAGATCCAAAGAGGCAGGAAGGCTCAAGGGCAGCACTGAAGTTTGTCAAACATGCCAGTAGGAAGATCCTTGAGGGTCTAGGCATCTAGGTTTTGATCACGTAGGTGAACCAGGCAAGGCTTCCAAGAGCAGTCTGACAGGAAGGAGTCTGGTCTGGGAGCCCCTCTTCCTCCAATCTGGGGTCCCCTACAGGAAGAGGGGAGCTGGAGGCTGCAACATCAGCTAAATGGTGACTTAGGTCTGGACGTGAGTGGAGAGATTAAGATGACGAGTGGCCTTAAAGAGGAAGAACTTTTAGTTTGGTGGCAAACCCAGGGGGTAAGGGCTCAGAGGGGCCAGCTGACCTGGAGCCCTCAAATCTCAGTGAGCAAGTGTGGGTGATGTTGCAGCCTAGGCCAGATGGTCTTCTATGGGGCTTAGGTAGAGCAAGGAAAACAGTTTGGGAGTCCCTCCCATTGAGAGGATAGTACCCCATGTGTTGGGAGAAGAGGTGCCAGGGCCTGGTCTCCCTCAGCACAGGAGGCTCAGCAGCTCTTCCCTCTGATTCTGCTGCCTATTCCAGGCCCCAGTGCTTGTAGCCCAGAATTTGAGGGCAACTTCAAGTTCTCCTGTTCATTTAGAACTCCTGCCCAGAGTCCAACCCTAAGCCTGTTGTAAGGCCCGAATCGGAGGCCTTAGCCAAGAAGAGAAGAGCCCAGATTTTTCCACGTGAGGTTGGTGGCTACAGCAGCTGTAGGCCGTGCTCTTCCGGGTGGCTAACCTCTCCCCTCTCCCCATGCCCAGAACCCACAGAGCCCAGACAGCGTCCTAGCCAGACCTGCCGGTGGAAGAGATGAAAGGGGCCCAAAGAGGTCAGCAGGAAGAGAACCCAAGTACTTCACTCTCACCTTACATCTCTTTCACTTCCCTGTGACCCCTGCTACCTTTTCATCCCAACAAAGCAGATACTGACTCCTCTTTCAAAAAATTTTATTTTAAATCCCTAGTGAACATCTAAGAAGAAAATGTAAAGTGCTTGGCTTTAGGACTGGGGGAAGAGGGAAAGGTCCCCTGAGTTCATACCATTTGGACTTTCCCAGGTCAGTTCCTCAGAAATGAAAGGTGTATCTCAAAAAAAAAAAAAACAAAAACAAAAAACAAAAAACAGGGGTATAAAGATCATCCTTGAGTTCTCCACCAGCCGGGTACATGAGCAGTTGAAGGACACAGCTGTCAGAGACAACCACGGAGAACTGTCACTGCGGGAGGCAGGCCAACAGCGTGGAGAATGAGTCTCTTTCAAAGCAGATAGGAGGAAGAGAGAGGAGAGGAGGAAGCGGGGTCTCCCAGGCTCTGCAGCAGGGACACAGCGGCTGACTGCTCCTCTGGAGTCTCCTCCAGTAAATGTCGGGCAAAGGCCTGCTCCATCTGTGCCAGAGAAGGTGGGGGAGAGCTTGTCAGGAGCACAGCCAAGAGCAGACACTACCCTAGGAGGTCTTCCCCCCAGGCCCCGTCTCCTGCTGGAACCACCCCAACACACGCCCTCCAGGGGCAGGCTAGCCTACTCTTCCCCTGCCCTGAACTCACCTGCACCGTGATGAGGCTCTTTGGGGTGCGGCTGGGGCCGGGGCTCTCCTCCCAGAAATTCAGTGTCACCTGGAACTCAGGTGGGGGACCCAGGCCCTGGAAGTACCTGACCAGGTCTGATGAAGAAAAAAGGGTTAAGGGCTAGAAGAAAGAGAAGACAGGGGCCACAGGCAGGGAGGGGACCGAGAGGGGCCCACCATGGACAAAGACGGATGGCTGTGGGGCCAGAACTGGAGCCGCAGGGCTGTGAGGCTGCTGCCTTATGCCAGGAGGAACGGTGGCAACTAAGCTGCTACTCCCATGTGCAAACAGCAAAGGGCGCCCCTTCCTCGAATAATACTTTGAGGTAACTGATTTTTATACGACCTGCAAGCTCTCTGCTGGAAAACTTAAGAGTCCTCCTGGCAGCCGGGGCTGCCTGACACAGAGGTGCCCCACTCTGTTGCTGACTCACCGCCCCCCCCCGCACCAAGGGCACCCACGGCCCTGGAACTCTCCCGTTCTGTGTCCCCTACACTCCTGGCCAGATTTACAGGTGAAGGGAGGCAGAAGAAGAATTCCAGAAGTGGATGGGAGAAGAATGACCAGAGGAGCTGCCTGGAGTGTGGCAGGGCCCGTGAGTAGGTAGAGGGCGTGTGTGGGAGCGTGTGCAGGAGAGGCCCATTAGGCACACCTCCTGTCACTGCATGCTGCCAGGTGGGGCAGTCCCTGAGATGTGACGTGTGTGCTGAGCTCCACCTAAGCCTCATCTTCCGAGGCCTGGACTAGGGAAGGGTGGCTGCCAGACAGCTGCCGGGGCGGAGCACAGGGCCCCACAGGATGTGCACGGTGCAAGGGCAGGGTGCCACACAGCAGCTGTGATGAGGGATCTACTGGCAGAAACACAGGGTGGTGGCAGAGCCTATCAAGTCCCAGGGCGGGGCTACGAGGAGCCAGGGGCTCAGCTCAGCTGGAACAGCCTCACCTCTGCAGAAGTGGGTGGTTCTGAAGAGCTCCACACACTCATTGCTGGGCAGTAGATGTGGGCCTGGGCCAGGTGGGGCCTGGGGTGCATTCCAGGAGACGGGGATGGGGCAGAGGCGCTGCACGAAGAGGCCCCGGGAGTTGCTGGCTACCAGGACACCCCTCTCGATCTGGCTCAGCAGGCGCTGGGTGGGCTCTGGAGGGTCAGGCTTGGGAAAGACGACCTGCTCCATCCCGCACTGGGAGCCGGAGGGCTCGGCCACGAGGCGGCAGTCCAGGCTCTGCACCTGGGCTTTGCCCACCATGCGCCCACTGTAGATGAAGGTGAGCAGCAGCGAGTAGTCTGTGGACAGAGAACCACCAGCTGCCCCTGTGCTTCACCTGAGGGGTCCGCCTGGTCAGCCCCAGGGCCTGGGGGATGAGGAGGGGCTCCTCGAGAACCCCACATCCTCATTTTGCTGATGAGAAACGTGAGGTCCAGCGAGAGAAGCCAAGGGAGGACAGGGGTAGCAGCTTCATCTTCTGAGGCCAGGGGCCACCTCCTCATCTGCCCAATCGCCACCCTCACCAGCCTAGGGGCCTCCTGCCAGACTTTCCCATCACCCAGGGCTTCACAGTTTAGGTCCCAGAGCCTGGGTCTCTGCTTGACCCCCAGGAATTAATGTCTCAAAGTGTATTTCCTGGGAACAGAGTGTAGAGAGGGTATTTTTGAGAATTGAGCTGTGTTTGGAGTCTGGAGTCTGGCCAGGTATCCTGCCTAGAAACCAGTGCCTCTGTCTGGGCAAGGTGGGCCCGGGCTGCTATGAGCCCTGCCAGACACAATGATGCATGCATGTCCGCAGGGAGACAGGCGGGGGGACAGGGTGCAGGGATGAGTCAGAAACGCCACGCACCTGAGCCCGGAGGGGGCAGAAGCTCCAGTGACACCTGATCTCCTTGGAAAGGGGCTTCAACGGTACCTGTGCCTAGAAGGGAAGCAGCGGTGCATCGCTCAGAGTAGGACTGGGGACTCCAAGGGCCAGAGGGTGCGGTGTGGGGGGACAAACAGAGGCGGGGGAGGTGGTACCTTCCTGGGGCTCAGGGCTGCTGTTGCTGCTACTCCCAAAGTTTGAACGGCTCGTTCCCCCATTGGCCCCCACCTCCTCCTGCAGACACAGGATCTATGGTTGGCCCACCTCTCCCCTAGTTATGGTCCCTGCCCTCAGGCGCCCCACCCCCCACCCCGTTCCTACCCTTGCTCTTACATTTCTGAAGGGGTCCGCAAGCAAGGAGGGACTGGGCGCACCATTCTTTGCGGTCCCCTCATCCTCCTCCCTTTCGGAGGACACAGAGCTGTGATGTCGCTTTGATGGTGATTTCTGGGTCCCAGGCTGGGCTGTGGAATATTGTGGAAGGGGAGAAATGGCAGAGCCTTAAGTGGGGACAGAGGGTAGGACAGGAGGCCGTGGAAGGATGGGCAGGACCAGGAAGGAGAAGCCAGCAGAGCTTGCCAAGGACAGTGTTGGGGCAGAGGTACCAGCAAGGGGCTGCAGAGAGGCAGGTCTGCTGCTGCTAGGAGGGGTGGGGCAAGGGGACACCCACCGGGTAGGGTCCCGGAGGGCAGCAGCCGGTACACCTTGTAGGGCTCAGCTCCGTCCCTGTGGCCGTTCTCAGGCACCTCCTCAAATTCAGGACTCTTGTTGAGCGCACAGCGCAGCCGAGTCTTCCAGATAGCCGGGCCTTCCATGTCCCCTTCCTTATACTTCCCCTTAAATATGGCCCACGCCTTCAAAACACAGGAAGTCAAGCAGAGACAGCATGTTACACACCCCGGCTGACCCCCTACTCGCACCAGCTTCACCAGGCAGACGGGCCACCCGAGCATCTGCACAGAAGGGCCAGCGCTCAGGTTTATGCTCCGCTACTGCCCTCTTGAAATCCTTCACAATGTTGGCATTTTCACCATGCACGGGATGTGATGATCACGCAGCTGGTTCTACCCTCCAATCTCCCCTTTATCTGAAACCCAGGCAGACACAAGTCCTTGGGGGTGAGAGCTTCAGTGTATACTCCACCCCTCCTTCGGAGGCTTCAGTTTCCGCGCTGTCACCTTGAAGAAGGCGGCATCCTGGTCCTCACGGAAGTCCTGTTTGCCCGCATGCTTCCAGGGGATCCGGAACATGGTCTTGGCTGCGTCGTCCCAGCACACCCCCGGGAACTGCCCGCTCTCCACCTGCTCCACCACCCAGTTCCGCAGCTTTCGGGTGGAGCGTGCCCTGCCTGAAGCCATCCTAGGGACAAGAGTGGCAGGTGGCATCAGTGGGACTGATGCTTTGGGAGGGGATGTCTGCCAAGATCCTTACCACCGGGGTTGGATTCTGGCAAGGGACCCCGGAATCCCATCTATCTTTTGCCTGTAGACCTTTCTCAAAAATTCTGAGGCCGAATGGTGAGGTTTGTCCCTTCACTAGTAATGACAAACAAAACAAAACAACAAAAGACACATCCCTTTTAACCTCCCAGGCTGTGACATCTGGGAGGAAACTACACACTGGTACTAGTTTTAAGACTTTCTGGGAAATCTGTTGTGTGGCAGAGAACTCTCTTGGTGTGGCTCGTGGGGACCGGCCCGGTCTCTAGCCCAAGCATCTGCAGTAGCAGTATCTGCTTCTGAGATGCCTGCCTCAATGGTCCCTCACCCACTCCCCCCCCCAACAACCTGGTCCTTGACCCCCACCCTTCCCCTATAGGTAGGTGGGGCAGGGCTGCGGCGGAAGTGGGCAGGGCCAGAAGGCAGGAAAACAAACGGGCAGCCAGAGCTGGGCCTCTGAACAATCTAGCAGCAGGGCTTTCTGCCCCTTACTTCTAGGGCTGGGGCCCCTGACCCCTGGTCAGCCTCTCACTCAGGCAAACTCCCCCCCCCCCCCCCCCGCCCCCGGCTCACAGGCCATCTGTAGATTCCGGTTTCACAGAGGGGCCCCAGGAGACCCCACTCCCAACTCTAATCCGGACGGGCCTTCCAGCTCTAGACCCGGGCTGACCTCCACTCTCGGCCGGTCTTACCTGTGCGGCCAGCTGGCTGTCCCAAGATGCAAGCGGCCCTCGGCCCGGCACCCTCCAGATCTCTCCGCCCCTTCCTACAGTCCCCACCCTAAGTTTCAGTTCTCCAGGCGCGGCCGCTTCTCAGAAATCACGTGGTCCGAGCTGCAGGGCAACCGCGCGCCACCAGGGGGCGGCAGCATCCGAGGGCCCCCACCGCTCCCGTAGACCCTCCTGATTGCCAGCCGCTGCCGCTTCCCAGGGAGGCCAGGATTCTGGAGTCTGGCGGGAGGCCTCTGGCTAGCCCTCTACCACCCGTGCATCTGTGTTTACCCCCTCGTGCCTGCCTGGTGCCTGGCAGGTGACCTCAAATATCAGCTGGATTCCATGAAGGAACAAAGGACGCTGGGGAGGAGAAAGCCCAGGTCGGGTGGGGGGCTGGGGACAGCCTCCTTGCCCATCCACGGTGTCAATTCCTTCCTGGCCGAGTCCAAGGAGGGTCCTGTGGTGGGCTGCAGGCGGCCCTTTCAACAAAGCTCTCTGTTCACCCCCTTTCCCTGGTGCCCCAGATGGTGGGGCAGAAGAAGGACCACCAAAAAGCCTGGGCAAGGAGATGCCTCTTTATTGGTGCTGGAGCTGTTCCTGAGGAGGTTCGGCCTTGAGACACTCATGAGGATCCTTGCCCCCCTCTCCCCCACTACTTCCTCCTGCGAGGGATACTCTGTCCCAAGGGCACCTCTTCCATCAGCTTCTGCAGGAGGAGAGAGAAAATGATAACACTGGAAGCCTAGAGCTCAGATGCAGGCTGGACAGGAGACTTGTAGAGTGTGGGTCAAAGGCGAGGCTGGGGGGAGGGAGGCTGTACCTGTAACAAGCGGGCATGGTAGGCAGGGGCATCCTCCCCTGCCACTGGCTGAGGGCGCACGTGCAGGTAGCGCTCAGCAGCCGTCTCCAGCTCCTCCACCTCATATAGGGTGGCTGGGTCCAGTGAGTGCGCGTTGATGAGGCTCACAAGATACTCTTTGTAGTGTGCCCTGCAGAGATGACAGGGTGGAGTATTTGTTCTTCTGTTTGGCTAATATATATATATATATATATATATTTATTTATTTATTTATTTATTTATTATTTTTATTCATGAGAGAGGCAGAGAGAGAGAGGCAGAGACACAGGCAGAGGGAGAAGCAGGCTCCATGCAAGGAGCCCAATGGGGGACTCGATCCCGGAACTCCAGGATCACACCCTGGGCTGAAGGCAGATACTCAACTGCTGAGTGACCCAGGGGTCCCTTATTTGGCTAATATTAACCAAGTGTGCCCCACACCTTGCTGGGCACTGGTGTACTCAGACAAACAGGACCGGGGACTCTTGCCACTTGTAGTGGTGGGTACTATCTCCCTGTGTGCACTGCTGGCTACTACCTAGCCACGCCCTTGCCCAGAGAGCCCCCCCTCTCACTTCCCCTGCAGGACCTACTACAGCCAGAGATCCCCTTGACTACCCAGGTGTATCCCCTTGCCCCCAACTCCATGCCGTGCCTGACACTCACTGGCAGAGGCCAGCATGGCCAGCTGGAGTCTCCTTGCCACAAGCTTCATCCCGGAACCCATTAGGGACTTCCTTCTGCTCCATCACTCGGCAGCCACCTAAGGATAAGGGAAGGAAGGGATCCTTGTATTGGGAGGAGGTGACTGACCACAAAGCCCCCAGAGAAGAGGGGTATGAGGCATGGGAGACAGCCTCCAGGGAGGGGACTGCTCTAATGGTGTTGGGGTCGGAGAGGAGTGGGTACTTAGAGACACCATCATGGGAGGCCCTGCTTTTATCCAAGCTTGGTTTTGGTCCATAATCATGTACCCTCTTTTTTTATTGTCACATACTCTCAAGACAACTCTGGACTATGATCCTTTGTGCCTGGTTAACTCATGCTGTTAAGGCCTTATCTTATGGTAATAAGGGGTGGGGTAGATTAGAACCATATGTAACATCTTTCTGTTGCCCTCATGGAATCTAAAACAGTGCAACTCCTGAGTCTCATTAAATATTCCTTGAGTTAACTAATGAATCATTATCCTTTGGAAATGGGAGAAGAAAATCAGGATTAAGTGCCAAGTGCTTTAATATGGCCTCAAGTAAACAGCTGAGCTACAAAGTAGGGGTCTTACTCCCACGTCACAGATGGAGAAACCAGACCCAGTGAAATTAACCTGCCAAGAAGCCACAAGTGGGCACAGGCCAAGCTCTGAGCATGGACCCAAGCCTCCCCTTTACCCACAACACAGTGGGAGCTCGCCCTCACCCCTTCTCTGAGGCCTGTTCAGACACTCACCGCCAGGAACTGCCCGGGCCCCTGCTGGGGGTTCTGTGTTGAACATGACATTATTGTCCTGAGGAGGGGCAGATGGGTGGGCGTTAGGTTCCCCTTGATGCCAGCCTACTGAATTGCCCAGCCCAGAGCCTTCCCTTTCTTGCCACCCTGTGCCTGGCCTTCTACCCTGGGCAATCTGCAAACCCAGCGTGGCTGGCCACCCCTGACCTGTAGCAGCTTCTGGAGCCGGAGAGCAGTCCAGTCCCGCAGGTAAAAGAGGCAGTCTCGTGGGTGGTGGCCATGCAGGGACTTTTTCACCCTGCAGTTAGGGTCTGGACATTTCTGGCGGAAACCCATATGGGAGAGGGGAAGTTGGAGACGGTTGGGGTCCTGGCTTCTCAGAACCCCTGTATGAGGGGTGTAGGGAAGAGGGGGGAAGATGGAGACATTGGAGGCAAGCAGGCAAGCAGAAGGGGAGAGGGAACAGAGAGAGGTGCTTTACACCCCCACTGGCCTCCCCTTTTCTTCCCCTAGGCTACTCCTTAGTGCCTTTGCCCCTCACACCCAATGGCAGCATCCCTCCCCTGCCCCCAATCCCTTCCATCCCTCTCCTCCAGGCTCACATTCTTGGCGTAAAAGGCATTGTAGCAGCCGCTGCAGAACTGGTGGCGGCACTGGGTGCAGTGAAAGTGCATGCAGCCTCCTCGGGCCAGTGCATACGAGAACTTGCACTTGGGGCAGTCTGTAAGGAACAGCAGGTCAGGGCTGGTGCTGCCACTGCTCCTGAAGGCCTTTGGGAAGAGAGCCTCTGGCAGTAACAAATGACTGGGCAGACAGGCCCAGTGGCACATCCTTACCAATGCCATTCTCCTGAAGATACAGGGCTAGGCCCTGGGCCTGGTATTCAGGGTCATTGTTGCGTTTCCAGTTCTGGAAATCCTCGCAGCTCCGGCCTCGGTGCTGCTCCTCCCACTGCAGGAGGGAAGGCAAGCTTCGCATGAAAGCTCCACCCTGGGCCCTTCCCAAGGACCCCGCCTCTCATACCTTGTGGGCCCTGGCTTTACTTTACTGTCATTCACTGTTTGCTCCAGTCTTAAACTGAGGGGCCAGGCTTGGTTCTTTCACCTCTTTGTACTAGCACACATTCACCGGCAGGTTGTATTTCCACCCCCCTAAACCTACCTCAGCCCTGTCCCCTTTTCCTTCATCCCTGCTGTGGCCACCCTACTCCAGGCCAGGTCAGGTCTTGCCTCGGTTACTGGTGTCTCTACCTCCACTCCTGCTCGCCTGTGGCCATAGTGCCTTGGAGAGCATAAGGCAGGCAGCTTCAACAGTATGGGCAGTGTTCTAGATCTGAGATTTAGTAATAGGGTCTTGGGTGGTCATTTTATTATTGTGTTTTATAACACAGATGTAACTTTTTGGCATTAGAAGTTAAACTTTTTAGAATATGTGCCGTCAAAGTGAGCAATCAAATGGCAAACTTTTTATTTTATTTTTTATTTTTTTAAATGGCAAACTTTTTAAAAGGCAAATGAGATACTATCACCCCTTGGTTAGTCTTAGAATAAAAGGCAAATACCTGCCTCACTTGGCCTCACGGTCTTTCCTGATCTGGCAGCTAGCTCCTCTCCAACCGCCTGCCACTCTCACCCTTGCTCTTGGGGCTCCAGCCACACAACACTTTTTCTGACTTTGGACTTTCCATGTGTTGTTCTTTCTGTCCCAAATATCCTTTGCATAGTTGGCTTCTTCTTAACTTTCAGGCCTGAGCTTAAATTAAACCGTTTTAGAGAAGACTTGTCTGACCTTTCCATCCTAAGTATGTGTATTCTGTTATTCCTAATCTCAGATTCCTGTTTTCACTATAGAACTTATGCTATGTGTACTCAGGCTCTCTCTCTCCCTCACTGCCTTTCTTGCCTTCCTTCCCCACTCTTCCTCCTCACCTTACCTTTCACCCTCCCTCCCTCCTTTCCTGACTACTCTGTGAGCTCTTTGACCCCAGAGCTCACATCTGTTCCATGCTTCAGCATACCCCGAGTCTTGACAGGATACCTGTCAGTAGCTTAGCAAGTTACTCTGAAAGGATGAATGGGCCTCACCTGGCGCTTACAGCGCACACAGAAGGTCTGGTGACACTGGGGACATGTTGCCTCCAGCTGCTCCCGTTCATATATGAAGCCAAAGGAGCACTGTGGGTACAAGAGTATAAAGCTACCTGAGGCCTGATCTGGCACCCTGCCCTCCTCCCTGCCCCCTCCAGTCAGCTCCCCTGGGCAGGCCACTTACTTGGGCACACCACAAGAATTTGGGGTCCCGCATGAGCACACCCTCAGTGAGCTTCTTGTGAAACAGTGCATAGGCATCTGGCTCCAGGCTCTCCCGAAGCTGGGGACAGGATGCAGAAGTGGTGGGTGGGCAGGGTTCCTGTTCAAAGCCAGGGCACCCTGAGTCTTAGGGACTGTAGTACCTGGATGTCAAGTGTAGAAAAGTAGCTGAGCAACTGCGTGTCATCGGTGAGGTCAGGGCGGCCACAGGCGGGGCACACCATGTCTGTGATGTGTTTCTCCTTCAGGGCGATGGTGAAGTGCTGGCGGAAGCAGTCGGGACAGATGGTGCACTCACAGGAAGTCAGGGCCTGCATCTGTAGGAGGCAGGGGCAGGAGGGGGTCTGAAGCCACAGCTGCCAGCAGTGGGGAAGGGGCAGTAGCCAGGTGTCTACTGGAAACCAGGGTCTGATTAACAACTGGCCAATGTGGCAACCTCTAATAAGTGCCTAGCAGGCAATCTGAATGTCTGAAAACTGTGATGGAAGAAAACAGACAATCCTGAGGCCTCAAGGAAATAGAAGAGTGCCCTCCAGAGGCACTCATGTTAATGGAAAGCAAACAAACAATATGTCTGAATGGACAAAACTAGAGATGGAGAACAGACTGGTTGTTGTCAGGTGACAGGAAGAAGGGAAGAAAGCTGCAGCCATAGAGGGATTGTACAAGAGGGTTACTTTAACGGTGGTGGAACAATCTGTATCTTGGTGGTGACATGAACCTATAAGCAGAATAAAAATGGCACAGAGCAGGATCTCTGGGTGGCTCAGCGGTTTGGCGCCTGCCTTCGGCCTGGGGCGTGATCCTAGGGTCTCTGGGAAAAAAAAATCTTTAAAGATTTTATTTATTTAATCATGAAAGACACAGAGAGAAGCAGAGGCACAGGCAGAGGGAGAAGCAGGCTCCATGCAGGCAGCCCGATGTGGGACTCGACCCCGGGTCTCCAGGATCACGCCCTGGGCTGAAGGAGGCGCTAAACTGCTGAGCCACCCAGGCTGCCCGCTTGAAAATAATTTTGGAAAAAAAAAAAAAAGAAAATAATTTTGCGTGTGTAGATGGAATAAAGATTGGTGACATATTGATAACTGCAGAAGCATGGTGATGAATACACTGGGGGGGCATGGAGGAAGAAATCCTACATTTTGTGTTTGAAATGCTTCATGGTGGCACAGTAAAAATAATGGTGGCCAGGGACAACTGGGTGGCTCAGCAGTTGAGCATCTGCCTTTGGCTCAGGTCATTATCCCGGGGTCCTGGGATCAAGTCCCACATTGGGCTCCCTGCAGGGAGCCTACTTCTCCCTCTGCCTGTGTCTCTGCCTCTCTATGTCTCTCATGAATAAATAAAGCCCCTAAAAAAAATAATAGTGGAGGCCAGGAGGTGGTTTATTCCTGCCCCTCCCTTCCTAGATGCCATCAGGAGCACATGGGCAACTGCAGAGTAGAAGACAGGGCCAGAGACAGGGGCTGACATGGAGCAGGGTGCAAAGGGAACAGTGTCATTCTAAGGCCAGACACAGTAGGGATGGATGTGCTTACCCGGTTGCGGGGCAGGGCCCAGCCGCACACAGCACACTCCTGGGCAAGCAAGCGGCGCAGGAAGGCCCGGTCCTGGCTGTGCCTCACTGCTTCCACAACATCTCCCAGCTCATAATTCCTGGGTGTCTCCTGCAGCAGTGACAGTGCCAGCTCTGCTCGGCCCCAGCTGGGGAGGGCGTAGACTGCCAAAAGCCGTCTGACCAGACTCTACAATGTGATTCGAGTACAGGGGGAAGAAGTGGCTGTCAGACCCCAAGAATCCTACCCTCACCCTTCCCCCTGCTCTTCCAAGTGGATTCTCCTCCTAGTACCTGCTTATCTGGCCCATCCCAGGAAGGAGTGGGATCAAGGCCCTTGTCCCAGAGGCGCTGATGGAAGGGCTCTAGGCGCTGGCGCTGTAGTTCGGTCAGGGCCCGTGTCACATCACCACCATGTTGGAACAATGCTTGAAGAGACCCCTCCTCGGGCCCAAAGCCCAGGGACCGGAGTTCCTGCACCTGCGAGTTGTGGGTAGAGAGGAGTGAAGAGGGAGATGGCAAGGAAAAGAGTGTGAGAGGTTCTGAGACCCATAGTCCTCAACCCTGTCCACCCTCCTGCCAGCACAGCGGGTACCTTCCTCCGCCGGGCCCTCACACACTCTTCCACAGCTTCATCAAGATTGCCATGACGGTCCAGCCAGGCTTTCCGGGCCTCCTGACAGGAAAAGGCACCCAGCCCCGGGTCGTGCTGTCCTGCCAGCTCGGCCACCATTTCCAGCACGTAGGGCAGCTCCGAGCGCAACCATTGCAGGGGCACCTCAGTGCCTGAGTACTGTAGAGCTGAGAAGACCTCCTCTGGACAGGCACCTGCAGCTTCCCCTTCCTAAGGCACAGTCCCACCCAGACAGATGGCCCATCAGGAAGGACACCCTCCAGCCACCCTCAGCCCGAACCACAATGCTGACAGCGATCATGTCAGCAGTACATGGTATGATATTTGTCATGTGAGAAGTGTTCAGTAAGAGGCAGCTACTGCTAACAACAGCAAGTTTTGCAAGAACTTGTATTAATCCATTGTAGCTTTTCCCTTCCCCTACTAGCTCAACCCTACCTCATTCCAGGCCTAAATCCTCACCCGGATCTTCATCACTAGTTGGAGACCTTCCTCCCGCATCTTGTCCTGGCGCTGCTTCTCAGGGTCCCCACAGTAACCGGGCAGGGGGGCACTGAGGCATCGTGGAGGCCGTGGCTCAGGAAGTCGCTCTTCCAAAGAGCTGGCATGGAGCTGGGGGGCCTGCTGTACCAGGATGGGGCTGCTGGTCCGGTTGCACATAGCACACACCCAGCCAGGGCCCGAGTTGCAGAAGGTACAGTGAATACAGTACCAGACTGGAGGCTGGGCAGAGGAGAGCAAAGTATCCCCCTGCTGGGAAGGCAAAAAGTATTACCCAATTGAAGGCTGGCTGAGGCCCAAATGTAGGGAGCTGGGGGGAAAGACACAGAGGAACTCAAGAAAACAGGAGAGGAGGAAATAGAGAATGGCCTGGGTGGTGACAGGTGCAACGAAAGAGCTGGAAGGAGTAGGTTACCTGAAGGGGCTGCAGGCAAATGCCAGTATCCCGAGAATCCACCACCAAGCTAGGAGGCTGAGCCAGCCGAGGTCGCTCACAGATGGCACACAGCACAGCTGCTGCCTCATTCTCAAAGGTGCAGCTCTGGCAGGCCCAGCGACCCCGTGCAAGCTCAGGTTCTAGGCCCCCAGTTCCTTGGGAACCCTCAATCCCCAGCCCCAACCCCTTACAGCCTCGGGGCCGATCACAGGCCACACAGAGCACTGCCCAAGATTCATTTAACATGGCACAGGCAGCACAGTGCCAGGGCAGACGGGCATTTGCAGGATCAGGGGAAGCTTTCAGGGGAAGCACAAGAGAGCTGTCTCCCAGGGCCAGCAGGGATGCTGACTGAGGCCGCAGTGGAGCTAAGGCAGGTAAGCTGTAATGAAAAAGCAGAGGTGGTCTGCTGAGGGGCCCTGGTGCCTCGGTCCCTCTTTCCCGGGCATCCCTCGTTCTCTGTGGGACAACACAGACCCTGTCCCTTGCACATGCTGTTTTGTCTGGAACACTCCATACCCATAGCCTATTCAACACTTAAATTATAACTTAAAGCTCATATCTTGCTGATGGATATTCCTAACTTGGGGCCTGACCCATACTAGGTGCTTAGAAATCCTACTGATTGAGCTAGTCTTTTAGGCTAGGTTCCTCCGCTTCCTATCTTATTTGCACAACATAATAACCTATCTTGCTGTGACTGCTACTTGCTTGATATGTACCTCTGTGACCTCTTGGAGGGCAGTAACTGGCTGCTTGCCTTCTATTAAAGTCTTTAACGTAGAAACTGACGTATAGTAGATATATATGTAACTCTTAAATTCTCTCAATTTCACTCCTATCCAGAAGAGAAGATCTCTCACCTGGGAGTCAGGTGGGTGGTTTGGGAGCCCCCCGGCAGGGTCTGACGGAGGTGATGGGCGCGGGACGGGTGTCCATGGAATAGGCGATCACAAGCTGGGCACAAGGCCTGTTTACAGGTTGAACAGTGCAGTGTGCCTGGGGCAGAACCACAGAGGAAGCAGGGACCAGGAGTGGAGCCTGGAGAATAGGAGAAAGAAAAACTGAACATCTTTCTGAAAAAGACCAAGTTACATCTGAATTTGCTGTGAAAGGGAACAAATCAGGCTACTTTTCAACATATCCAGACCCAAGGAAACAATTTTAATCTCTTTTAAAGGGCAAAGAAGATAAACAGAGGAGGGCCTCAAATTTCCATCAGTATAGTCTATTAGAAACCGCTCCCACCCCCCTTCATAGGACAAACGATACCTGGGGCAGAGGGTGTGGTGAGGCGGCCAGGAGCAATCTCTCTCAGTAAGGGGGCAAACTCTGAGAGCTGCAGTATCTGAGAAAAAAAAGGGCAGGGCAACCGTGTGTCCCAAAACCCCTTTCCCCTTTGGTCATAAGGTCTTAAAGCCCCATCTCTACCTTCCTTACATCATCCTCAACCTTGTCTTCCAGCAGCTGCTCCAGTGCTTGTTGTCTTGGGTGAGTATTCTGCAAACAAGGTATGAAGCATTCCTACCTGGAACCCTAGGACAAGGCCCTCCCTCAAAGCCCTGGTCTCTCAACATCCACAGGAAGAAGAGTATGGGGAGTTCCCAGGTTGCTATGGGGACTATGTCCATGGTTCAGCAGCATGAAGGGCCCCAGACTGCCTCTGGGAGTGAGGGTGGGCTCCCAGATCTGGTATTTAAGTCCTCAGGACTAGAGACACTTCAACATCTCACCTGTAACAGCAGGCTGAGCTCTGTCCGAAGCAGCAGTACTTCTAGTGTGACTGTAGCTACTTGGTGCTCATCTGGCTCCTCCTGCCCCTCAGGGAAACTCAACCCATCTGGCTGCTCCTCTGTGTAGCCATACAATCGCAGAACGTCCCGGCCCCCCTACCGCATATTCAGACCAGTCACCCACCAAGCCCCCTTCTCAAAAGGGCTGGAACCCTCCCCATTAAGCGCAGCCTCAGGCTCTTTCTAACCAACCCCCTAGCCCAGGCCACGTCCCCTTCTCCCATAAGGGGCCCAGGGGCTTCACCTGCACAGCATCCACCGTACTGCGAAAGACAGGGTTATTAAACTTGACCCCGCGCCAATACCGGGGCCGCTGAGGGCTGAGAAGGTTGCGGCCATATTTCTCCAGGATGTTCAGGGCCGTGGACAGGGTGTTGAGGTAGTTTCGGGGCTGGGAGCAGTCAGAGAGCGGAGAGCTGTGAGTCCCACCCTGGGCGCAGGTCCCCTGTCCTCCTCCCGAGCGGGGCCGGGCCTCACCTCCCCATGAGCATTGCAGCGGACCAGGCGTGCGGCGTCCAGCTGCAAGTAGCGGGCTGCTGGCGGCAGGGATGTGACCAATAGCGGCCGGAGCTGCTCTACGGAAAACACCTGCCCGGAATCCTTCCTCAGGGCGCTCGACAGCTCCTCGCGGGCCGCCAGGAAGGCCCGCTCCTCCTCCCCCGGCATCCTGAGACCGGAGTCAGCCCCAGCCGCGCCGCCCGCCGGGACCTGGCGCGGGCTGCGCGCGGCTTGGACGCCACCCCTCCCGCCCGGTGTCCGGCTCCGCGGCCCGACTCGGTCGGCAAAGCCGCCCCAGGTCACCCAGGCCACGGTCACTCCTCGGCCCCGGGCCCTGCGCCAGGGTTAGCCGGGAACAGGAAGTACTAACAGAGAGGGCGGGATTGCAACCTAGTTTCAGGGGAAGGGGAGGGCTTTAAGGTTGGGACAGGGCGGGGGTCAGGAAGCGAGGGGGCGTGGCCAAGAGGGGAGCCAGGGCCCAGCCAATGAGAAGGGCAAGTGGTCCCTGGCTCCGCCCCCAGAGCGCCTGGGCCTTGAACGCCGAACTAGCGCTTCCCCGCCTTGGTGCCCGGCGGCCCTAGGCGCGGGGTCCCCTCGTCTCGCTCAGAACCTCTATCTAGACCAGTCTACCTTGCTCCGGTACCCACCGGGGAAGCCCCGTTCTGCCGGGACTCAGCTTTGGCCGGTCTGGGCCCTACTCAAGCGAGTCCTGGCCCTTCCCTAGTCGGTCTTGAGAAGGCAGAGCGCGCTCCCGGAGGGATTCCCTGAGACTGCCCCCTTCCAGGTTCCTCCTCGCCCTCCTCAGCCTCAGGCCCTCCCTCCCACTTCCACTCTGATCCCTCTCGGCCCCTCCCTGCAGTCGGGCCTCCTAGGGGGAGCCCCACCACTCAGCTCTCCCTTTCCCTACTCTCCAGCCCCTCCCACCCCGACTCCGGACTTTCCTGGGACCGCCTTTACCTCTCCCTGGAAGCCCCTCCCCTTCGAGGGGCAGCCCCTGTCGGGTTATCCCAGCGCCTCCCTCGGACAGCCCCTGGGCTTGTGACCAAGGCCGCGCCGCCTCCACTAGTCGCAGCTGGCGGAGAATGACTGAGGGGCTGCCTGCCGTTGGCGGCCTGCCAGAGGGAGGGGGAAAGAAGGAAGGGGGCGGGGCTGAGGGGGGCGGGCCTGGACTTGTGGAGTGAAAGCGAAAGGCCGGCGGCGAGCCTGGAGACCCAAGATCTTGCAACTGGAGCAGCATGGCCAAGCCTTGTGCGCTGCGCCTGAGCGGGGAAGCCCGCAAACAGGTAATGGGGGATCGGGAGGCCAGGAAAGGGCCGGGGAGCCCTCCTGGATGGAGGCCAGGCTGGGTACTCCAGGGGACCAAGGCCGTGCCAGAGAACTCGACCTCTCCTTAGTGCTTTCACTTCTCCCGGCGGGGATTCCCAGATTCTTGCCTTCTGGCCAGTCTCTGCACTGAGCCTGGGCTTCCAGGGAGATGTGGCTTGTGGTAGGGAGGGCCTGAGCCAAGTTGGAGGGCATCCGTGTGTGAGTGGGATCTCACTCTTGACAACTGAGACCCTTAACCAACATCCGGGTACTGCTCTCTGTGCAGGTGGATGTCTTCAGGCAAAATCTTTTCCAGGAGGTAAGTCTTCTAGATTCAAGCGATTTGACTCGGAATCTTAGACTAGTACTTGAGGGCAGAAACCTCTCAGAGTGACCCCCAAATCCATCCTGGGCCCTACTTCCCTTATCAGACCTTCACCCAAGGCTCCTAATTATTGATCTCTACCTTTAGTTTGACTCCTCTTAATATTCTCTTTACTTCTGCCACTTCCTCTCCCCTCTTTTGGTGTGGAGTGAAAAGGTGTGGCCCCAAAGTCCTAACCTTGGTCTGCCACTTCCCAGTTTGGGCAAGTCCCTTCACTTCTCATGGCTTCATTTCCTTATTTGTAAGTATTAGAGTCAATGATTTATGAGGACCCTTCCAGTCCTACTTCTCAGACACCTCTGGAGCATCTTCCGAGATTTCCCACCCTTGCAATGTAACCCACAGGCAGAGGAGTTCCTCTACAGGTTCTTGCCACAGAAAATCATACACCTGAATCAACTCTTGCAGGTGAGTGGTGGGGACCCCCTCACACCCCATCCCAAGGCCTCTCTCCTCTCCACCCACCCCCTCTAGCTAACAACTGGGCTCAGCATGCAGAGAACAGTTATGAGGGGTGGACTGGAAGCGTTAGGATGGTGTGAGGCCTGAGCCTGGGCAGAGGGTGGGTGGGCTGCTTGGAGGGAAGGCTGTGACTCAGAATGAAGGGCATAGGCTGGGCCGCCACTGACAGGAGCTCTGTGCAGGAGGACTCCCTCAATGTGGCTGACCTGACCTCTCTCCGGGCCCCGCTGGACATCCCCATCCCAGACCCTCCACCCAAGGATGATGAGGTGAGGCACTTAGGATGCAAAGCTCAGACTATAAACCAGGTGGAGATGATGGGCCTCCAACCTCCCAAGACTTTCCTGAAGCTACTGTCCCCCCCCCCTTTTTTTTTTACCTTAGATGGAAACAGATAAGCAGGAAAAGAAAGAAGGTAAGAGAGGAAGGGGTGGCTGGGGAAGAAGAGATGGCACATTGACTGCTAGATGAGAAGGGGCCTGAATGCCCTTTTTTTCACAGTTCCCAAGTGTGGCTTTCTCCCTGGAAATGAGAAGGTTCTCGCCCTACTTGCCCTGGTTAAGCCAGAAGTCTGGACTCTCAAAGAAAAATGCATTCTGGTAAGCCTGGGGACTGGGAGAAGGAGAAAGGGAAGACAAGCCAGGCCAGGCCCTCATCTTCTTTGGAGATGCAAGTCTTTCACTCAGGGACCTGTTTCTGAAATAGGAAACTTCCTCTGGGCTTTGGGTTTGGATACCTTGGGTTCTCATTCCGCTAGACCTCTGATTTCACAGTGATATCCCTGTAATCAGAGCCTGCTGTGTCCACCTCCATATTGTCAGAACCCACCTCTGTACTAGGTACACAGTGCAGGTGTTGTGCCATCATGAGTTGGTTTAGAGCCTGGGTCCTAGGGGCACCTGGGTGGCTCAGCGGTTGAGTGTCTGCCTTTGGCTCAGGTTGTGATCCCGGGGTCCTGGGATCAAGTCCCGTATTGGGAGGGGGGGGTTCCCCTCAGAGATCCTGCTTCTCCCCCTGCCTGTCTCTGCTTCTCTCTTTGGGTCTCTCATGAATAAATAAATAAAATCTTTTAAAAAAGAAAAAAAAGGGGATCCCTGGGTGGCGCAGCGGTTTGGCGCCTGCCTTTGGCCCAGGGCGCAATCCTGGAGACCCAGGATCAAGTCCCACGTCGGGCTCCCGGTGCATGGAGCCTGCTTCTCCCTCTGCCTATGTCTCTGTCTCTATCTCTGTCTCTCTCTCTCTCTCTCTCTCTCTCTCTGTGTGTGTGTGTGTGACTATCATAAATTAAAAAAAAAAAAGAAAAAAAAAAAGCCTAGGTCCTAGAGACTGCTTGGGCTCAAATCCTGAGTCTATACTTACCTAGCTGGTTACCTTAGGTAAGTTTCTTGGACACTCTGTGACTCAGTTTTTTTCATCCTTTGAATACAGTAGGAACATGTATCTTTAAAAGTTGCTGTAGGGATCCCTGGGTGGCGCAGCGGTTTGGCGCCTGCCTTTGGCCCAGGGCGCGATCCTGGAGACCCGGGATCGAATCCCACATCAGGCTCCCGGTGCATGGAGCCTGCTTCTCCCTCTGCCTGTGTCTCTGCCTCTCTCTCTCTCTCTGTGACTATCATAAAAAAAAAAAAAAAAAAAAAAAAAAAAAAAAAAAAAAAAATTTTTAAAAAGAAACAGCTTTTAAAAAAAAAAATAAATAAAAGTTGCTGTAAAGATTAAATGAGATCTATATAGCACAGTGCCTGGTACAGTAATAAGTCCTCAATTAAATATAGTTATTAGGAAGTGGCAGCTAAAAGGAAAAACCCAGTAAGTTTGTTGAATGATTCCTACATGATCATAACTCAGGTGATCACATGGATCCAGCACCTGATCCCCAAGATTGAGGATGGAAATGACTTTGGGGTGGCAATCCAGGTAAGAAAAGGGTATATGAGGACATTGAGAGCAGGGAGAGACTTAGGGAGTGAGGGGTAGGAACTAGCTATGATCTGGGAGGAGGAGGAAGTTGGTGGGTGAAGGAGGGAGGAGACGAAGTGTTTTTCTTGCCTCCCATCTCTCTCTCTCTCTCTCTTTAATCACAGGAGAAGGTGCTAGAGAGGGTGAATGCAGTCAAGACCAAAGTGGAAGCCTTCCAGACAACCATTTCCAAGTGAGGGCAGCTGAAGGACCAGCATGGGCGGCTGCAGGGACATTTCTTTGGGGTTTCCAAAGCAGGGCAATCCTATCAGAACAATGGGGAGCCCTGGAAAGGGTCTGAAAGAGTTCTTTCTCATTACCCATTCTTGTGTTTATCCTCTTGCTTTTGGCAGGTACTTCTCAGAACGTGGGGATGCTGTGGCCAAGGCCTCTAAGGAGACTCATGTAGTGAGTAGATAGTCATCAGCCTTTTAGCTGAGGCTGGCTGGGGGTGGGGCAAGGAAGGAGGGGCTAGAGGTCTTCTTTGTCTGTTTTCTGACCTTCCCAATATGGAAAATATTAAGCCAAAAGCATTGGCTCAAAAAACTGATTTGGGATTCCAAAACTTTGACCCCATTCTCTGCTGATCCTGTGGGATTCCATTTCTTGGTGCTGAGAAGGGGCTCATCCTCAAGTTACCTATTCCCTATATGAGGAAACCAGATTAATGTCCCAACCTCTCATGGGGCTGACTCAGCTTTGCCTCCCACATCCCAGATGGATTACCGGGCCCTGGTGCATGAGAGAGATGAAGCAGCCTATGGGGAGCTCAGGGCCATGGTGCTGGACCTGAGGGCCTTCTATGTGAGTATGGAATAAGCCCCTATGGGAGATGGTTGAGGGGGATAGGGGAAAAGCCAAGAACCTGACTGCCACCCTTCTGGCTTTCTTCCAGGCTGAGCTTTATCATATTATCAGCAGCAACCTAGAGAAAATTATCAACCCAAAAGGTGAAGAGAAGCCATCTATGTACTAGTTCAGGGAAAAAAATAAATGACCTATGATTGTGTGGATTACCTCTGGTGTGTGTCATTTGTTCAGAAGGCATTTATTGTCACCTATGTCCAGATACTGAATGTGAATCTACTGGTGGGAAAGAGAGGGGATGCCATGACAGCAAAGATGAACGGGAAGCCTGTCCTGTTCTTCTTTCTTAAGAAAGAAGTCATCGTGAAGAACAGAGTGGAGATTGTGACATGTCATGACAGCCATATAGGTAGCCTGTATTTGGGGATTTCGCAAGATCATTTCCATCTGGGGGGGGGCTCATGAGTGCTTCCTGGAAGAAGTGGCATTTGCACAGACCTCTTACAGGAATTTGGACTGAAAGCTGAGCAAATCTGGAGAAAGCTCTGGGGCTGAGATCAGGGAAAGAAGAAAGAACGGGAACCCTGGGTGGCGCAGCGGTTTAGCGCCTGCCTTTGGCCCAGGGCGCGATCCTGGAGACCCGGGATCAAGTCCCATGTCGGGCTCCCGATGCATGGAGCCCGCTTCTCCCTCTGCCTATGTCTCTGCCTCTCTCTCTGTGTGTGACTATCATAAATAAATAAAAATTATTAAAAAAAAAAAAAGAAGAAGAAAGAACACTCATCATCAGCTCAGAGCAAGCCTGAGTGAGGTTTCACTGGGAGAATTATGGGTGAAAGGTGGGACTCCTTCTCAAGAGCAGACAAGGGCAAAAAACACTCCCAAGACACTGTGTTGAAGGAAATAATATCGCAGGACATAAAGGGAAGGATGGGTCTGTAAATTTGTTCTCTTTTCCCCTCCTTCAGCCAATTACCTCTTTTACTTCTGCAGAGACTACATTAAGGAAACCAAGGGCCATATATCCTGGGTGGCAAAAGTAACACCGCTCGTTAGCGATGGAGCTGGCCTACAGTACAAATCCACTCATCCTATAGTAGGAGCAAGGCAGTCCGCTTCGTGCCCAGGTTCGGAGACCCGGCGCCCTGGGACACCTGGCGCCGGGCGCGCGCTCCACCCGGCTGGCTTTGCTGGGCCTGCGGGAGCGGGCGGCACAGGTCTCAGACCCAGCCATCCTCAGGCCCGGGCCGCAGTCGAGCAGCCTAGCCAATCAGCGTGCGGGCGGCTCTCTCCAGTTTTCTGTGGTTCGCGGGAGACAAAGGCGGGGCAAGGTTTGGAGGCGGCCGATGATTGGGCAAAATGAGAACCTTTGAGCCTATCAAGGAGCACCATGTGGGCGGGCCTCCAGAAGCGGGCGCTGCTCTGGGCAGCCGGCTGGAGTCCCCCCAGTCTCGCGCGGATCTGGGGCCGCCCCCGGGGGGCGGGCGGGGGCGGGGCTCCGCGCCGCAGCGTGCTTACCGGGCCGCCTGCGTTCCGGGCCGGTGGGGGCCGGGGGCCGGGGGCCGGGGGCCGGGGGCCGGGTCCCCCGGAGCCGGCGGGCTGTTTTCGACCCGAGTCTGCGTCACTGCCGAATCTAAGCTAGGGGGCGGAGGGAAGGGGCCAAGGAAGGCGCCGGGGCGCTGGAGGGAGCTTCGCGGACGCGAGCTGGGGCCTCGCTCGCCATGGGGGAGGTGGAGATCTCGGCCCGGGCCTACGTGAAGATGTGTCTGCACGCCGCGCGGTACCCGCACGCCTCCGTCAACGGGCTGTTGCTGGCGCCCTCGCCGCGGTCGGGAGAATGTCTGTGTCTCACCGACTGTGTGCCCCTGTTCCACAGCCACCTGGCCCTGTCCGTCATGCTGGAGGTCGCCCTCAACCAGGTGCCGCCGCTGGACGCCCACCGACCGCCGCGAACCCCCCTAACACCCTTAGCCCAAGCCCATCCCCGGCCTTGGCAGCAGTGCACACCTCCAGGGCGGGCCGCACGATTGAGTTTCTGATGGCCCCTTTCCCACGGCAGGTGGATGTGTGGGGCGCGCAGGCCGGTCTGATAGTGGCTGGGTACTACCATGCCAATGCAGCTCTGGACGACCAGAGGTGAGTGGAGTAGCCAGAGGCAGAAGGCTAAGGGTTACGGCATGAGGATCCGCATGAGGATCGAGAGAACTTTTGGTCATTCCTTCCATTTTTCCTTCGTCACATGCTTAGGAGCAGGGACTATATCCACCAGGCATTAGGCTGGGTATGAAGGAGCTCCCTGGAAGAGCTGTGGTGGGGGTGGGGAGGATAGCTGTGTATCAGTACAAGCTGGCACCTGATTTGAACTGAGGTGGCTGGCCTGGCCAAGTTCTAAAAGAGCACAGAGGAAGCCCAACCAGTAACTTTTGGGGGGAAAATTTTTCCTTATGTAGAGAAAAAGTTATGTACTTTTGTATTAACCACATATCTGGATCAAATTATGCAGTTTTGTAATTTGCCTTTCCCTCCTCAGTAAGTATCTGCCATCTTTCCATGTCTACACCAAAAAATTTATCCTAATAGCTATATAGTATGAGTATGGATGTACTAGGATTTATTTAATGCCTTAAATATTGAGGTTGTTTCCTTTTTTTTTTTTTTTGTTAATACACTGTCCAATCATTAAATTCTTTATAAGTGGAATTTCTGGGTCAGCATACGTATAATATACTGTTTAAATTTGGGTGGCTATGCCAAATTACCCTCCCAAAAGATGACCTTTGATTTTCACCTTGACTAGCAGTCCCGAGCACCTGTTTTCCACTGCACTCAAGCATTAAGTAGTTATGTATGAAACTTCTAGCAGGTCTGGCCCCCCAGGCCAGCTACAGGGAAAGGCCATCACGGTACCATCATCGAGGAGATCTGGGAAATCCAGCTCAGATGGATAGGGTCCACCCATAGTCAGCTCCTCACTCCTCTGATCTTCCCTTTACACAGTGCTGGGCCCCTGGCCTTGAAAATTGCTGGGCGGATTGCAGAATTCTTCCCTGATGCAGTCCTTGTTATGGTGAGTTTTGGGTTCCTGGGTGGGGAGTTGGTGAGAAAGTAGGAAGGGGGATCCTTGAAACCCTCACCCTCACCTTTCCTTGTCTGCACAGTTGGACAATCAGAAACTGGTGCCTCAGCCTCATGTGCCCCCTGTCATTGTCCTGGAAAACCATGGTCTCCGCTGGGTCCCCAAGGACAAGAACTTGTGAGTGCCCCACTCCCTCCACCTCTTCTTGGAAGCCCACAGCTCCTGGGCCTCCTCTGTCTTTGATCTTGCCCCAAGGGTCCATCTCTAGATGCTAATCTCTGGCAAGTGTCTGGCCCCACTGCCTGCTGAGTTTGACCTCCACGGGGGTTATTATTTCAGAGTGATGTGGAGGGACTGGGAAGAGTCACGGCAGATGGTGGGAGCACTCCTGGAGGGCCGGGCCCACCAGCACCTTGTGGACTTTGACTGCCACCTTGATGACATCCGGCAGGACTGGACCAACCAGCAGCTGAACACCCAAATCACCCAATGGGTTGGTCCCACCAATGGAAATACCTGAGCCAGGGCTGGGGGGTGGGATGGGGAGGGTCAGGATCTAATAAAGAGACTGGGCTGAAGGACAATGGTATGACTATTTATTGTGCCTGGGAGGTGAGGGGAGGGAGAAACCTCAATGGGCTGAAGTTGGGGAAAGTCTGGAGTCCTCAGTAGAAGATAGGATAGTCTCTGCTGGACCCATTACAGAATGAAAGGAGGCTCTCAATAGATCATTCCTTTTGTTTCTCCCCTGGGCTTCTTGAGCTTCTCAAAGTTCTTCAAGATGATGTCATATAATACAGCCTACAGGGCCAGAGAGGAGTGGGGGTCAGCCACAGGCCCCCAATGGCTCTGGTGCCCCATATCTAGCATTATGGAGATGCTAAGCTCTGTCACCCTTCACCCCCAGCCTACAGGGTCAGGTAGTAGGTGGCCTGGGAAAGCTGCCTCTACCCATCCCTGCCCTCACTTCCTCACATAAGCATTACGGATCTCCATGACCATCAGCCGGATGTCCCGGTACTCTGCCTCATCCAGCTCGTGCACCAGCTGCCGATAGTCACCCTGTGGGAGAGCTGGGTCAGGCCAGACTTCAGATGCATCCTTCCCCCACCCATATACCCTGACTTAGGCCTCACCTACCACATGGGGCTGCTTGGCTGCTTTGGTCACAGCATCACCCCGCTCAGAGAAATACCTGTGGGAAGTAGAAGGGTATGGAGTGGGAGAAGGAAGAGGGAGCCCAGGGCTCTGTGCAAGGCAAAGGCAGAGTGTGAATGCAGGTGCCAGTGGGCAGTCACTCACTTGGATATTTGAGTGTGGAAGCCTTCCAGCTTGGTGTGAAGAGCGGTCATCAGCTCAAACACCTTCTCCTGGGGGAAGAATGCAACGGGGAAAGTGGAAAGCATCGTGGACTGGAGCAGTAAGAAGGGCAGAGGAGTGGGGCAGCGCTCTCACCTGGACAGCCACTCCGAAATTGTTTCCATCTTCAATCCGAGGTATCTGTAGCTGCAACCAGGTGGTGACCTGGGAAGAGGGAAAGGCATCAAAGCCACATCAGCTCCCTACCTAATTTCCAGGTTCCTGTCCTCTGCTTGCCTGCCCACAGTGGGTGAGGGAAGTATGCCAAGTCTGTCCTAAGCCCCAGGGCCCACAATTCTGGCTGCATTTGCTGTGCTCTCTGGCTCAGGCCTGGCTGGTGCTAAGTTCTACCTAGCAGGAACCAAGGAGGACAAAGGATTTGATCTGAAGCCTAGAGATGGAATTGGGAGGGCTCACCAGGTTGAGTTGCTCAATGACATCCTTGATCTCAGGCTTTAGACGCTGAAGGAGGACCACAATCTTCTCATTGCAGTTCACTGGGCCACAGGGAGGACCTAGGCAGTGGGCAACGGGGTCAGTCACCAGGCTGGGACTGTGTGAGGGCAGGGAAGAGCTCCTGGGAAGTGAGACTCCAGTCCCTTCATAGTAGTACCTTTGTCTTCATCTTCCCCTTTCTTCTTTTCATCTTTTTCTTCCTTCTGCAGGGAGAGAGGAGCTCTTGGGAGTCAGGCTGAAGGCTGATTTTCCCCATGATTGGGCCCCTCCTCCCAGCTCTTCCCAGCTTGCCTCCTGCTGTTTCTTTCGTTCCTCTTTCTCTTTCTCCTTGACTGGATCAGGTACCGGGATGTCCAATGGGGCCTTCAGATTGTTCAGGTTGGCTTCATTGAGAGCTGGCTCCTGGTGCAGGGTGGGAGGAGGGCTGGAGGCAAGGGCATCCCTCTCACCTCGCTCTGACGGCCCCCCAGACTCTCCCCTTGACCCCTCTCTCTAGCTTTTTGCTGCCCCTAATACCTTTAAAAATGCATCCAACTCAGAAATCTTCTTGGGGAAGTAGCTCCCCAGCAGGTTCTCTGTCTGTGTGTGAGGTGGGGTAGGGGAAAACGGAGGTCAGAATCAAATATTCTTCGAGGCAGTGAAGCAGGGCTGACACTGCCCAGCAAGGAAGGGTGAGCAGTGGGCGTTAGGTAGGGGTGGGGTGCTGATGGGGCAGGTCTTACCTTGGTACACAGGTCTTCACGGAACACGTCCACCTGTGGGACACAGGCAGCCCTTCACACACCTGGCTTTATGGCCAGTTCACTTGAGGACCGTTCCCTTAGGGTTTTGAAGGGCCTGACCTGGGGACGGGTGGAACGCATCCCGTGGGGTTGGGGAGGGTGAAGTGGATCCCCGTGGGGCTGGATGTGGGGGATGAGAACATTCCTGGTGGTGAAGGGCGAATGGTCCAAGTGAGAACAGATCGCTCCGGTCTCCTGGGCTGTACAAGGACGGGTGTAAGAGCCTCTGCGACTGGGGCAGGGACGGAGTGCCTTGTGGAGTGGCCGGGGGCCCTCCCGTGGGAAAGGCCATGAGGTGGCGGGGCAGCTTCGCACCCGTCCGTGTGTGGCCCCGGGCCCCGCGCCAGCGGACCTCCCCTCCACGCCGGCTCTCCGCTTCACCGCACTCCGCTGGACCTCGGCCGCCGGCCTCTCCCGGCAGGCGGACCTCGCCTGTCTCTCCCGGGGCACAGGTGCTCCTGGCACCGGGCCTCACCGGGGCTCCTACCGACCTCGACCCCGACCCCGACCCCGACCCCGACCCAGACCCGCGACGGGGGCTGGGGGCGGGGCACGACGCCTGCAGCCTCTCGGAGCCACGCCTCCCTAGCGGGCCCTTCCTCGAACCCGCAGCGCTCACCTTGGCTTGGGCTTCAGGCTGGACCCTGAGCGTGGCCATAGCCGGGGCGGGGGGCCTAGCGCCGCACGAGACGCGGAGCGTGCACGGGGAAGAGAAAGCGAAAGCGGCGCTCGCCGCCCGCTCGGCCTTCCTGGGGAGCGGCCAGCGGCGGCGCTGGAGGGGGCGGGGCCGGCCCCGGAGCCGAGCGGGCGGAGGGCGGCAGGCAGGCCGGGCGCCCCCTGCCGGCCGCGAGGAGCGCTGCCACCGCCTCCTGCGCCCCAGCGCGCCTCCCCTCCCCGCCCTGCTCTCGAAGCCCAGCCTCTCCCTCCCCGCCTCCTCGCTTCCCGCCTTTCGTCCCCAAGCCTACGGCCAGCACCCCTGCTACTTCTTGCCTCGCCTCGCCTCGCCTCCCCACGCACCGCGGCCCCGCCTCCGGGAGCCCATAGGCCGGCCGCTCGGCCAGTGCCCGCCTCCTACCTCCCTGCTCCCGGACTCTGGTTCCCTTGTGTCCCTGCTCGGCCTGGGACGGTGATAAGCCTTATCTGGCTCCTTTCCATCTTTTCTGGCCTCCCTTCCCTAGTCCTGGCTCCACGGGCATCGTCTGACCCATGCGGTGACATTCAGCCGCTGTCACCTCTTCAACCCAGGCCCGGTCAGCTCCCTCCTGATCCTTATTGTGGATTACACCCCTCTCTACTCTCCACACAGACCTCTCCAGCTTAAAGCTCTTTCCCAATTTCATGTTTACTTTAGAATGAAATCTAAAGGGCTTTCCTGGCCCAGAAGGCTTGCCTGGACTGCCTGGCACCTGTTCTCCTTCAACTTCACTTTGTACTGCTTTGCCATCTTCCTTACACTTGCAAATAACCAGGCCTTCCATTGTTGCTTAAACCTGTTGTGTCATGTATCACCTTTATTCCTGCCTCAGGCCTTTGGCCTTACCAGTCCCTTGGCCTGACACACCCTTTCCCTGCCTGGGGTTGTCATTAGGTTCTCAGCTCAAATGTCACCTCTCCAGAGGTAACTCTCTCCATCATCCTTTATAAAGTATCTCCCTGCCAAGTCTCCATTACAAACCGACCTGGTTTAGTACATTCATAGCACTGAGCTCTCTACTATTAGCTCTCTACTATTACTATTTAATTTGGGGAGGGGGGACATAGTGTGGTTTAGACCAGGGTTTGACAAACTTTCCCTGTAAAAGGCCAGATAGTAAATATTTTAGGCTTTGAGGGCTGTATGGTGTCTGTAGAAACTACTTAACTCTGCCATTAGAGCAGGTAAATAGCCATACCCTACCTAAATGAATTAGCAGGGTTAGGTTCTAATAAAACTGTCTATGGACCCTGGAATTTTAATTCTGTGTAATCTTCACATACCATAAAATATTATTCTTTGTTTTTTTCAATCATTAAAAATGTAAAAAACCTTTCTTAACTCTCAGGCCATATGAAGTCTGGCCACAGGAGGGCTGTGGTTGCTAGTCCTTGGTTTAGAACCCATACCGCCTGGGTTTCTAATTCTGGCTTTAATATCTACTAGCTGTGAACAAGTCACTTAACCTCTGTGTCTCGGTTTTCACTACTGTACAATAGGAACACTACCAAACCCACCTAATAGTGTTGTTATGAGGACTAAATGTCTTGGTTTATTTGAAGAACTTGGAGACACTTAGAACTCTGCCTGACACATAGTAAGCACAAGAGAAGTGTGTGCTATTATTTGTGAGTTAATTATCTGCTTCCCCCGCTAGCCCCTAAGCTCCCAAACAGCAGAAACCTTGTCTTTCTTATTTCTTTTTTTTTTTAAGATTTTATTTATTTATTCATGATAGTCACAGAGAGAGAGAGAGAGAGAGAGGCAGAGACACAACACAGGCAGAGGGAGAAGCAGGCTCCATGCAGGGAGCCCGACGTGGGATTCGATTCCGGGTCTCCAGGACCGTGCCCTGGGCCAAAGGCAGGCGCCAAACCACTGCGCCACCCAGGGATCCCGTCTTTCTTATTCCTAAGGCATGGGAATTATGCTTGGCTCAAAAAATACCTGTTATGTGAATGTGCCCAGGCAGGCAGGCCCTTAAGGAAGGCGGAAGAGGGATTCAGTGGAAGAAGCAGAAAAAACAAATCAACCAGACTGGAGATGAAGCACCTGCTCTATGGGAGTGCTGCCCATATCCAAAGGGCACTTTTATCTGCTCTAGCATTGCCATTCCTTGACATCAGAGGCCCCCCAGAGAGCTTGAAGTCTGCAAGGACTGGGAGACTTGAAAGGATACCAGGAGGGATGGAGATCAAGCATAAGGAAGGACATATATGGTCACTAACAGCAAGGAATGACCAAGGAACTGAGACTGCCTGACTCCCTTCTTAGCCTTCCCACCCTTTTTGAGCCCCCCAACCCCCCTCCCAACCAAATGATGAGCAGAGCCAGAGCTAGGCCTGATTTGCCTTTATTTCCTTCAGTTATGCTTGCGGCTGGAGTGGCGCCGAGGGAAGAGCCCGTGGCCCGGGCTCCCTGGAGACCAGGGCTGATGATACCAGCTGCCATAGGTGAGGTACCAGGCAAAGGTGCCAACCGCGGCACCCACCACCTTGTGAGTATACTGGTGGAAGTAGATGACGGTACAGAGCAGCAAGAAGTTCCAGAGGCCCAGCAACAGCACGTTGAGCAGGAAGACAAGGCGAAGGGGGGCCCCGGCTGGCAGCCCATGGGCCAGATACTTGGCGAACACTGCGGCTTCCTCGGCCATGAGCAGGCAGCAGAAGGTGAGCAGGAAGGTGTGGGAGGAGACGGTGTAGCCCCGCCACTGGTGGCCAGCCGCCAGGCAGCTGCGGCGGTCTGGAAGCTCGTGGAGCAGCAGGCCCTGGGGCAGAGGCTCGAAGCAGGAGCCGGTCAGGTCCTCGATGAGCAGGAAGGCCCGGCCGGCCCCCCGCCACACCGCTGCCCCCACCACCAGCCGGCTCAGGTGCCGGGCAGTCACTGCCACACGCCGAGTAGCCAGGAACACCACCAGCAACACGAAGCCCCCCAGGAAGGTACATGTCCAGCCCCATGCTGAATTCACAAACTTTCTGTGGGCACAGAAGAAGGGAGACTAGCTACTGAGACCCCTCCACCCCAGCTTCCACGCCATCTGTGTTCCCACGCTGCTCCGTCCCCAGTCCTACATAGTATCACCCGTTGTTCCCCCGCTTCCTCCCCATCCACTTAAATTTTGTCGGCTCCTTAGAGGTCCATTCATCCTTCCAGGAGCCACATTTGCTCTTCAGCCCTGCTTCTGATTTCCCCTGTACCCCATGACTCTGTTCCCCTCCCCCCACCTCCCAATTTCTCGTCAACCACCTAGCCTATTTTTAGTGTCCAGACTGGCAGGAGGACAGAAACCTGGAGGTGGGAGCTGGGATCCCAGAGTGCAGGGAGCCGGCGCCCACAGCCTCCAGCGGACTCACATGTTGAAGAAGTTGCCATGGCTGGCGAAGATAGTCCGAGGGTTGACATGGAACTGCAGAAGGGGCCCAAAGATGACCACTGCTGCCAACCAGGCATGGTAGAGGCGCCGTAAGCAGGGGCTGCCCAGGAGGCGGGCGGCCTGTTCACTTCCAAAGTACAGCAAGGCAGAGGCCACCCAGAGCAGCACCTTGACCAGGCAGCCCAGCAATGCCCGGATTCGGGCCCCGGCCCCCAGCCCTGCCCCCACTGCCGGCCCCCGCTCCATGTTCCCTCCCTCCCCGCTAACCGCCTGCTCTGCTGGGCAGCTGAGGAGGGGCTGATGGGGCCCCCCCTGGACAAGGACAGGCAGTGACAGGTGTGGCAGACACAGGGCAGAGCCCTGTTGGCAGCTGGCAGGCGGGGGAGAGGGGCGGGGGGCAGTAAGGGGCCAGGGCGGAGGGCTGCCACGTCAGCAGGGTCCTAGCTTTGGATGTGTGTCCTGACAGTGGCCTGTGTCCTTTCCTGTTAGCCCTGTGTCCCCACTCCAACCATGTTCTGGTTCATGTCAGAGGGCCAGGCCTGCTGTTCGGTGTCCTGTCCACAGCCTTCCTGGGTCTCCCTGTCTGTTTGGTCAGCTGGTCATTCCCACCCCACCCCACCCTTACCATGTTTGCTCCACAGGGAAATCAGGGGTCCTGAAGATTCAAACTAACCAGACCTTGGAAATTATTAAAAAAAAAAAAAATCTGTGTCTGCCTCATCATCAGTATGATCCGGCTCCTTTCCTGAATTCTGAGGGCAAGAGCCTGCCACTGCAGGATGCACAAGGTGGCCGTGCACGGTACTGCGTCCAGCTCAGGCTGGGGAGGCACATCGGCAAGGGTATCCACTTAGGTGCACCGGACCCTAGGGCCTTGACCTAGCCCCAGGCCCTGTCTGGTGTGAAGGGCTCTGAGGGGCTAGTTTCGCCCTATGCAAACCATGGTGGTTATGCAATGCACAAGCCATCAGATCTAAGATGGGATCACTTTTTGGTATGTTTATTATGACAGCCAACAGATGAAACTCAAGTGTCCTGTGGAAGGTGTACTGTATGAGAGATGATGGTGGCCCAGGTTGGACTTTCAGAACCCCAAAGATTAGGCTTACTGCCACATGATGGGGATTGGGGTGGGGGAAACCCTACAAGAGAAATCCCCAGCTTGGAGCCCATCAAAACCTTAGGTGTGTCCTCCAACTGGTTACCCTGGGTCCTGAGCCCTACATTGGCCTCCCAGCCTGACCCCTGGGGCTACAGCCACAAGGCAGAGAGCGACCTACCCAAGGGATGTCCCTGTCATTCAGTAACTGTTCTGAGATCCCTTTTTGCTATCCTTCCTCATTCCTCAGAATTGGTGGGATTTCAGAGCACAGTAGAGGCTCACAAAGTAGTGAAAGGAATGAGCAAGCAAGTACCCCTGAATCCTGAACTGTGTGACTTTGGGAAAATCAACTAACCCTCCTTGGTCCTCAGTGCCCAGATCCATAAATGGATCAAGATGGATTAATCAGATTCTATCTAGATCCTAAAGCCTAAACCTCAACATAGTCCCTGTTTATGGACCCTAATAGGAAGACCTAAAGAACCCCTCACATATTTTTAAGTTGACAAAAAATTTTTCATTGTAATTTTAAATAGTTGCACAAGACATAATTTCCCATTCTGTCTATCAATCAATCAATCAATCAATCATCTTTCCATTCATTCTTTTAAATATACCCAATGGGAGCTAATACAGCGATTATATATCTTACCACTAACCATTTTAAAAAAGTGACAAAATCTTAATAGTCAGAAATTATATTTCTACTAGACTTCCCCCACAGAATCTATCTGAATATGTTTTTATGCCTGAGTCTTTTATTGATCACACTTCTCTGCCAAAAAAACAATATATATAATTTGAAACTTAATTTTTTTAAAAAAAGATTTACCCGCTTATTTTAGAGAGAGAGCCAGCACATAAGCAGGGCGAGGGGCAGAGGGAAAGGGAGAAAATCCCAAGCAGACTCCCTGGGAGCTCAGAATCTGAGCTGAAGTCTAGAGTTGGCCTGCTTAATCAACTGAGCCACCCAGGCGCCACTAAAACTTAATTTTTAAATATTTCCTGTGATCATAAAGCTCTAGAAGTTAAAACGTTTTTCCTCTGGATATAGTTCTCATAATACATGTTAGTAGTACAAAATGTGTAATTAGTATAGCAAAGATTTTACACATTGTGATAATTAATAATAAACTAAAATTGTATTGGAAATGCATCTCTTAATGAGAATGGATGGTCCTTGGGGCCTTGATTAAAGGCTTTGAGGATACTAATAATTTTAATTTGCTTCTAATTTTAGTGCGCTGGAGGTAATACTAAGGTTCTGGGTGAGATGGATGGCATCCCTGGGTTAAAGTGGCAGAAGGGGAATGAGGTGGGCCAGTGGCGAGGGAGACTGGGGTGGCAGTTTACATGAGGCAGAGCAGTCAGAGGAAAGAGAACACATGGATACCGGGCAGCTGGACAATCTATTCTTTTAAAACAACCTATTTAGCCATAAAAGAGGTATCCCTTTCACCCCTTATTGTGTTTTTCAGAACCCCTGGAGGTGTGCACCCTGGTTTGGAAATTGCATTAGGGATAATGAAATGTCATGGGGACAGATGGATCAGAGCTGCATATGAATCCCAACGAAGTCCCCTACTGACCATACCATGGGTTTGCTCTGGGGCATGCTGCCTGACCTGTGCACACTGCCATTTGCACACTTTTACTAAAGGCTGGCTGTGAGGGTAGGTGAGGTCCCGAGTGTGAAGCACCAGGTGAGGCCTGGCATCAAAACCCATAGGTTCTCTCTGGCTCTGGGCTACTTCTTCTCATAGACCAGACTGGTACCAAGGCCAGCCCCAGAACAAAGCTGATGTGGGTGTTCCAGGCTCCAATCTAAGACGTGCTTACTTCTTGCTATCTCGATTTCTACTTGCTGGAAGTTTCTGAGTTCAGTGAGGAAGCTGTTGCAGAGTTCAGTTAACAAATGATTCTGGTATTTCTCTTCATCTTGGGGGCATCAAAGGGGTGTTTTTTTTTCCCCACAGAGAAACATATCTGAAGGCTCTGTTAAAACTACTTTCTTGAAGTCAGGGGATAAAAGGCCTCAGATAGGAAAAAGAAAGAGTGAGACAGAGACAGACACTGAGCCTGGTTCCCACAGAGAGAATTTATTGAGGGAGCCAAAGCCTTTATTGAGAGGACGAAGGAGTCCTACTTCAACATCCCTCCTTGATACTGCTGGCTGCCAACATGATGGAACAGTCTGGGAAGGGAAGGCCTGCCCTGTGTGGGGCCACTGGGAGCCTCTCACACCACAGCCTGTCCCACCCTGAAGACCCAGACAGAGCTGGAGAAGACATAATTCCCACCCCAGCAGGGTGCTGAGGATGCCTTCCCCAAAAAGGCTAGAGCTCTAGCCTTCAGGATCTCTGGAAGAATGGCCAGGATGCCTGGCCTTCTGATTGGCCAGTCTAATCCTCAATATGAAGGACAGGGCAATAGGCCCGGCTGACAGCTCAGTTCAGACCTGACCTCAGGCATCTACTCTAGGAGCTAACACTTAACATCCAAACATGATTAAAAACACTCAGGACAGTTCTCCTGCTGACAAAGGGCACACCCCAGATAATGGCAGTCCTGCTGGACCCTGGCCAGAGATAGAGACCCTAGCCAACTGGGTGTGAGCATGTGAGGAGTCCACTCCGCCCCTTGGGGAGGATCTTCCAGGGCTCAGCTAGGGCCCCCAAACCTGGGCTTGTGTTTCCCCCATCCAATGCCAGTGAGTCCTCAAAGATCTCCCGGAAGGGAGAAAGGCAGGAAGAGGCAGAGAGCTTGTAAGAGGCTCTCCGTGTACGGGGCTGGAGATTAGAATTACTGGGGGGAGGAAAAGGCTGTAGAGGGGTGGGGCACCGGGGCAGGGGCACTGGGGGGTTCCTCAGATTCTGGCATGTCGTCCTGGAAGTACTCAGCCTGGCGGTACTGCCACAGACGCAGGTTCCCGTCCCACTGCAGAGCAGAGGTGACAAGAGTCAGGAGATGCTGCCCCGCCTAGGTCCAAGTCCCAGACATGCACTGGTCCCTGCCCCCCAAACCCTTGTAACCTCACCGAACTGCTGACAATCTTTTCCTCAAAGGGATGCCAACTGACGTCACGCACACAGGCCTTGTGGTTGGTCAGCTTCTTCACGATGTGGCCGCTGAGGAGGTCATACACTGTCCAGGGAAGGCCGGAGTGGAGAGGGGCTGCCAGAGTACCTTCCAAGCACCCCTCATAGTTCCTCATCTGCACTACTTACCTATCTCTTAGGCAACTTCCCTGCTTTCACAGGGGAGCAAAGCCCACACCAGAGGGTGCTCTAATTCCTCAGTTTCTTTTCCCTACCTTGGGCTGAGAGTATGGTCTAGCAGAGCTTGGGTATCTCTCCCTGGCCCTTAGCTAAATGTCACAGGGTCTACACTAAGAAAATGCAACATGGTTCTAAAGCTCTTTAAAGCAATTTTCCAAGAAACCCAGAAGACACAGAAGGCATAACCAAAGTGAACAATGGGCCATCTGCAGACATCTGAATTTGCTCTTCCCCATCTGGATGGGGGTGCATCATTCTCTCTTTCCCAAGTGGGTCTCTGTCCGAGTGCCTCCCTAAGTATGGCACTATCCTAGGCTCCTTATAAGCTGTGGGTGTGTCTGTGTGCCCTTCTGTACACTATTCTGGCTTTAGGGGCTGCACATCCTTTACTTGGAGCTGCTGTCTTTTTGTCTCTGATCCACCCCCACCCCCCCACCTTTCATATGTAATCTCTTTAAAAAACAGAATTGCATATATTTCTGGCAATCTTTTATATTTACTGATTAGAATTCTATGTTCCCTTTCTTAATTTAAAATGCTGATGAATATAAGGTTCTCTATTTCTCTGTTTTAAGCCTGACCTGCTCCAGGCTAAATTATATTTCACTTGTAGTCACCACTGGGCTTTTTCGGTGGTCACTGGTGGTTACAGGTGAAATGTCAGAGAAACATTCTTGCCTTTCCCAAGGCCCCCTGTCCTGACACAATCCTTACCAACAACTTTGCCAGTAGAGCAGCCGCTGTAGATAAACTGCTGGCCCGTACTATGGATGGGAGAGAATCGGCAGCGGATGAGGGTGTGCAGCACCCCATGGCCCCGGTAGGTCATCAAGGAGCTGTCCCCTGGGAGCTTCAGTTTCCGCCAGGCTGGGTAGGGATGCACGGAGAGCCCCGAGATTAGGGAGTCTGGATCTTCCCTCACCCTTAGTCCTCGGCAACAATCGATGCTCACAGATGACTGCCTTTTCAATCCCCAACTGATGGCTCTTTCCCCACCTAATATTCCCCCAGGTGGCTCTGCTGGTTGTGAAAACACTGAAATACTTTTGTATTAGTTGGTTCTGAATGATCTCCAGTCTCTTGCCCCAACTCTCCGCACAGTTGGGCAAAGAATTAATGTGTGGTGAAGGGGATGGGGTTTCTCCAGGCCATAGTTACATCCACTGTGCCCTGTTAGGTCTTACCTGTTAGGTCTTACCAGGGGCTAAGTATTGGAACTTCCACCCCTGACTCTCCACTCTCCAGGTGTCAGCTTCTACCTTCCACACTCACCTTTTTTGGGCACCTGCTGCCAGCGGTAGTCCCAGTTTTGCTGTGTGGCAGCCTGCCGTGAGGCCTCCATTCCTTCCCGACTAGAAAAGCGTCGGATATCCCAGAGCTTGATGGTCTGGTCTTTGGAGTTGGAGATGAGATAGCGGGCATCACCCTGGGAATCCCCAGATGGATAACAAGGCATCAGAGCTTGCGAATACTGGTGGTTGTGTCTGTCTAGCTCTTCTCCAGGTAAAGGGTAAGAATGCCAGTCCTTTGACTTAGCTTGCCTCTTTCTTCATCCAGGCCAGCTCACTGCTGGTTTTCTACCACAGAACCCACCCCCTGGCTTGGTTTTCCCTTCTTTGCCCCAGGCACTGGCTGGGCCTCCCATTCTATCCTGGATTAATGGTCTTCTTTCCTTCTACAAAAAGCCCTGCCCTGCTCAGAAGGATCTCGTGTTTCTTGGCTTAAGCCCTTCCCTAAACTTCAGCTCTTGCAAACCTTAACTAATAAGGAGCTCGGTGAGTCCCTACACCAGGCCACTGTGACATGCTCCCAGACAACTGTAACCTGGATGTGCAGGTCTGCTTCACTGCCCACCTTACTGTCAATGAATGTGATGCCATCCTGGTGCCCAGCCAGTGCGCCCACAGGTTTGGGGTCGTCCTCCCGCATGGTGCGTCGATCCCACACTTTGCAGATGGCATCGTCACCCCCAGAAAACAGGATCTGAGAGCTTATGTCAGCAAAGGCCACTGCATTCACATCATCCTCGTGGGACTCAATCTAGGGGAAGAAGGAAGCCAGAATACCTAGGGCCTCTTGCTAGGTCTTCTAATAGGGCCAAGGACTGGGAGGCAGAGGCTCTAAGAGCAATACCTGAAGGGTGCGCCGGTTCTGTTCTCGATCAAAGACATATAGGCAGCCGTCATTTGCCCTGAAAGGGAAGGGATAAAGAGGGTCCTGGGTCCAGAACCAAGAGAATCATTGTTATGTATGCTCTGGAGAGTCTCTGTTTTGGAGTCCTGCTGAAGGGCAAGCCCCAGTCTCTATACGCAGGAGGTGGGAGAAAAGTTAGCTATGTTTGCAAGGAGGTTTGAGACCTTTCATCTCATGCTGGGGAAATGGTGAGCAAGAGGTGAAGTAGCTCTGAAACTCTGACCTTGGAGAAAAATGGGCTGGTTGCTCTCCATAGCTGCCTGGATAGCTGTGTCCAGTAGTCTCCGAGAGAGCAGAGCTGGCCTCTGGGAGTACTCCCCTCTCCCTGATCAAGGGCTGCATCCCTTACCGATACTCACCCTCCTAGCACTTCCCGTCCATCGGAGGAGACAGCAATGGAAAAGACAGCAAAGCGACGCTCGTCTGGCCTAAAAAGGAGCAGAGAAGGAGCTGGGTGAAGTAGGCCTCCTTCAGCCTCTGTTAGTCTACACAGAATCTAATGAGGGTTGCAAGGTGTACTTCTAAGGGGAAAAAAAGGTCCTGCCAATACGTCCCAGAATGTGGATTACCTCCATGAGAACCCCGAAATAATCCTGCAACCATCTATTTTACCCTGGTCCTCTGGCTGACAAGGATAGGTGCTTCCCTCCCAGGAATCCACACAGAGACACTTGCAACCAGTGTACTCTTCCCTCTAAGCAGGAGTTCCAGTTCAAGAGGTTTGCTCCTGGAGAGCCTTCCTTGAGAAGTTTCTGAAGAGTCTGCCCAAGGAGGGAAGCCAGTACCTTAGATCCAGGGCAGTGTGTGTGTCTCCCTCCCCGTAGATGTTGCAGATATGAACTAAGAGAGGCAAGAGAAACAAGAATCTTTCAGGGCTGGGGGAACTTGGGTGGAAGTGAAATTAGGCAGGAGACGGAGCAAAGGGCAAGGATGTGAGACCCTGGGAGTGATTTTCCCGGGAGGAGGCATGGAGTCCTGGCACAGAGGACATGGACATTTGGAGAGGTCCAGAGCTGGAGAGCCAGTGGAAGTCTGGGGCATACTCACTGTAATCAGACCAGCTTGAGTATAGGAAGTGATTCCCATCAGGGGTGAAGGCCACATCTAGGACGCTCCAGCCTACATCCCGGGCCTTGATGCTCTTGAATTTATGAAAGCGGCCATACCGGCAGTCATACAGTCGGATCGTCTGGTCTGGGGAAGTAGGAATCAGGCAGAATTAGGGAACCCCCTCCTGGCATCCTCTCTAGATCTGACCTCTCTTCCTCTGTACATCTGTGGAATCTTCCCTTGATCATGGGAAACATGTTCTGGTCAAGCATCCCTAACCCAGGGAGTTCCTTGGGCCTGGGTCCTTCTAGCCTTAGTCAGAGGGTATGCTCCTTGTTCCAGGGCAGTTTGCAGGACCAGGGTCTGGTGGTACCTTGGCAAGCAGACATGAAGATCTGACCGTCTTTGCTGTAGATGCCACAGAAAGCCTTCTGAGAGTAGGTATCAGTGAAGCCCAGATCATTGGGCAAGAAGCTGGAAAGCAGAGGCAAAGTGAAGGTAAAGGGAGCTGAGGATGAGGAACGTCCTGGTTAGCAGAATCCTAACGGTGAGTGTGAGTACAAGGGTGGACTTCCCTTTTGCCTTGGGGTACGATCCCTTTTTTTTCATTCATTCAATCATCCTCTTAATTTCTATACTCTTCCAATTTGTTTACCCTCAAGCTTTGATCCCATTCAACCTAACTTTAATATCCCTGAGGATCCTCTAACACCTGCCTCTTCAAAGTTTAGGGGATAAAACCTATCTGGCTCTTAGAGTCTCTCCACCAAGCCCCATACTCACTGAGACATCATTCGAGACCGTTCTCCAAGGGAGAAGCTTCCCCGGTGGCAGAGGCCCCGTTCTCTCTAAAGGAAGGGATTGGGGAATATTGCTAGCAGAAACAGAGGGCCACTTCAGCCGCACCAACCCCCCTCCTCCAAAGATATTGCTCTTGCTGCAGAAATGGACACCACATACACAAGTATGTCCCACCAAACTCTGATGCAGGCTGGCTAAGAAGTCTCCAGCTCCAGCACTTGATGCTTCCTTAGAAGGTTTATTTCCCTCTTCTCTAGGGCAGGCAGGGCTCTGGCTACCTCAAAAGTCCTGTGGCCAGGCTGGTTGGAGGTGGAGAGGCCTACCTGGTGCAGCATCTGAGGAAAGGTGTGCTCCTGTGCTGCCCGCCTAAGCCCCAGCCGCCCTGTGGCCAATTCCACTTGCGTCTTGATCTCATTGCATTCCAGCTCCCGGGTGTCAGGGGTTGCATCCACTGTGAGTACCAAGGAGAAGTTCCATCCTAGGTCATCCAGTCCCAGGACTGTCCTCCAGCCCACTTGATGTGGCTGAATATACCGGGGTTACAAAGACTCCCTCATTCCCTGAATCATCCCATCTTCTTTCAATTTAACCTACTGTTCTTGCAAAAAAAACAGAAAAAGGGTTTTCTAATGAAAGTCTTCCGACGTTAGTGTCTCAATCTGCCTTTCCTCTTACCAGGTGGGTTGTATCGGTCCCCAAGACGACCATCCCAAGCACTGTCATGCTCTTCCTCTGAGTCCGAGAGGGCCTGGATGAGTTGTAAATTTGCTGCACCTCCTCCCTGCACCAACCTCACTTGGCCTCTGTGGAGAGATGCCCATGATAAAAGGGAGGATCTGTTCCCCAAACCAACCAAATTCAGAGTCAATGGCTACTCAGCTCTTAGATCACTGCTACTCAAACCCTCGTACTGTCCCCATGTTGTAGTTTGAGGTTGACCAGACCTTGGCTGTTACTTTCAGTCTCCTATAAGATACAGTAGGAAATGAATCTTCGTGCTTACAGCAGGAGTAGAGAACCCCAATATTCCATGGAAGTTGACACACCTACTAAGTTGACTTCCTAAGGAGCTAAAAATTCGGAGAGCATTTCCTTCTGAGCCTCTGCCTGAGGAGTCCATCACAGAACACAGTATTCTGAAGGGATCCCTGAGCTTGTCTTCTTCCCCAAGGAGCCATAGCTAAGAAACGGAGCCAGTGGCACACCTTTCCAGTCAATTACTGGTGGTGGTCACTTTCCTCAAAGCATTCTTTCCTCAAGAACAGGGTAAGAGTTAGGTTAATTTAAACTTGTTTTTCAAGTAAATCCACATGGCCTCATATCACATGTCAGCAACTTCTGGAAAGTTCAACACCCACCTCCCCAGCTCTTCTCTTTACCCCTCACGTCACTCCTTTTCTATCACAGCAAGGTTTTTATTTTATTTTTCACTTACTTGGAAAATGGATTCCATTTGTGTAGTCTTAGCTAGAGAGGCTCCCCAACAGTCCCCTCAAACACAAAAGCAAGTCGTCTTCATGACCCTCCCTAATTAAAAACAACTCTTATTGGGTGTTGAGCTCAGTGCCTGAGTGTCCAGAGGGAAGCTCAAACAGAACAGCTGGTCTGGGCTAATCTCACTTCCTATCCTTTGTAACCTCCCTGCCTGGAGTTGGGATCAAGGGACTGTGGTGATCCCTGGTGGGGACACATCAGAGGGTAAGTTACCTGCGGAGGAGATAGGCCAGTACCTGGGCCAGATCCACATCTTCATCCTCCTCTTCCTCTTCCTCGCTCCGACGCAGGCTAGCACCTCTTCGGGGCAAGCCCTCGGAGGGGTCTCCGGACCCAGTTCCTGCACTGCTGCTGTTCCGTGATCCCATCTTCTGATCACAGCATCATTAGGTCCTGTGCAGGGACTCCTCCTGTCACCTCCTTAGGTTCGGTGAAAGCAAAGCCTGCTCTAGAAACACCAGGGTTCTCCCGAGATAGAACGGTAGCTATCTCTAGGAGGGCGACCCTTCCTAGGGATTGAAATCTGTAGGACAGATTCTCTGTAGCCTGTGACAACTCCCAAGGCTTCAGGAACACAAACCCCCAATTCTGTGAAGCAAAAAAAAAAAAAAAAAAAAATCAGAGAGTGAAGCCTAGGGCGCTACCCTAGCTCACCAATGAGAATCCTTTGAAGAGGAATTTCTCAGTTTTCTACCTCAAACTCACCTATCAAAGTCCCTGGAGGGGTGGGTGAATTCCCAGGTAACCTCTTTGGCCGACCAATCAAAACCCCTCGCGGAAGAAAGCGCCTCATTAGCTTATCTTATCTAACCAATCAAAAGCCTGCGGGCTCTGAGACCCCCGACGCCCCCCTTAGGAACCAATCAGAGCGCTCCGTTGCAAAAGCCGGCAGCATCGACAACCAATAAGGTTCGAATTCGACTTAACACCCCCTCCTGTCTCGCCTCACGCCCACGTGGTGTGCCGGGGGTGTGTACGCCAAGTGGGGGAGGCAGGGAGGAAGCCGAGAAGCCCCTCCCACTGAAGCCGGCGGTTACCGCCCCGCGCGAGACCACCCACCAGCCAGGAGCGGTCGCAGGACCCGCAGCGGCTCGAGGCCTTGTTTACACCGACGGAGGCCGCAGCCTGGCCAACTGCTCTCCGTCACGCGCCTCCTTCGTCATGCATCTCCCGGCTTCCCGGCCGGAGGGCTGCAGACGTCACGCGCCGCCCCTGCCGGCCCCGCCCCCTTGGCCCGCTAACTGGACAGCTGAGCGCGGTGATTGCTAGATGGGCGGGAGAAGGTGGGTGAGCGCTGGGCGGGGAGGAGGAGGAAGCGCGCCTCGGAGGGGCGGGCGCTCGGGGTTGGGCGGAGTAAGCCGGGAACCGCTGCTTCCTGAGAGACGGCGGAACTACGCTTAAAGGGTGACGGGCGGGGCTTGCAGAAGAAATCGGTGGTTCGCTACCTGGAAGTGTCTTTAGCGAAAGATGCAATTTGCTGTCGGCCCCTGAAGCTCTTTTGGCTTCACCATTTCCAGGCGACCTCTAAGGGCCTCCCTTTCTCCTCACTCGCCGCCCCCCACCCCGGCTTCAGCCTTCCTTTTTTTTGTTGGCTGCAGCTTCATTCGGCTTTGCTCTAAGGGGTGGCCAGTGCCTTTGGGGTGTGTTTACGTCACAGGGAGATCCGGGCCTCCATACCCTCTCTTCCGGGATCCGGGAGCCTTGTTTTGTGGGGACTGCCCTTTCTAGACCAGCCCTTAGCTGCTTTGGCCACTTTTTAGACGATCCCTGGCTTTTCTCCGCGGTCTTTGCAGACGCTCCCTAATACTAGCCAGGCTCTCTAGGGGCCTTTCCGGTTCAGTCTGTTTCTCTTGGACTCTCCTCGGCTCTCCGGGATTTGCAGACCTTCCCTAGATCGTCGGTCTTCGGCTGGCCTCCCGGCCTGGGCGCCTAGTCCGGGGAGTGCTTGAGAGCCGCCTCCCACCCCTCCTCTGGGTTGATGAGTAACCCACTGAGCCCACGGCCCGGACGTGCCACGTCTCGGGATCCTCTCCCAGGCAGGAGGTCGAGTGACCTCGCCGCGCCGAGTGCTAAGGCCCTGGTTCCTAGCTGCACAGCAGTCCGCATTCTCTTGGAAGTGTTGCGAGCTCACCTAGGGCCTCCCCGAGGTCAGGGATGGGTGCGAGGGCTCTTAGTTGACCCTGGGCCCTCCTGCCTCTCAGTGTCCCTAGGAGGGCGAGGGTGTGGTCAGACCCGGGCGCTTCTTGGGCTCCAGGCATGTAGAGCGGAGCTTATCTCTGATCACTAGAGCGGCCACATATGGGCTGGGCTTGCGATCTGTACTGGGCTCTACGCTTCCAAGGGCCCCGTGTTTGGTTTAATGTCCTGCTATCGCCGTCTTATTCTTTTTTTTTTTTTATTTTTTATTTTATTTATGATAGTCACACACACAGAGAGAGAAAGAGAGGCAGAGACACAGGCAGAGGGAGAAGCAGGCTCCATGCACCGGGAGCCCGACGTGGGATTTGATCCCGGGTCTCCAGGATCGCGCTCGGGGCCAAAGGCAGGCGCCAAACCGCTGCGCCACCCAGGGATCCCCGCCGTCTTATTCTTAATTCAAAAAGTTTTTTTTTTTTTTTTTAAAGATTTTATTTACTCATGAGAGAGAGACAGAGAGAGAGGGAAAGAGGCAGAGACACAGGTAGAGGGAGAAGCAGGCTCCATGCAGGGAGCCCGATGTGGACTCGATCAGAGACCTCAAGATCACGCCCTGAGCCCAGGGCAGACGCTTAACCGCAGAGCCACCAGGTGTCTCAAATTCTTAATTTTTTAAAAATTTATTTATGATAGTCACACACAGAGAGGGGGGGGGGCAGAGACACAGGCAGAGGGAGAAGCAGGCTCCATGCACCGGGAGCCCAATGTGGGATTCGATCCCGCGTCTCCAGGATCGCACCCTGGGCCAAAGGCAGGCGCTAAACCGCTGAGCCACCCAGGGACTCCGCCAAATTCTTAATTTTTGAACAAGCACTCCGCATTTTCATCTTGCTCTGGGCTCTACGGATTATGTATGTAGTCGGTTCTGCCCGTTACCCACCTCTCATTGTCAGATAAGTTACTATTAGTTTCCCTGTGACATTTACTGAGACCTTAGGATTCTGTGGTTTCTGGGTTATCCGGACTGGAAAATCTGAAATCATTAAAACACACACACCTCACAAAAACTTGTATGCCATGGGAAATTGTGCAAGTTTCACTGGTAGGTTTTTTGTTTTTGTTTTTTTAAAGGTGGTGGTCAGTTCCTCTGGTGACATGTTGTGATGGATGCAAAAATAATATGGTTTCAATTACCCATTCAAGAGGTCTAGGGGTATCTGGGTGGCTCAGTGGTTGTTGGCTCAGAGAATGATCCTGAGGTCTTGGGATCGAATCCTGCATCAGGCTCACCATAGGTAGCCTGCTCCTTTTTTTTTTTTTTAATAAATTAATTTTTTATTGGTGTTCAATTTACCAAATACAGAATAACACCCAGTGCTCATCCCGTCAAGTGTCCCCCTCAGTGCCCATCACCCATTCACCCCCACCCCCTGCCCTCCTCCCCTTCCACCACCCCTAGTTTGTTTCCCAGTTAGGAGTCTTTATGTTCTGTCTCCCTTTCTGATATTTCCCACACATTTCTTCAGGGAGCCTGCTCCTCCCTCTGCCTATGTCTCTGCCTCTCTCTCTGTATCTCTCATGAATAAATAAATAAAATCTAAAAAAAAAAATATTCAGATTCATTATATCATTAAACAAATAATAAAACAGGGAAGGCCTTGCATGAATTAATGACAAAGGTGTAGCATGAACAAAGCATCAGGATTAATATGTTTTGAGCACTTTTGAATTCCACAAAAAAGAAACAAAAACTTGTTACACTCATCTTCTAAATAATGCATTTCTTGATTACCTCTTCCCTAGCCTCCGCCTCTCCTTACAAACTCAGTTTAAAACTGAAATAGAAATTCAGACCTTTGAAATATAGAATTTGTATATTATTGAATAAAACATTAAAAGTCATATTTTTAAAAATCTGAAATTTTATGACCAAAATGAGTTTTAACATGAAGATAAAGCTAAAGAATGTAGGATTTTATCTCTGGATCCATTGATTGATTTCTCTATGTAAAAGACTTTTAAGCTTTTGAACTTGTCACCTGGGGATGCCTGTGTGGCTCAGTGGTTGGGTGTCTGCCTTTGATTCAGGGTGTGATCCCGGAGTTCTGGGATTGAGTCCCACATCGGGCTCCCTGCATGGAGCCTGCTTCTCTCTTCCTCTGTGATGCTCATGAATGGATAAATAAAATCTTAAAAAAAAAAAAACAACTTGTCACCTGTGACTTATATACTTGTTAAATATATGAGCATTTATATCTTAGAATATACTACATGTCCATTGAAAGAAAATAGCATTTCTTTTAAGATAATTATAATTTTAAAAATAATTATAATTAAGTCATTCTGAGAAACTCTATTGGCCTTCTCTGTCATGATTTTGAAATTTAGCACTTTGCTTGGTGACATTTTGTAAAGTGCTTTTCATTTGGGGCAGCTTCTGCTTTCCCCAGCTACACCTGAAGCCACTTAAAGCCACAGAGAGCTTTTCTACCCTTAGGTATTTTAGGACCTGTTCTAGTGATTGCTAAATTGATTTTCTCTCTGACCTTCCTTTGGCTGTTTCTTGCTCATTAGCATCCCCACTAGAGGGCGGGCTAGGCTCGAGAGGAAAGAAGGAGAGCAGATTTTTTTTTTTTTTTTTTTCCCCTTTCCTAGCTAACCCCGTCCTCTCTCCCTTACCCCACTTTCCAGCTTGGCAATTATACAAAGCTCCTGGGACACTTGTCTAGCTCTGGACTACAAAAGGGAAAGTTTTGTTTTCCGAAGTGACCGATGACATGTGTTTATACATTATCTTCTTGTAGCATGCTGTGTAGAAGGAAAGGGGGAAGTATGCTAATTTACCCAGGACTTAAAATCTATTGAGTATAAAGCAATTGAGTAATTATGGGCTTTCTAATACTCTCATGTTCTGTGTCCCTGAGAACCAGAATTTTTTGTGTGGCAGAGAGGAGGTACAGGTGTGGTACAGAAGTTAAAAACCCTTTAGCCAGGGAATTTGAGTAGGATGTAAGTATGAACTCTTGAGGCGATTTACTGTCTCTATCCTTTGAAAAGGTCTGAAAACAATGACCAGTCCCGTAGCCATGTACACTCCTACCACTTTGACCTTAAAATACCATTTCCCATGGAAAGCAACCAGAACTTGAAGAAGTGGCTGATTCCACGGCTGGGGCGGGAAATGTATAAGATGAATGTGGAACAACTCATCTTACCAGTTAGCAAGAAGACAGCAACCACTATCAGAGTGATGGCAGAAGGACTCAGAAGCCAAGTTCTCATGGCCAAAGTTGGGACAATTTGAGCATTAAAATGATAATTTAATAAACGTTAAGTATGTTTAAATCTATGAGGTTCAGGAGTGGTGAGTAGCTAAGTTGGTTAAATGTCTGCCTTTGGCTCAGGTCATGATCTCAGGGTCCTGGGATCACAAGCCAGGTCAGGGGAGCCTACTTCTCCCTCTCCTACTCTCCTACTCCCCCCGCCCCCTTATGCCGTGTTGTGTGTGTGTGTGTGTGTGTGTGTGTGTGTAAAGCTAATTGTTCGCCCTTTTGCAGGTTGATAGGAAACCAAATCATTATATTGAAGTTAGTAAATATGGGAAAAGAATCAGTTATCTTGCTGTTTTTTATAAACTGTACCTCAAGGTAATGAACTAGATGAAGGGATGTCATTTTTTTTTTTAAGATTTTATGTATTTATGTATTTGAGAGAGAGGGAGCTTATGAGCAGTGTGGAGGGGCAGAAGGAGGGGGAGAAGCAGACTCTTTCCCTGAGCGGGGAGCCTGATCCCCCTCCCCAACCTGGAGATCATGACCTGAGCAGAAGGCAGACACATAACCCACTGAGCCACCCAGGTGCCCCTGAAGGGATGTCTTTTTGTAAAAGTATTCCATCTATTATGACAGAGTTTGAATATAGCTGTTTTGAAATCCCTAGTAAATTAATGAATCTAGACATTGAGTTTCCGAGTCTGGATGCTTCAATGGTTAAATTGAGGGAAAAGAAAGGAACGGAGGGGGAGCGTGGAGATTGAAAGGCATGCCTTCAAAGGCATATGAAATTCTTAAAAATAGGCAAAGCTGAAGTATAATGTTTAGGGATCCACATTTGGGTGATAAAGCCACAAAAATAAAATAAAGGACATGATTATCATGCACCATAAGTATCCATTTATGCCAAGGAGGGGCTGTGATGAAGGTGAAGAACATGTCGGGGGGAGGGGTGGGGGGCTTTGGGTGTCTGCAAAGTTCTGTTTCTTTCTCTGGCTGATGGTTTATTTATTTATTTATTTATTTATTTATTTATATTTTATTTATTCATGACACACACACACACACACACACACACAGAGGCAGAGACACAGGCAGAGGGAGAAGCAGGTTCCATGCATGAAGCCTGATGTGGGACTCGATCCTGGGTCTCCAGGATCACACCCTGGGCTGAAGGCGGTGCTAAACCGCTAAGCCACCCGGGTTGTCCTGGGTGTTGGTTTAAAGGGTGTTCACATTTTCTTAGTTTATGAAGCTATACCTTTGTTTTTCATGGTTTTCTGTACACGTGTGTGTGTGTGTGATTATTTAAGTAATTTCTTTTTTTAAGATTTTATTTATTTATTCATGAGAGACACAGAGAGAAAGGCAGAGATATAGGCAGATATATTGTGGCACTCAATCCCAGGACTACGGGATCATGACCTGAGTGGAAGGTGGATGCTCAACCACTGAGCCACCCAGGTGCCCTACCTGTGCTTTATTTTTAAAAGATTAGGGATGCCAGGCTGGCTCAATTCAGAAGAGTGTGCAACTCTTGATCTCATGGTTGTGAGTTGGAGCCCCACATTGGGTATAGAAATTACTTAAATGGGCAGCCCGGGTGGCTCCGTGGTTTGGTGCTGCCTTCAGACCAGGGTGTGATCCTGGAGACCCGGGATCAAGTCCTGAGTTGGACTCCCTGCATGGAGCCTGCTTCTCCCTCTGCCTGTATCTCTGCCTCTCTTTCTCTGTGTCTCTCATGAAATAAATAAAATCTTTAAAAAAAAGAAATTACTTAAAATGAAAAGGTTACTTAAAATGTAACTGTTAACTATGTTTTGTTAACTGTTAACTATGTAAAATGTTAACTATGTTTTATCATGTATCTGCAGCTGCAAGGCACGCAGCCCAAGTTTATTCTAATCATCAAAACCACTTTTAAGACTAGTACCTTCATATCACTTGTATGTGGATACCAGGAGGGGCCTGGAGCCCCACTTCCCTGCCTCTTTCATAGAGGGACTTATTTCCAAACCTATTTTCTTTCTCGCCTAAATATTATTTACATTGCTTATTTTCCTCGTAAACTGAGGAGTCAGCAATATGTGATAGGGGCTTATAGGGTCTACTCCAATCAATAGAGTGGAAAAGTGAGAGCAGCTAGCATATAGCCGATGATTACTCTGTGCCAGGCATAGTTCTGAGTGCCTGGCTCCACTGACCCTTTTTTTTTTTTTTTAATATTTATTTATTTATTTATTTATTTATGATAGTCACACAGAGAGAGAGAGAGGCAGAGACACAGGCAGAGGGAGAAGCAGGCTCCATGCAGGGAGCCCGATGTGGGATTCGATCCCGGGTCTCCAGGATCGCGCCCTGGGCCAAAGGCAGGCGCCAAATCGCTGCGCCACCCAGGGATCCCCTCCACTGACCCTTTGAATCTTCCTAACAACACTGTGAGGTGCAGGCACATCTCCATTTTACAGATGAAGAAACTCAGAGCACCGCTGCCCAGACTCTACTGTGTGCCTAACATCTGTGTTATGCTGCCTCTGATCCTATTCTCAGTTACCATATGCTGCTCATGAAGCTGAGGATTTGGCTGTATATTTTTAAGTATAATAGACTCCATTACTAACCATGTTTTAGCACGTGATCCACTCTGACCTTAGATTCTTTTCTGCTTACAAATGGTAGCTAATGATTGGCTGTCCTCTATGAAACACTTAGTTTCCTCCTCCAGTGTTTTCTTTGGAGGCAATTCCCAGTAACTCCATTATATTTGTTGAAGTTTATTCTCATTTTCTGGGTACAGATTTCCATCTTCCCAAACTTATACCGTCACTCAGCCTGATTCAGATCAGAGGTGAAGTTATCCCTTAGCCAGTGCCCCTGATTTATGGAGGATCATCTCTTTCTTTGTGGTTTCCCTCTAAAGCTGATTTCTGAGGATTTAGGCCAAGGCCTTGCCACTTCAACTATGGTGCCCAGATCAGCAGCATCAGCATCAATTAGGAGATTGTAAGAGGACGGAATCTTCTGGCCACTTCAGACTTGCTGAATGAGCATTTTATCCCTAGGTGATTCATATGTACTTTTAAGTTTGAGAAGCATGGGATGGGGGACATCTAAAGTTCTTCTAGTTTTTTTTTTTTTAATAGATATTATTTATTTATTCATGAGAGACAGAGAGAAAGAGAGAGAGAGAGAGAGGCAGAGTCACAGGCAGAGGGAGAAACAAGCGCCATGCAGGGAGCCTGATGTGGGACTTTATCCTGGGTCTCCAGGATCACACCCTGGGCTGAAGGCAGCACTAAACCGCTGAGCCATCCGGGCTGCCCAAGTCCTTCTAGTTCTACAAGTCTGCTGCTGCTATGAGAGATGTCTATGCAGTTACTCTTTACCCTGGCTCTACTGTTCACTGTATGGGCTTGGACAATTACTTGACCGCCTTGGGCCTTTGTTTCTTCCTCTTTAATGTGGTACTTGCTTCAAAGTGTTGTTTTGTAACATGCTCGGAACAGTACCTGGCACATAGAAGGTACTATAGAAGTGTTAGCTGTTTTAATATTGAATATGTTTTCATGTATGCTTTGGGAGTCCCAATTTCAGGTCAGGCAGGAGGAAGAACAGGTTTAACAACTGACAATGGAACTGCGGAAATGGGGTTATAGAGGCTTCTGCATCTCACAGAAGGAGATCAAGAACTTTAGGCCTGGAAGCTAGACTGAGCAGCTCACAGAAGCCCCATCTTTTTAAGACCTCGGAACATAGAGTTGATGTGCCTTCTCCCAGAAATTCCTACATCTAAGGCCCAATGGCAGAGCTGCCTGTGAGGTCCTGGAAACCACGAGGCTGTGCCAGGCCAGGCTGCCTGCCTGGAGGGCTGCAAGACGACTGTGAAATTGATGTTAGAAGCCCGTGAAGACAGGCAGGAATGAAAACAGCAAGAAAGTTGTGGAAAATAAATGAGCATCTTATTGGACAGAGTGCCAGAGAAAGTCTGTGGTCTGGTTTCATGGCACCCAGATGTCAGTTATATCAAATTACTCATATTTTCTGCAAGCCTGGTGGCTCTCCTATCCCTAGATGGGGGGTAGGAAGGGATGGGGAATGCTGTGCTTTCTTGTTAGCCTGGAGCCTCAGGTCACATCCTGCGCACACGTCCCTCCAGGGCCTCCAGTTCAGCCAACACCTCTTTAGGTAGATCCTGATTGACCTGCTCTGTCAGGTAGCTCCGAATGTCACGAACCTCCTGTTCCCAGAAGTCCTTGGGGAGTGAGAACAGCTGGGTGGTGTCTACAGCTCCCAGGCCACTGAGATCCAAGGCGCCTTCCTTGGGCACCAGCCCAATGGGCGTCTCTTGGGCACTGTCCTCTCCCTCTAGCCGCCGGCAGATCCAGTCTAGCACCCGAGCATTCTCTCCGAAGCCTGGCCACAGGAAGCGGCCTGCCTCGTCCCGCCGGAACCAGTTGACGTGGAAGATGCGGGGAAGCCGGGCCCCCTTGCGCTCTTCCATGCTCAGCCAGTGTTCCAGGTAGCGCCCAAAGTTGTAGCCAAAAAAGGGGCGCATGGCAAATGGGTCGTGCATGATGATCTTCCCTGGGGAGGGGAGCAGGGCAGGTAAGGAATCTGTCTTGTTATCGGAGAAGGCGAGGACACCCTGCATCTGGCTGGAGGGAGTTGCGAAACTTTGGTGGCTCTGGAATCTCCTCAGAGCAGGGTGGACAGAAGGGATCCGGAAAAGAGACACGTGGGGAGGGCAGGCAGGAGGAAGGTCTGGCTCAGGAAGGGTGAGAAGCAGCAATGTGGGTACTCAGAAGAGGGGTATGAGAGGGCACCCACCTTTGTGTTCTGCCGCTGCAGTGGACTCCGAGCGCATGGCACTGCCCACAAACACCCCGTGGCGCCAGTTGAAGGCCTCATATACTAGGGGTACTCCTAGAACCCAGGGGAACAGGGTCACAGGTGGCTTTTTTCTTTGGACCCTCACTCCATCCCTACTGCTGATCTTGACTCCTGGCCTGGCTCTCCTAGGATCTTTGCCATCCCATTTTTGAATCCCATGCCTCCCCCTAATTTTGCATTCTCCAGGGGACAGCTCTACAGCCAGAAAGCTACGGCTGGCAATCCAGGCAGTACAAGAGAGAGGCGGGCCCTAAAATGGAGCCAGAAGGCATGGAGCCCACACGATGCTTACCTTGGGGTCTGCGGCCTCCAAAGATGATGGCATCGATGGGGACACCTTCAGGGGCCTCCCAGGCCGGGTCCATGATGGGGCACTGGCGAGCCGGGGCACAAAAGCGAGAGTTGGGATGTGCACAGGGCTCTTTGTCTCCTGGCAGGGGAAATACAACCACTATCACTTCCAAGGACTTGTCCACCCCCAAAACACACTTACTTTTGCATGCACTCTTGCACAATTTCCATTTGTGTTATCAATTCCCTGCAAGCCGTTGTTGTGGGAAGGAGGAGGGAGAAGGGAGTCAGGACATGTCCCCCAAAAGATCAGGTTATTTACCTATAATGATGCTGCCAGCTGAGCTATGTGAGAAAGAGTGGGTGAGGAATTGGGGTTTAGCAAGACACTACTGTTTATGCCAAGCTATAGCTACCTGGCATTGACCAGTGCTCAAAGGAATGGGCTTAGCTAGTGGCAGAAGGTTAGAGCGGAAAATTTATCCCAGAAACAATTTATTTATGGGATTATTATTTAAACAAACACTCAAATCTGAAGCAAAAACTGAGACTGTCAGATCAGCATTTCAGACAACTGGCTTTCCATCAGCAACTAGGGGAAGATGGGATCTTCTGAGATATCAAAATGTAAATTCATTTTGAAGCTAGCAGAATTCTGGTGATTTCCCTGGGTCTGTTCAGACCCAGATGGAGCGACAGGGCTTGAAGAACTCAGAGATAACCTGAGGAACAGAGGTCATCTGGCCCCTTCAGGTGCCCTGGAGAGGGGATGGACCAAGTCAGTGGCATAGGTACAAAGCAGCACCATGGAGACCCTGAGTGGACACGGTGTCTTCTCTGCTGGAGGTTGCTGGTCAGCCCTGGGGGGACCAAGGGAGTTCTAGAGCCAGTCCCCTACTCCCACCGCGTCCCCTTCCCAACTCCCAGCTCCTGCCTCCACTTGCATGTAAGAGCCTCTTGTACTTCCATCAACCCCCAATTCAGGTCCCTGGCACAGGGTTATTCCGGGAGTTACAGCTGGGCACAACATGCCCTACTTATACCCCTGAATCTAGAGATGATGAAAGGGTTGGGGAATTAGCCTGCAGGGAAGTAGGAAAGTTTCTTGGGTTTCTCAGTTGGGTGGGGAGGCCTGGGAGGGCTTAATGATGGTGGTGGATAAAGTGAGGGGTGATTAGATAAGGAGGGAGCATGCTCAGTCAGCCCAGCAAATGTGAATTTAGACTTCAGCGGCCACAAGCATGTCGTCCCCAGCAGGCACTTGTTTGCTCTCTTCCCTTGCTCTCAGGGCTCTTTGGCTGCAGAAGGTCCAGAGGGCAGGGGTGGGGGAGGGGGCAGGGCTGCGAGGCGCCAGGGGCAATGACAGGGTTGAGAGACTAGCTTTTAGAAGAGGCTAAAGAGGGACGCCTGGGTGGCTCAGCCCAGGCTCCGTGGTTGAATGTGTCTGTCTTTGACTCAGGGCATGATCTGGGTCTGGGGATCCAGTCCCACATCGGGCTCCCTGTGAGTAGCCTGCTTCTCCCTCTGCCTGTGTCTTCTCTTCCTCTCCCTCTGTGTCTTTCATGAATAAATAAATAAAATCTTTTTTTTTTTTTTTAAAGAAGCAGCAAAAGAGCTGGTCTGATTTCATCCAGAAGATGGACAAACAGAAGATTGGGTTATTGGGTTGTGCGTGTTAGAGGGATGAGGAAGGGCAAGGGGAACAACACAGACCTTTATTTATTATTATTATTATTATTATTTTAAAGATTTATTTATTATTTTAGAGGGGGGTAGGGGCAGAGGAAGAGAGAGATAGAATTTTTTTTAAAAGATTTTATTTATTTATTCATGAGAGACACACAGAGAGAGGCAGAGACACAGGCAGAGGGAGAAGCAGGCTCCATGCAGGGAGCCCAACGTGGGACTTGATCCCAGGACTCCAGGATCACGCCCTGAGCCAAAGGCAGACGCCCAACCACTGAGCCACCCAGGCGTTGAGAGAGAAAGAGAAAGAGAGAAAGAGAGAGAAGAGAGAAGAGAGAGGGAGAATGAGAGAGAGAGAGAGAGAGAATGAGAGAATCTTAAGCAGACTCCCTGCTGAGTGCAGAGTGGTCAGGAGGCTCAATATCGTGACCCTGAGATCATGACCTGAGCCAAAATCAAGAGTCAACCACTTATCTGGTGAGTTACCCAGGCTCCCCAACACTGACCTTTAGACAATGGTTGTTTTTTTTTTTTTTTAATTTTTTTATTTATTTATGATAGTCACACAGAGAGAGAGAGAGGCAGAGACACAGGCAGAGGGAGAAGCAGGCTCCATGCACCGGGAGCCTGACGTGGGATTCGATCCCGGGTCTTCAGGATCGCGTCCTGGGCCAAAGGCAGGCGCCAAACCGCTGCGCCACCCAGGGATCCCCCTAGACAATGGTTGTTATACAGAGGATGGTGGGAACCAAGTGGCAGGGGGAGGGTCAGGTTTCCTCCTTCCTAATGGGTCAAACTTTATGGACTGTACTTTGAGCCCAATTCCTTGTGTAAAAATACTTTTTTTTAAGATTTTTAACTTATTTATTCATGAGAGACATACAGAGAGAGGCAGAGACACAGGCAGGGAGAGAAGCAGGCTCCATGCAGGGAACCTGACGTGGGACTCTATCCCGGGTCTCCAGGATCACGCCCTGGGCGGAAGGCGGCACTAAACCGCTAAGCCACCCCGGCTGCCCGGTAAAAAATTTCAAGGCAGTCTTTGCCTTTCCTTTTTTTAAAAAAACATTCCGGCTTATTTTTATTGATAATTTGCTATGTATTTGGCACTGTGCTAAACCCTTTGCATGCATATTAGCTTTAGGAGATAGGTACTTTGGTAACTACCTCTATTTAACTGATGGGGTCACTGAGGCTCAGGAGGGTAGGCTCAGGATCCCAAAGCCAGTACTTAGTGGAGTTGGGATTTGACCTGAGATCTCGTTTGGGGTTGGAAACGGAATATTCATAACTTCCTGTGCCTCCCAGAGGTCCTGGAGGATGGCTGCAGGTTGTGGAGAAGGCTTTTATATCATCAAGGTACTGAGCCCGGGGGAGGCTGTCACAAATCTCTCACCCCACTTACCAGGTTTCCAGGGTTTGCCCAGCCAGGAGATCACGGTGACACCAGGTGGAAGGGGCTGGTCAATGCCCTCCCAGTATACTCCACCATCGCTGGTCTCAGCCACATTGGTGAAGAGAGTGTTACTCTGGATTGTGGCCATGGCATTGGGATTGGTGGTGGCAGAGGTACCAGGGGCCACCCCGAAGAAGCCATTCTCAGGGTTGATGGCCCGGAGTCGACCTGTTAGGAGGAGAAGTGAAAGAAAAGAAGGACCAACCAGGAAGGGTTGAGAGGTGCAGCCATGGAAGGTTCTGTTCTGCTCCTGCTTGCCCTGAGCTGGCCCCCAGATCTGATGGGGAGATTCTGTCTCTAGGTGACTAGACTGCTGCCAGGAGGTATGGAGCAGGTCTGCCAGAAGCAGTGGAAAGGAGACTCTTTTTTTTTGAAGGGAGACTCTTACACTCTAGTAAGAGCCAGAACTGCGACTATGATCCAAGGGCCTCTCACCATCACTGTCAAACCTCATCCAGGCAATGTCATCCCCCACACACTCCACTTTCCAGCCCGGCAGTGCTGGCCGCATCATGGCCAGATTAGTCTTGCCACAGGCACTGGGGAAGGCTGCCGCCACGTAGCGCTTCTTCCCCATCGGGTTGGTGATACCCAGGATCTGTGTGTTGGGGAGAGAAGGAATGAAGAGGAGGTCACCAAAGGTCAGTTATGGTCTGCACAGAAAGGATAGCTGGGGGTTATTAACAGGGAGGACAAATGTTTATTTGCTAAACAGGTGCCAACACCTCACCACGGGGCTGGGGTGGTGGCAAGTCAGAGCCCCCTCAGTGTTCAGCAGCCTGGGATCAAAGCTTCAGTCATTTGGGCAGAATCCCTGCCTACCAGCCTGGCATCTGGCAGTGGGGAAGTGAGGCTAATGCTGCCAGCCAGGCCCCGCCCCTGCCCTGTTCCCTGCAGCTGCCCAGATCCTCACCAGGCCCTCACCAGCATGTGCTCCGCCAGCCAGCCCTCATCCCGGGCCAGTCGAGAGGCGATGCGAAGGGCAAAGCACTTCTTGCCCAGCAAGGAGTTGCCACCATAGCCGCTGCCGAAGGAGACGATCTCTCGCTGGTCAGGCACATGGCCAATCAGGGTTTTCTCTGGGTTGCATGGCCACTGGCTCCCCTGCTCCCCTAGGGGACAATGGGGTCATAGAGCTGGCTGCTGGCGAGGGCATCAGGGACTGAGGTGTTAGGGGCTGGAGGGATCGGGGTTGGCAGGAGAGACACTTAGGAGCAGTGGTGGTGCCAATGAGGGCTAAGGCCCTCCACCTCATAATATCCATCAGTTCCCATGTCCCTGTTTTGGGATGTGGACAATTGACTTTTCTCAATCTTGTGCAAAGTGCTCTGGCAGTACGGCATCATCTCCAGCCCAGACTGCTGCCCTAGATTTTGGGAATTAGGTATTTCACGAATTAGGATGGGTACAATCTGGAGTTCCCTCCGAGTGCAAGCAGGTCTATGTTCCCCCCTAGGCAGGGCAAACACTTACCTTGCCCAGTCAGGGGCTGGCCCACCGAGTGCAGACACTTGACAAAGTTGCCATCTCCTAGGGCCCGAAGCACGGGCATCCCCAGCCGGGTCATAATCCGCATGCTTGCCACCACATAGGCTGAGTCAGTGAGCTGCACCCCAATGCGGGACAGTGGGGAGCCCACGGGACCCATGCTGAATGGAAGCACGTACATGGTTCGGCCTGTGGAAGAAAATGCCACCTGGATGAGGGGTTCTAACCTGTTCGTACCTTCAGTGCCCCTGGTTCTGTGTCCCTGCCCAGGTTACCCTGCATGCAGCCTGGGAATCTCTCATCCACAGCTTGCTGGAACTCAGCTGGGGACATCCAGTTGCCTAGTTGCCCACGAGCCCCACCGGCGGGGAGGGGCACTGTGTCCCGTTGAGAAGGAGTTACAATCACCGTCTTGCTCTCTACTCGTGCCACATCCTTGGGGTCTGTGCGGGCCAGCCAGCTGGGGGAGAAGGGTTATCAGGAAGATGTGGCCAGCCGAACTCCCTCATCCCCAGATCCAATCTTTCAGGTCCCATTTGGACTCTAGGTCTTCTGTGGGCCTGATTTCTTTCCATCCATTTGCACCTCAGTTGCTTCCTCCAGATTTTATCCCAACTAAGGGGGTAGTTCCCTCCGCCCAGCCTTCTAAAGGTCCTTAGTGAAAACTCTCTGAACTTGGGGGAGAGAGAGAGAGAAAAAAAGGCACAGGTTTTTACTTGTGTCAGCTGCTCGGTTTAATGTAAAAAAACAGACCAATCCCACTAATTCCTGATTCTGTTTCTCCCAGAGGTCCCATTCTTGCTCATTTCATTGGGATGGTCTCGATAACTTTGATTTTGTCTTGGTAAATCAAAAGTGGCCTCGGTGCAAGCAGCTGCCCCTGCTCCCACCTCATGGGTGGGTCATGGGGCTGTGGGCTTACCAGTTGTCATACTTGGGGAGCTTTCGGATAAGTCCCTGCTTTTCCAGCAGGGTCAGTGTGGCAGTATTCTCACTCTCGGAGCCATCACAGATGTGGATGGCCTCTGGTTGGCACAGGTGGGCACTGCGCTCCACAAAGTCTCGAACCCCAGCAGGCAGCTGGCCCAGATCTCCACTGAGTACCCGCAGGGTCTGGATGCTGCGCCAGGATGACCAGCCCCAGGGGCTCAGCCCAGGCCAGCTAAGCCTGCAAGACAAGAAGCAGAGAGGTGGTGAGCAGGGTGTTCTCATGGAAGATGGGCGAGTCAAGGGGATAGGAAGCCTGAGGGGTGCTAGGGAGTGTGCAAAAGCGTGTATATCATGGGCTTTGTGAGTCTCAGCGAGGGAGTCTCCTGTTCAGCAAAGGACAGGTATTGCCCAATGAGAATAAGGGCACATGCCTGGCGGTATGGAGCATGTGTGTAGGCACGCTGAGGTTATTGCTGGCTTAGCCCACGCCCACGTTTAACTGTGTCTGGTTGGATGTTGGAAATGAGGAGGTGCCCATGGCCCAGTGTTGATAAGCTGTGCCTAGGTGAGTTTCGTGTGTCTCGTATTTGAAGGTCTCATCCCTGTTCTTCCCATTCTCAAGTACAATTTTTATAAGTTAAAAAAGCAGCTATTTTTACTTTTTTTCTTCTGGTGTGTATGCTATAAGACTGTGAAAGCCTCAGCAAAGGACCCAGTCTTGGATAGTCCCAGGTTTCTAGATTAGGCTCTTTTGCACAGAGAGTGAATAGCTGGATATTGAGGTTTCAGGCATCAGAGCTAGGGCTCCCCACCTGCTCATCTGGCCAACGAGGGTTGCATAAGATGTTGCCTTTGGGTAGGTGGGTCGAAAGCTGACTGTTGGGGAATGTCACTGGCTAGGGTTCAAGCCCATTCCCAGGAGGGCGGGGTCCCTGTTGTTTGTCTCTTCACAGGGAGAGGGAGAAGCAGGGTCTGCTCTGATTGGCCTGGACCCAGGGTGGAGTAACCCAGAGAGCAAAGGCCACAAGAGGGAAGTTGCCCTCCTCCTATGCCAGGGCCTTGCCCACCAGAAACTGCTCCACACACTGGACTGCATGCCCCTGTCATGCAGGTGACATGCATTCCCCCTCAGAGGGGAAGCCTAGAGAGCTTCGGGTGTTAGTGGTAGGAGGGAACATCAGACTGCAGAAAGCTCCAACTCAGAGGCTGTCAGCCCAGGGGAGGGAGAACAGTCACTCAGACCATGGATGTGGGAGCCAGAGCCTGCTTGGAGGGGGACCTGGGCTGGCTTCCAATGGAGAAAGCAGGATGGAAACCCAGTATGGCCACAGGGGCAGAGGATGAGGACTCCTGGAACCTGGAGAGTTATTCCTGAGCATTAATTTCAAAGGCACCCAGTCCTGGGGAGAGCTTCTCCCCACAGGGGGCTTGGCTCAGGAAGGCTCTGGTGATGTTCCCCCACTCCTCTCCAGCCCCCTAAGTGGGACCTCCTTTTCCTCTGCTCGGAAGACCACCCACAAGGGCTGGCAAAGTGGGACCAGCTGTTGGAGAGATATGGGGTCAGTTCAGACTTTGGGACAGATTCTGGGGAGAAGGGAGGCTACCCAGGAAAGATGGGAAGCTGTGAAAAGGTAGAGGGCCAAGGGGCTCCCGTCCCGGACAGGGGTTGAAGCCAGCCATATACGAATTGAAGGCAGCCTGTTTCCCTCCTGCCCTGGCCCCAGGTCCCTTGGCTGCACCCGGCTTCCCTCCAGTTCGCGGGAGGCTGGGAAATGGAGGTTTACCTTCTACCTTCTTTGGGGAGCTCTGAGCTCAATCCCCCAGGGGTTCATGCACCCCTGACCCCAGGGCCCTACCGCTTCTGATCGCAACTGAGGCACAAGAGTTACCTCTGTACAGGAAAGGAAGAGACGAGGAGACAGGGCTTAGCGGGGGCAAGCGAGGAGGGGGAGGAAGTTCTAAGAGCGGCAGATCGAGGCCGCGCGGTCAGAGACCAGCAAGGCAGGGAGGGGGAGGAGGGGGAGGAGGGGGCGGAAGCGGGGCGGCCAGAGCGGCGAGGCCACCCCGACCTCCCGCGAGCCGCCGGGCCCCGGAGGCCGGGCCCTGAGAAGCACGCGGCGCCCGCGGAGGAGGCGGCGGGCGGGCAGCAGAGCGCCCCCGGCAGTCCCGGGGCCGAGCGCGGCGGGAGGTGCGGGTCGGCCCGGGCTGGGGCTCACTCACCGCAGGCCGGGGCGGTACACAGCGGCCATGGCACCTGGGCGGGGGCTGCGGGGCGGCCGCGAGAGCCGCGAGGACCCGGGAGATAAGGAAGGCGGGGCAGGAGCGGGCGCCGCGAGCGGGAGCGACGGCCCGGCGGGAGGCGCTTAAAAGGAGGCGGGCGGGAGGGTGCGGGGGCGGAACCCAGCCCGGCGGGCGCGACCCCGGCCCCGCCGGTCCCCGGCCCCGGGCCCGCCCAGGCGCCGCCCCAGGCCCCGCCCCAGGCCCGCGTCCTAGCCCCACACCCGTCCCTCCCATTGGACGGCGGGCCCCGTGCCGGCCCCGCCTCCGCGAGGCCCCGCCCCGCTCCGCCTCGTCCCCTGCACATGATGTAACTTTGAGGACTCTTGCTCCCGAGCTGGGGCTGGGAGACCCTGGGGTGGCACACGAGCCAGGAACGAGGCGTGAGGCCAGGCAGGGGCCCAAGGAGACTGGAAGTCCAGAAGCTGGGGGTTGGACATTGCCTTTTCCCTTTTCCTGGGGACTGGACACTCTGAGACCCAGGCTTTTTTTTCCAGGGCCCCAGGGCTAAGGTTCCATACCCCCATATCCCTGCTTCTTCTCCTCCTGATGAGGGCTCTCTTCTGCCTTCCCATGAAGTGGTGGTGCCTTTCCCCCAGAGTCTTTCCTTTGGGCCTCTGCCCTGGCTGTTCTTGCCACACTCTCCTGGAGAACAAATCTGTCCCACCCAACCACCACCATAAAGTCCTTAGGTAATTTCTCAAGTCAGGTCTCCAACTTGAGAGCACTGAGTATCACCCCAAATGCCACAGTATGTCAAACTCAAACATGTCTATGGTAGGCACCTGCCCAGCATTGATTCCCCCTTTCTGGTAGTAGCACCCTGATGTTCCTTTGGGGAACCACCTCTTCAGTCCCTGTGATCATATGGGTCTCCTATGGGTAGGCTCTCAGTTTGGCCAATTTGTATGTTCCTCACTTTGGCCACAGCGATTGGGAATGTTCAGGGATGGGCATGAGTTCCCTCTTGGGAGCTTTTGCTGTAAACTTTCAAAATGGGCTCTCTTTCTGCTGGGTTTGCTGAGCTGGTAGGATATAAACCTAGGTAGGATATAAACCAGGTAGGATAAACCTGCTGGGTGTCAGCTTGGCACTGCCCTAGATGGAAGGCAGCCTGGAGGAAGTAGAGCAGAGGGATGGAGAGCTACAGTTCCCTGATTTCAGTTATATGAGTCAACACATTTCTTCTCTCGCTTAAGCTAATTTTCAGTGGATTTCTGCCATTTGCAACAGAAACAATCCTGATTCTCAGGCTTCTCAGAGTTCTGTGCTAGAATAAGTGGGACAAGGAGGGCTGGCCTTCAGCCTTAGGCTTGCTGTTGGCTCTCTATCTCTTCCACCCAGTCTGCATCCTGGACTCAACCTCATGTGTATATATTTGGGATTCTTTCCTCCAGTTCCTATATCCAAACTCTGTCCACACCTACTCCACTTCAAACAGCTGCCTTCTTGTCCACCTTTTGGGCTTAAAGCTGTGCATGCCAGTGGCAGCATGGATCTGCCGGAGGCCATCACCTCTTCCATAATCCTGCACCTGCTCTCATGCTTCCCCATCTCAGTGAATGGTACCAGCATCTGGGCAGTTGCTCCAGAGGAACCTGAATCAGTCTAGGCTATTTCTTCTCTTCCAGAGCCAATCAGACACCAGAACCTTTGGATCTGTACTTCCTAATTAGCTCTCAAATCTATGTCTATCCCCACGGCCACTGGCTTAGTTCAGGGCTTACCTCTCACCTGGCTTCAGGTGATATCTTCCAAGCCACCTCTTGGACGCCCACCTCTCCAAATGCCACCCGACTCCCTCCCACTAAGCTACCCTCCAAACTCCGCATGTAACTTCACTTTGATGAGTTAAGAGAAAGAGGGATAATGTTTATTGTGTGGCCACTAGATCAGATTCTGTGCCAACAGCTTTACACACATCATTTCATTCAGTTTCACAACCTTAGAAGAAGTTGTCATCTACTCAGTGTCACATAGCTGGTCATCAGAGAGAAATGGAATCTGAATCCAAGCCTTTCTGACTCTTCTTACCAGTTTACTTTTTTCCCTTCCAATCCTATAGTGTCCCCTTGATTTATCATTTTAAAAAAAGTGAGATCATATCACTTTAAGGCTTAAAATCCCTTTGAGGCTTCCTACAACGTGGCAACTGATACCCTTTGTAATCTGGCTCCTATTTATCTAGCATTATCACTGCCACCTCCCTACTTGCCACCTCTCCCACATACCCAGCTGCAGTTTCCAGAGCACTTCTGTGAACCCCTTCAGCTGTTCAGATTTATTTATTTATTTATTTATTTATTGCTGTTCAGATTTAAATTAAACATCCCCTCCTAGGTGAAGTCAGTTTGACTCTTAGAATTAACATCTATGTCATTTGTGTTGGTTTTATACTGTATACATACCTCTGTTTTTGAAATTCTCACACAGGGATCCCTGGGTGGCGCAGCGGTTTGGCGCCTGCCTTTGGCTCAGGGCGTGGTCCTGGAGAGCCGGGATTGAATCCCACGTCGGGCTCCCAGTGCATGGAGCCTGCTTCTCCCTCTGCCTGTGTCTCTGCCTCTCTCTCTGTGACTATCACAAATAAATTTTAAAAAAAAATGAAATTCTCACCCTTTACTATAGTTGCTTTTGTATCTCTATAATCCTTACTCAAGTGTTAGTTCCTTGAAGGAAGGACCCACATTTTAGTCTTGTTTTTATCCTAGTTCCTAGTAGAATGGCCTGTAATAGGCAGCTAATAAATGTATTTGAATAAAAGAGTAGACAAGTCTCATGTTCCTGAAGCTCCATTATATCCTTCCTTCCTTAACTTTAGGGGCTCCTATGAAGGTTTCCTTATAGTGTTGATTCCCTTTATTTGCTACACTTTTTTTTTTAAGATTTTATTTATTTATTTATTTATTTATTTAATTTTTTAAATTTATTTATGATAGTCACACAGAGAGAGAACGAGAGAGAGGCAGAGACACAGGCAGAGGGAGGCAGGCTCCATGCAGCGGGAGCCCGACGTGGGATTCGATCCTGGGCCCTGGGCCAAAGGCAGGCGCCAAACCGCTGCGCCACCCAGGGATCCCAAGATTTTATTTATTCATGAGAGACAGAGACATAGGCAGAGGGACAAGGAGGCTCCCTGTGGCAGCCCGATGTGGGACTCAATCCCAGGACACTGGGATCGGGACCTGAACCAAAGACAGAGGCTCAACCACTGAGCCACCCAGGTGCCCCTATTTGCTACACTTTTATATGGTTCCCTGGTGCACCGCCCAGCCTGGTCAACCAGTAGGCCCAGTGTTCCAGCCACACCACCACCAGGGGGCAGGGTGTGACCAGCTTTCCACTGGTCTGCATTTTCTCTTCCCCAAGGCCCTCTGGGTCTGGCCCTTGGATGCTGTGGTGTGCCACCTAGATTCCTTCTTCAGGATCCAGGTATTCATTGTCCCAGCCTTGGAGCATTGGCTGCTAATGGCTCACAGCTGAATACATCCTGTGGCTGAAGGGAGCAGTCTCACCAAATGTAACACCCCTTTCCTGGGGCAGCATGTATCCAAGGACTGGTTGATGCAGGGGACCAAAGGCCTGGTCCCCTTTCCTCAGTTTGGTCCATCCAAGCTCCAGAGCTCCTGTGGGATCAGCTAAAGCCTCTGTGCAATTGCAGTGCATTTCTGCTTTTCCTGCTATCCAGTCCTGTTTTTCTCTCTGCTTTTAAAAGTCACCGCCCCCCCACCCTGCCCCGCAAGGAACCACCTGTACACAAGCTTCCATTTCAGAGTTTGTTTCCAGCTTAAGATATCCTCCAAATTCAACTTGGATACTGCATTAGCCCCCTAATCTGGTTCTGATTCCGTTTTTCCCTCCTCCACACTAAATCCAAAATGAGCTTTTCAAACACAATCTGATCATGAAATTCTTTAGTAGCTTCTCTCTACTCTTAGAGCTCAGGGGCACCTGGGTGGCTCAGTGGTTGAGCGTCTACCTTTGGCTCAGGTCATGATCCTGGAGTCCTGGGTTCAAGTCCTGTATTGGGCTCCCCACAGGGAGCCTGCTTCTCCCTCTGCTTGTGTCTCTGCCTCTCTCTCTCTGTCTCTCAGGAATAAATAAATAAAATCTTAAAAAAAAAAAAAAAGCCCAAATCCTAAACTTGGACTGCAAAGCTCTGCTGGAGTGAGTGGGAGGCGAAGGGAAGGAGAATCTGAAGCAGACTCCACGCTGAACTGACACACAGGGGCTTGAACCCATGAAAGCAAGATCATGACCTGAGCTGAAACCAAGGGTCGGTTGCTTAGCTGTCTGAGCCAGCCAGGTACTCCCTTGCGTTTAAATATTTAAAGTGTAGAACTTATGCTAAGAAACTGTTAAATAGGATCCCTGGGTGGCTCAGCAGTTTGGTGCCTGCCTTTGGCCCAGGGCATGATCCTGGAGACCCGGGATCGAGTCCCACTTCGGGCTCCCTGCATGGAGCCTGCTTCTCCTCTGTCTGTGTCTCTGCCTCTCTCTCTCTCTCTCTGTGTCTCTCATGAATAAATAAAGTCTTAAAAAAAAAGAGAAACTGGTAAATATGTTCTATTCTTCTACCTTGATAGATATATGCAAAATGGTCTGGAATTTAGTTCAAATTTGAATTCAGATTTGGACTTTATTCAGAGTCCTAAGAATTCTACAATAGAATGTGGTGGTGTGGGGAGAAGATGTGTTTGGCCCCTGGCCTTTGGGTCTGCTTCTTTTCTCTATCCTGACACCATCTTGTACTGTGAGGGGCCTCATGTGCACACATGTAGACCTCTCTGTCTACATGTCCCAATTCTGTCTGTGACCTCCTGCAAATAGTCACTGTCAGCCAGCCTTTGGTTCTGGAGATGTGTATAACAGTAATGTGGTCCACTTCTACAAGGGTCAACCCAGGAGAGAGGTCCACGTGGGCCCTAGAGGTAGGCAGGGAATTCCTGGGTATTTGGGCCATAGAGGTGGGCAGGGGAGGCCTGAATTCCTCACCCCATGGGGTGGGACACAGCCAGAATGGAACCTTACAAAAGCACAGAGCCCAGGGTAGAGACCACTCTTATCTGGGCCTAAGGGCAATAAATTGATGTCTTCCAGTCTCATCAGGCTATACGCTCCACGAAGGCAGGGCAGGTGTGAGTCTGATTTACCAAGGTGTCCCTAACGCTGAGCACAATGCCTGGTGCTTAGTAAACACTTGTCAAATGAACATACCAGGTAGACCAGGAAGAGGTTTGAAGACCTGAATCCATTACTGAAGATCTAGATACCAAAAGCCAGAACTTGTACGGCTTACAGGGTCTTATGACTCCAAAAAGGGAGTGTGGGACAGAGGAGGTTAGTGATGGCGCCCTGGATTGCTGGCTCAGTCTCCTCTCCTCCCTCTCCATCTTGTACCCCAATTCTCCCGGCAGTTCCCCCAATTGTCCAGCATCCCTCTGTTTAGATATTTTTCCTTTTGTGTCCTTTGGCCACTGTGCTTCCTCTGTGGCCTGACCCTCTGTCTGTCTGTTCCTCTGTATTTCTTTTAAGTTCTTGGTCCCCAGTCTTACCTTTCCTCTGTCCCTTCCTTCTATCACCATTGCTCTTCTGATCCCTTGTTCCTATCACCCCTCTCATGGCCCCTCATTCCCTTCTTGGTCCTCCCCAGAAGACTTCCTTTCTCTTTTATTTATTTTTTAAAAAATATTTATTTATTTATGAGAGGCACAGAGAAAGAGGCAGAGGCATAGGCAGAGGGAGAAGCAGGCCTACACCTCCTGCCCCACTCAGCGAAGCTTCCTTGCCTCCCTTCCTCTCCTCTGTCATCTCTGAAGTCCACCTGGCTTCATTTTTTTCGCTCCCATTTCCCTGTCCCCAGATGTCTTGGTGTGCATCTCCTAGGCTCGGGTCCACCCCCACCAAGATGGTCCATGAACCACCTTCTGGGGCCCCACCGATTGCCACGGCATCTCCTTTCTGTGCCCTTGCTTCTTTTTCTTGGCCCAGCCCTCACATCCCGGACACTTTTCCCTAGCCAGTGGCACCTTGTCTGAGCCCTGAGTGGCTCAGCTAGCCTGAGCTTGTTTAGTCTGACTCTTTGAGCCCATTAGCAGCTTAGCACCTCCCCCCCATCTCTCCTTTGAGCTGTCCAGTAAACAAGAAGATCAACACAGACCTGACAGCTGCTCAGGGGCGAGTGTCTGGCTGGGGCCAGGCATGAGAAAGGGGCTGCATTCAACACTTCTTCAACTCAGGAAGTTCTGGGGGCCTTTCCTGGGTATGTGCTGCAAAGCCACATTCCATGGACGAGTGTGTTATTCTCTGTCTTCTTGATCTCCATTCCCACTTTGTGACATTGTCCCCAGGCCCTGGTTCTTCTGCAAAAAACGGCGAGATCCAGGCAATTACACTGAGAAGCCTTATTACTTAAATAGGGACAATGGTTTCTGCTCCACACAATGCAGGACAGATGTGGGAAGAGAATGATGTCTTCTGATCTAGGTCTTCTTATAGGTGTGTACCTGTAAGCATGGTAAGAGAGACCCCCCAACCCCCCCCCCCCGCCCACAACACACACAGAGGGAAGGCTGCATTAGCTGTAGGTATTCTGTAGACCAGTTGTTCTCAAATTTCAATGTTCATCAAAGTTGCCTGAGGGCTTATTAAAACACAGATTGTGTGTGTGTGTGTGTGTGTGTGTGTGTGTGTGTGTGTGTGTATGTGTGTGTCTCATCCCCAGAGTTTCTGATTTAGTAGGTTTGAGGTAAGACCAGAGAATATGCATCTCTAGCAAGTTCTGAGGAGATGCTGCTGGTTGGGGGAACCACACTTTGAGAACTACTGCTTTAGGGCATCTGAATCCACCAGCTCTTCACCCAACACCTAAGGCATGAACAAGGTTAATTTTTATAGCCGATCATCCTTGGGGCCGATGGACACCCAGGTTTCTCTCTGACTTGGGACAGAGGGCCCGTTAACCCCATGGGAATGGTTGAGTATCTTCACCAGGTAGGGAATAACCATTAACTCCTAGAGTTCTATTCTCATACACACCCTGTTTTAAACAGCTTCAGACAGGTTTAAACACCTCCTTAGCTAATTCCTAGCATCCCCGTTCCAACTTCTACTCAGGGATGAGAGCTCTAAGAGGTGTTAGGGGATTAGGCTGAAAATGTAGGTCACCCTCAAGCCATCTGGGAACCAGGATGAGGAGAAGGAAGATAGAGGGACAGAGACACGCAGGGAAAAGGCAAGAGGAAGCAGAGGGCGTGTGAGGGCAGTTACAGAAGTGTCTCGGATGGATTGGTGGTGATTAGATTTCAGTGTCCTGAGGTGGCCCGGAAGGAAGGAGCAGAGATCCCCACTCTCCCCCACTCTCCCCCACTCTCCCTTCTGTTGCCCCTTTTCCTGAGCTGGGCTGCCTGTCCTGGGGCTAGCTCAGTGAGAGTGGGAGAGGCTGAGGACTGGGTGGCCAAGTCCTGGACATTCACCGTGGGGATGGTTGCCTGTCTTTCGGATACAATAGCTGTGAGGGGTATGTGGCCAGTCACAGTGGGAGTGAGGAGGGGACAGAAGTGTGCGGATTCCTGAAAACAAGAAACAGTCCCAACTGGCTAGGTGAGAAAGAGTGGGTTCAGGACTGCTCGTACTCCTGCAAACACTGCCAAGGTGCTGCAGAGTGTTGGAGGGTGAGGGCACCAGGAGCTTCTCTGGGCCTCTTTTCCAGTCCCAGGCTCTCAGTTGCTGAGGGCTGAGGGTGATGTTCGCCGGAGGGTGGCTGGCCAGGCCAAAGCAGCTCTCTGTACAAGGGAACTGGGCACCTGTGAGAAGGACCATCAGTGAGGAGCTTTGTTGGGGCAGATGCCCCCTTTCCTTCCTTGAGAATAGGCATACTTGTCTTCTCCCCTCTTCTTATTCCCCTCAGCCCCCCAGGCCAATGAGATATGCAAATGATCCCCTTACCTCATTGGCTAGAGGCCTGAGGACCACGGATGACCTCAGAGCACTGGCCCTTTAAGAGAGCCCTGTGGGCTTGGTGCCCTCAGCGCCTTGTTCTGAGTGCTCAGGCACCAGGCCCTGCTCAATGGGGTCTCCAGTCTCTGGGGAAGCTGTGCCTGCCTGACTCGGACACTGACCACATCATTGCTACCATTCCCCAGGTGAGTATATTCGGGGCCTACCTGGGTGCCAGGCCATTCACCAGCAGCCTCCTCCTCTGTCACCTGCTGTCTGCTCTCTGTTGTCTGTTTTTCAGAAACCCCACACATCTGTTCCCTGCCCCACTCCCACCCTGACTGGCTTTATGTCCCTCAGTGCTGTCACATCAGAAAGACAAATAACCCTCCCCACGCATCTCTTCATTTAGTTCTCTCTGGACACCTCTCTCAGCATTTCACCATCTCTTCCCTGCCAAGGATTATTCCTTCAATCTGTGTCTTTGTTTCTTTTTTTTTTTTTTTTTAAGATTTTATTTATTTATTCATGAGAGACATAGAGAGAGGCAGAGACATAGGCAGAGAGAGAAGCAGGCTCCCTGAGAGAAGCTGGATGTAGGACTCAATCCTAGGACCTCGGGATGATGACCTGAGCCAAAGGCAGATGCCCAACCACTGAGCCCCCCAGGCACCTCCTATGTCTTTGTTTCTACCACCCCTGTCCTCTCAAGGGTGAGGGGCTCAAGAGATAAAGCAACAATCCTTCCCAGGGGCAAGGAAGAGAAAAGGATTCTCTCCTCCCACCTCTAGGAGCAGAACCTGAGGGTCTGCAATGTCCTTAGAAAGAGGGCTGCCTAGGCTTGGGGTCTCAAGATGGAGCCAAATGCCAAGCTCTGGGGATGAGTGCTCCCTGCCTTGCACCTTTGGGGGGCTGGCAGTGGGGCTGTTGGAACTGAGACCTGGGCTAGAACTTGGGAGCTACAGGCTGGGAAGGATGTCTGAGGTCATCTAGCCTGAGGTCCCTCAGGTGAGCACACACTCTGCAGTTGATAACAGGGAGGAGAGCTCCTTGCTGACATAAGTTTGGGACACTCTGGGTTGAGTTTGAACAGACAGTTTACTGAACGACTCCTCAGATCGATAAGCTGCTATGCTTTGTGAATCTGCAGAATGTGGGGATGGGAGGCAGCATCTCTCAAAATGATCTGAACATCAACTTCTTGGGTATTTCTCAGACTTAGGGCTTCCCAGAACACTCTTTGGGAAATGGTAAAGTTTACCTGCCTTTATGGAACAAAATGGGAAACCCGGGTCAGAAAGGGGAAGGCAATCTGTCCAGTTCACAGAACATAGCAGATTCTGAGTAGAAGGAGGAAAACCAATTTTAGTTGGTTCCCTTTGGAGAGATTGGCTTGGGGAAAGGTGGTCACCACTCAGTCCTGATCTTTCTAGAACTGACTCTAGGATCTTTCTTTTTTCTTTGAAAAGTCTCATGGTCCTATAAACAGGATTGATTGATTGATTCACCCATAGAACAGATGTGCACTGAGGACCCTCTATGTGCAAGGCATTGACCTAGGCGTTCTGAGAGAGAAATATAACATCACATTATCCTTATACATTAAATTAAGTCGTGGTATCTGTGCCTTCCCATTGTCCTAAAATAGACACATACTCTGTCACAGTTAATTAAGCAAAAATTTTTTGATTGCTTGGAAATGGAATGATGTCTCTTGAGATGGCAGAGCCTCTCAGTACGTCCCAGCACTAGAGTTGGGAGCACTGCCATGTTCCTCCTGTTTTTCAGAGTTCCCAGAGGCGCCAGTGGGGCCAGAGGCTGTGCTATTTATCCTCTTCCTCAGTCAGGCCTCTAAGCTGCTTGTCCCCAGTCAGGAGCCCCTGCCACCTGAAAAGTTGCTGCCGCCCAGAGGTGACTATTTAGGGAACAGGGTTGCACATCACCCCAGCTTTCTGGAACTCCGGCTCTCCAGGGCACTTGGGCTCCGGGAGAAGCAGGTTCTGATGGAGGAGGCTGGCAGGCAGCCTCCAGATGCTGCTCCAAACCTCTCCTCTTTTTTTGCAGGTGCACTCCCCACAAACCAGCCCCAGAATGGCACTGCCTCCCAGCCCCCTGGCTATGGAATATGTCAATGACTTTGACTTGATGAAGTTTGAGGTAAAACGGGAACCTGCTGAGGGGCGATCTGGCCCCCCAACAGCCTCACTGGGCTCCACACCTTACAGCTCAGTGCCTCCTTCACCCACCTTCAGTGAGCCAGGCATGGCGGGAGCGACTGAGGGCCCCCGGCCTGGCCTGGAGGAGCTGTACTGGCTGGCCACCCTGCAGCAGCAGCTGGGAACTGGGGAGGCGCTGGGGCTGAGTCCCGAGGAGGCCGCGGAGCTGCTGCAGGGTCAGGGTCCAGTCCCTATCGAGGGGCCCCACGGCTACTACCCAGGGAGCCCCGAGGGGACGGAAGCCCAGCATACACAGGTGAGTGATCAGTGAGTGGTCTGAGGCGAGGCAGGGTGAGGCAGGGCAGCTCAAGAGAGGAAGGAGACTTTCGGGAGAGGTTTACGGATTGGGGAAGAGCCCGAGGGCAGGAGAAAGGAGGAGCCCTTGAAAGAAATCCAATAGAGAAAATACCTCTGCCCCCTCCGCTTTTTCCAAATGGAGAGAAATGACTAGTATGAACCCGGAGGAAGAGGGAGAAGAGAAGGCTAGGAGAGGACTAAAAGGGGAGAGTTGAGAATTAATGACGGGGAGGTAAATATCCTCAGTCTGTGCAAACACGGAAAGAGCCGCGTGTGGAATGGAAGGAACCGCGTGGAGGCTGTGGGAACGGGAACGAGGTTGGCCTTTCCAAACCTCGTGCCTCCCCAGCCCCCAGCCTTCTCAGGAAGGATCGGGACTCATCCTATTAATTATAGACACAGATGGGGGTGTTGAGGGCATTAGGATGTAATCCAAATCCTTTGAGGGTCACAGGGTTGCGGCCTTCAGGACAGGGGCGCGAGGTGCCCTGGCGGGGCGGGGTTTGCCTGGGCGCGTGCCCCCGGGGCACCGAGAGCCCGCGGCCCGCCGCCGAGCAGCGCGGGGGCGGCGCGGGTGTCCGTAGGCCTGCAGCGCGCGGCGGCCCGCAGGGGCGCGCGTCCCCCGGGGAGGCGGGGCTTGTTGGGGCCTGGGGCGGGGTCTGGGCTGCCGGGCGGATTCGGCGGGAGCGGGAGCGGGAGCGCGAGCGCGAGCGTCCGGGAAGGCGGGGCGGGGGGGCGGGGCCGTCCCGCAGGCCGCCCGAGCGCGGAACTGCGGAGCGGGGCGGGACCCGGCGCTGACCAGCCCTCTGCCCTCTCCCGCTGCAGCTGGCCGAGCGGTTCTCGGACGCGGCGCTGGTGTCGATGTCTGTGCGGGAGCTCAACCGGCAGCTGCGGGGCTGCGGGCGCGACGAGGCGCTGCGGCTGAAGCAGAGGCGCCGCACGCTGAAGAACCGCGGCTACGCGCAGGCCTGTCGCTCCAAGCGGCTGCAGCAGCGGCGCGGGCTGGAGGCCGAGCGCGCCCGCCTGGCCGCCCAGCTGGACGCGCTGCGGGCCGAGGTGGCCCGCCTGGCCAGGGAGCGCGACCTCTACAAGGCTCGCTGCGACCGGCTGACCTCGAGCGGCCCCGGGGCCGGGGACCACGCCCACTTCTTCCTCTGAGCCGCGGGGGCCGGGGAGTGGTGTCGTAGGGGGGTGGGGGGCACCACCCAGGAGGCCACTGTACCTTTCACTAGATGGTTTACTGAGCGCCTTCTGGTCCAGACGCTCCGTAGTATGACTATACGTAAATATCCTCTCAGGACATGCTCCAAGGTTAGATGCTGGTCGTTTTTTGGGAGAGGGGTCTTCTCTCTTCACGCAGGCAGCACACAGAATCCTCCACCTCCCGTTCCGCCCCACATGACCAGGACACTGAGATCTGGAGGGGCCGGTGCTGGGCACTATGGGGTGGGGTGGGGAGGTGTGGATGACAGCTGGGTGACAGTGAATGGGTGGGAGCCGAGGGAGTGGTGTGACTCCCCCTCAGTTTAGATTTTAATTCAAGGTTTTCAACCTGTAGTGCAGGAAGGTGGTAATTAGCAATGAAGCCTCATTCGGAGGCTTGTAAACTCCCCATTTTAGGACTACTGCGTTTTCAAGATTTCAGTTACCAACAGCAAGACAGACTAAGAACGCTCCCCAAGAGGCTTTACTCCTACCCAACCTAGAGGCCTCCAGGGCCCAGGGCAGAAAAGGCCTGAGGAGCTCTGAGAGTGGCTGGGAGAGAACTCCGGAGACCTGGGTGCTAGTCCCAGCTCTGCCACGGGATACCTCTGTCACCTAGGGAAGCTCACATGGTCCCTGGGATTTGGTTACCTCATCTAATCCTGGGTTGGATGACTTCTGACACCTTTCCAGTTCTGGCATCTCCTTGGTGTGGGAGTGCCAAGAGTCTCCCCAAGAAGCCCCCAGAATAACCTCACCAAAGGGACTTCCTGTCCTGCTCCCGCTTCTTGATTGCAGCCTAGGCAGTGGATGAGCCCACACACTGGTCCTCTGCTGTTCCCTCTGGGCTGCCTTGGCCTCCAGACCTGCATAGAGTACCCTTGCTACCTCCTGCCTTGCTGAGGGCTGAGATGAGATTTTACTCAGTATGATAAGATGTTGAAAGAATGTGGTTTTTGTGAATTAAACTTGAAGTTCAGGAAGAACTTTATACCATTGGCTAAATGTTCTTGCCATTTAAGATGTGTTCATTCTTTAGCCTTGCTCTTGGCTTGTGTGTGTGTGTGTGTGTGTGTGTGTGTGTGTGTGTGTAGTATCGGTTCTGGGGGCCCAATGAAAATGAGGTGGAAGGGTGGGGATTGGGCCAGATGGAGCCTCCTCCTCCTACCACCATAGCACAGAAGCCCAGGAGCAGCAGTGACTGGGCCAGGCCTGCCTATGGCTATCCTGAGGTCCCATAGTTGCCATGGTTACCCAGCCCTCTAGTTCATCTGCCTACAGAGAGAGTAGGCGGGGGCTCTGGGCAGAGCAGAGGCATTGAGCTGGGAGCATCTACCTCACCAGCCACTGTCGTAGGTCCTCTAAGGGACATAATAAATAGGGAGAAGCAGTTGAGGGTGGAGAAGAGGCTCCCATATGTCTCTCTTCCTTTCTGCCCCCTCTTTCCACCCCCTCCCCAGCTGTCTCTTCACAGTTCTTGTTCCCTCCTCCCCCTCCTCTAGCGCAGCTTGTCCCTCTTCCACTCAGACACCTGCAATGGGAGGCATCTCCTCCATTTCCCCCAGGATTTCTTCCTCTTTTCTCTTTCTTCACCACTGGCCACTGGCCACTGGCCACTAGCCACCCTCTCTGGCCCTGGCTCCTCTCTCCTGAGTGGCTCACAGCACCTTTGGCCTCTCCTCCGTCATCTCCTCACATGAGCATCATTGAAGGAAGAGGCTGGGGCAGCGAGGACCCCTCCAGGAGCCCATCTTTTCTTCTCTTGTTCTGGATTATCACCTGTGTCCTTGCCTGCTCTCTGGAGCTTCAGTCCAGACTGAATACTGCTCTTGCACACCTTCCTTAACTGGCTGAGGCCTGCACAGCACATACACGGGCAGAGACACCATCCATAGGCACCTGCCCTCCTACACACAATCAGCCCACGTATACATACACCTGGGTCTCTAGATGGGGCTCACACAGAAGTTGCACACTAGTGATTAAGAGTGTGGGCACTTCAGTCAGATGGGTCTGGGCTCAATTCCAGGCTCACCAGTTCTTTGACGATGGGTGAATTTAAATGAAGCCTCACGTGGTTTGCCAGAAAAATGGGGTAAATGATGCTAGTGAGAGTGAATGCATTTAAAGCATGTAGCACAAAGTTTCATACATGCCAAACAATAATGTCCACTGCTGTTGTTAATGTTATTAAGGGGACACAGACTGACTTCCTGAAACATTAAGACCACACTCATGGAGAGGCAGGGATGTGCAGTGTATGAGGACATGCGCACATTCACGTCCCCAGGAAAACCAGGCTGCGCAGACCTTAGATGCCCCCTCTGTGTTCATAATTCACTCACAGACCTGCTGCCCTCCTTCAGTCCCCCCAACGCCCCTGCTTGACTTGCCCCACAGCTGTGTGGGGGCTGGAGTGCAGCTCCTGGAGGACTCAGCAGGGCTTCTCTGGAGACAGCTGTAAGGGGGCATCAACCTGCCCCTTTGACAGCCCCTCATTACCACCCTGCATCTTTGGCAAATTAACCTCCATGGTGCTGGGCCCCCTGGGGTTGGGAGGTGAGGGAGGGGCTCCTTAGATCCCACTGGCACACATTTGGGGTGAAACCGCTGAGATACCAGGCTGCATAGGAGCTGTGGCTCAGACTTGAAAGGGCTGGTCCTCTTTTCTAAATAGTGTGGGTGGACGGGCGGGGGTTATGGACTGTCCATGGCCATATGGGGCACGATGGATAGAGGCCAAGGTGCTAGGAGTGATTCCTTTTATTAAAGACCAGAAAGTCAGGATAACTGAAGAAAGTTACAAGGCTGAGGGGTATGGGGCCTGGAGAGAAAGAGCAGGGCTCACCGCGCACTTCCAGGACCTAGGGGGCACATCTGGTCCAAGGGGGAGAGGCACTGGGCACTCGAGTCACAAGGGTCAGGACAGGCACCTGGGACCGGTGGGATGGATAGTCAATTAGCACCTTCCTCTGCACTGCACGGAGCCCCCCCCCCCCCCCACCTGCTCCACCAAGCCCCACGCCTTAGGGCCCCGGGACTCACTGAGAGGCGGAGGGAGTGTCAGTGGTCCGATGGGAGGCAGTCACGGGCTAGGGCTGGGGGTCGTGGCCGGGGTGCAGGGCCTGGGAGCCCCGGGGCTGATGCCCTGGCTGGCGTAGTACTCCACCACCTGCCTGGGCACCTCAGCCAGGACGCACTTGGCAAGAGCGGAGGGTGCGGCCTGGGGGTGGGGGTGGGGACGGGGTCAGGCGAGGGGGAGGGATTTCGGGGGTGGCCCGCGGGGAGCCAGTGTCCCTCACGCGCCATCAACCCCAAGTGGGACAGATGGGTGAGATTTGAGGGCCTGAGGGCCTGGGGAACTGAGTCCTTCAGCCGGGAGGGGGTGCCGGGCACTCACATCCTTGAAGTCCCGAAAGGGCACGAACTGCACGATGTCTCGGGCCGCAGGCACCCCTCGGGGGCAGCGCAAGGGACCGTCGTCGCCATCCAGCAGCCGCATGTCCGAGAAGTCGGCGTTGCCCACACCCACGATGATGATGGACATGGGCAGGCGAGAGGCGCGCACGATGGCTGCGCGGGTCTCGGCCATGTCGCTCACCACGCCGTCTGTGAGCACCAGCAGCACGGAGTACTTCTAGGGCAGGCAGCGGGGAGAAAGGGTGGGCTCTGTGTGCCAGGGCGTTGGCACCTGCCCCAAGCTCAAGCCTCGGCCCTGGCCCCACCAGAGGACAGCCAGTGGGGCAGCGCCTGGTTTCGCGCTGCATCTCCTCACCGTGGCTTGGCCGGTGCTCTGCTCGCGCTGAGCTGGCCCGGCCACGCGGTTGATGATGGGGGCCACGTTGGTGGGGCCGTAGAGCTGGATCTGGGGTAGGCACCGGCGGTAGGAGGCGATGACCCCCGAGATCTCTGTAGGCGAGGGGGTGAAGCCAGCAGAGATTAGCAGGCCTTTTGACACCCTTAAAGCAAAGAGGTCCCTTCCTGTCTCAGGACTGCCTGTCCCCCTAAGTTCCTCACTAAGCAGGAGAGTTGGATGGTCCAGACTCTGGGAGAGGAGGCCAGGCAGATGGTGGGCCAGGGACCAGGAGTCCCCAATGAAAAGAGCAGCTGAGTGGTCCGATCAGCCCAGGCCTGGGCCCATGAGGATGGAGTCTGTGCCATGGGGTGTACAGGCTGCACGAAGTGTATGGGGGGAGGTGGGCCAGTGAAAATCTCTACTCTTACCTTCACATTCAGGGTTTTCTGGGTCAAAGTTGATAGCAAAGTCATGGGACACCTGTGAGGGGGAGAGCGGGGAGAAGATGTCTCTCCTTCCTTTCGCACTCTCCCAACAAATCCTCCCTTCTTCTCAATCCAGCCTACCTCGAAGTTAGGGGGGATTCGAGCGCCAAAGCCAAATGCTGGAAACCGTTTATCACTGGGGAGAAGAAAAGGCTGTGGGGCCTAACGGGCAAGGCAGGCCTCCCTCCTGACCTCCCTCCTCCCCAGCCTACCCCTCTCCCACCTGTCATAGTCCTGGCAGATGCCTCCCACGGCACGCAGGGCCTGCAGGTAGTGGTTGGGCTGGCGGGGGCTGAGGCAGTGTAGGGACTGGCTGCTCCTCGGGTCCCCATTGGAGGCAGTGAAGTCGATGGCCACCTAGTAGAAGTGGGGAGAGGGTCACACCGCATCCGTGAGAGCTAACAGAGAGGCTCACCCAGAGCTAGTGTCTGTAGGGAGGACTAAGGTAAACCCAGTCAAGCCCACAGGGAGCCTTATCATGGAGTGGGTGTCGGGTACAAGAAGACCATACTAAGCCTCCTGAGAGGTCCCAAAATAGGGGCAGTGGGGATTTGGAGCTCCTTCTGTTCACTCTGTGTTTAGTCCCTTACTCTTGCCTGTGTCCCCCCTGTCCCCTTTACCGTGAAGCTGATCTGGCAGCCGCCCATGATATAATCCAGGAAGGTGTGCACCTTCTCCACCTAGCAGGAGGGGGAGAGGTAAAGTAGCAGGACCGTCCTTTCAGGAGGTAACTGGTCGGGGCTTCCATGGGGCAAGTGGAAAAACACGTTTTTGAGGTTGGAGTTCCCGGTTGGATAGGGCAGGGCTTCTCAGTTCTCAGAAGAGGAGAAACTGGTCTTTGAGACAAGGGCAGGGGTGAATCTGAGGGTCTGACTTGAGGCAGACCCTGGGATTTACCGTGCACTGGGCCAGGACTACGGTTCCTGAGCTCCTGTAGTTCTTCTTCTTGTCCCGGTACTTGGGATTGATACAGTCCCACTGCATCTAGACCCCACACACCCCACAATCCCAGAGTCACCATTTCCTGTGGTGACCCCTTGTCTCCCTTCCAGCTGGGCCTCCCAGAGCAAGACCCCCTCTGTCTAAGGACAGAGCCCGGGTACTTTCCACCCTTTCTCCCTCATCACACATCCTGGGCTCTTCAGTACTCTTGGAACTCTCCCAGGGATCTGGGTGGGACTCTGAGGGGCTGGGGGTCTCTGCGGCACCTCCTGCCCAGGGTTTGCGGTCCCTTCCTGCATCTCCTGGAAGGTGCTGGTGAACTCGCCGATGAAGTCATGCTTCCCGCTCGAGTCATAGTCATACACCAGGAACTGAGAAGGCAAGGAGGGGAGGCAAAAGGGTCAGGGTCACTTTGCAGTGGTTCCTGGGGAGCAGAAGGAGGGATTTAGGGAGGTGGGGGCTAACAGTCCCTGGGCCCACACACATGAACTCAGTTTGCCCAAAGAGGCTACCTGCTGAACTTTATTTTTTGGCTCCATCTGGCCCAGACTTTGGCCTTGATAAAAGGCACACAGTGTGGGAGTATTGAGCCATGCCTGGGTCTTTGCTCCACAGTGGGAAAGGCTTATCACATGAGGGAGGGGGAGGGGTCTTGACAGACTCAGGGGCCATGTCTTCCACAGGGGCTGGACGCTCCTTGGCGGCCCTTGCTTGGCGGGGCCTCACCTTCAGAGGCCGGTGGACATCACAGCTGCATAGGGAGTGCAGGGACAGGCGGAATGGCTCCCAGCTGGGATTCAGGTTGTTCTTTACCACCTTGGAGAGGCACCAGAGAGCTGGTCACCTCCTGTCTGGGTTCCCCTACCTTGCTCTTCTTCCCTCCCTCCCCACAGCCCCAGTCACCAACCTCAGTCCTCCAGACGAGCTGGTCACTCTGGTCCCCATCGGTTTTATAGATCTCCATGAAAGGATCAGACTTGCTGAACAGATCCTGGGGACGCAGAGGAAAGGACATGTGAGCCTGGTGAGGTCTGCAGGGGGAGGTAGCTAACACTGAGGAGGGAGCAGCACTGATTTGTCTTGAGTGGGGGCCTATGCTCTCTAACAAGGAAGATGGGGGCCAAGACTCTAGGGGTTCCCACCTTGTTGTCCAGCTTGTGGGCTCTGAAGGTGAGCTGGACATAGTCATTGGTGCCAGATACTTCCTCGGCCACAATCTGCAAGGGGATATAAGTGGCAGGATTCCCCCCTACCACCCAAAGATTCACTTTATGCCCTGTCCCTTCAGTGAGGGCCAGTCCTGGACGTGATGTCACCATGGATATCCATGAGAGGGCATTGAATGCCCCATCTAAGGGTGAGTACAAGGTGATCTTGCCTACCGTGATGGTGGACTTGCCCGCAGTCTTCCCATTCTTCAGCAGTAATGGCTTGGTGACCTTGGTTTGTGACACAATCTGGAGATGGAAGTGGAGGGAGACCCAGCTGTGACATCCCCATCTGCCTGGGCCAGGGAACAAGGGACAGGGTACTAGGTGTCCTTAGAGTGTTCACAGCGGCTGTGCTTGGGCTAGGGTTGGACTTAATTTCCACAGTAACGTTTCAAGAGTAAACAATGTGATGACTCCCATTGTTTAGATGAGGAAACTAAGACTCAGAGAGGTTAAGGATCTTGCCCAAGGCTGCACAGCCAGCAACTGGTGGAGATGGGGGTCCAAGCCCAGAATGAACTCACTCCAGAGTTGATTTTCTGTTATTTTGGCTTTCAGAGGCAGAAGCCGACGAGGGTGGGGTGAATGGGAATGCAAACCTGGCCCAGGGTGCATTCTGTAGAGCCCAAGAAGGTGTCGTTGCTGGGACCGGTGGCTCCGTCCTCAGCATCAAACACGTGGAACTGCAGGGGCTGCTTCTCCTCAAAAAAGTACTCAAGGGCCAGCACCCGAGAGAAGACCGGGCTAGAACAGGAGCGTAGCACCTCTGTGCGTTCCACCTGCAGCAGGAGGGGCGAAGGCCCTCTGGGAAACCAGGCTACTTTGCCCTGCCCTGGACCACCCTGCTCATGCCAGCTTTCTTCGGGCTCCCATACCCCCGGTGACTAGCTCTTCCTTTGCTAGGTTCAGCCCTGAGCTTAGGATGCTGCCAGCCCACTGAGCCATAGGGCCCATCTCAGGACTGTCTGGGACTCTGCGGACTTTGGAAGCTGTAAAACGGTTTGTGTTTGTCATGATGAAACACCTGTCCCCAGGGTGACCCCCACTGCCTAGAAAAGGCCCCTCAGGGTCCTCACACTCCCCTGTGAGGCTTCCCTTGCCCCTTCCCAGCCCCCATCCTCCCTAGGCCAGGAGGTTAAGATAAGACCAAGCCTGTTCTCACCTCCACCCATTGCTCATCAGAGTAGAGCTTGAGCAGCACGCAGGGGTGGGGCTTGGTGAGTGTGTCTCTGTCCAAGAGGCCATGGCAGGACACCCGCAGCTCTACCCGTGAGGCCCCCAGCGTCATGGCTGGGGGCTCGGGTACCCATCCCATCTCAGGGTCCGACATGTCACTGTGGGACAGAACAGATGACCTGGACACTGGAAAGGGAACATGTGCCAGGAGAGGGATCTGTCTTCTGGGAACCTAGGCCCCCCTCCTCCCTTGTCAAGCTTCCTGAGGCCCTAGGATCTCATGGATCTCTTGCTTCCCCCCTACTCACCCCCACCCCTGCCCTCAGCTTGGCTTCCCTGGGGCTCTGAACAAGGAGGGCGGAGGATCTGAGCCTCCCGCTCCCGCACAGCTGTGTGCCTCCGTCACTCCTGCTGGCCTACTGTGCGTGGATGAGGCTCAAGAAGGCTGGGGGTGTTCGGTGGGGGGGGCATTCCTGGCAGTCTTGGCTCCTAGGCCATCGATTGATCTAAGCTTTCTGCTATCTCAGCACCTTCTGCTATTTCCCGACTGATGTTTGAGCCAGCACCGCACTCAGTCTTGGCACGCACGCACGAGGGAGCTGAACTGGGGCAAGGGAGTGGGGAGATGGGTGGAGGAGCCCCTGGAAGCCTGAAAGGGGTTGGGCCTCAGGAATGGAGTCTGCAGGGAGCGGGAGGAGACTGCTCATAAGGTGCCCTGTGGGGCTGTCCCTCTCCACCTCACCCTATTCACCTTCTGGGTGGCTCATGGCAAGGGAGGGGTGGTGGGTTTGGGCAGTTGGAGACGGATGCTGGTCTCTGCCGAAAGCTCCTCCGAGGTTCCTGGCAGGGACTCCCACTATGACAAGTCTCGCTTCCCTCCCCACCTCCCCTGTTCTCACACTTCTTGGCAGCACTGGCACTGTCTCTTAGCGACAGGATTTTTGGGGAGCCACAGCCCCCTCCATGCTGCCCGTGGGATGCACGCATGCCACCCTCCCCCAGCAGTGGTACCAAGCCTCGGGCAGCAGCAGGCAGGGGGATGCTGGCCCGAGTTCACGGCCGGTCAGTCCATCTATCTGTGTCTGTCCACATCGCAGGGTGAGGCTGTCTCTGATCCTGTGTCGTGCTTTCCCCAGGCGAGTGTGTGTTGATATGTCTGAATGCCCCCACCCTGTGTGTCTGTCCCCTGGTTGTGTGTCTGTTTCCAGGAGGGTGTGCCAGTTCCAGTACCTCCCTCAGGACTGGGACCCTTCTCTGGCTAGGGTACCCCCCCTCCCCATAGTGCGTACCTTTCTGGATATGTGAGGGGAGGGTCTGAGTGGGTGGGTGGGGGTCTCTGCCTTCCATTCACAAGTCTCCCAGTTCCTTCAGGGTCCCTGAGATGGGCAGGGGCATGTGGTGGTGAGAGGATAGGGCAGAACTGGAGGCCTCTCTGGGGGCTGGGGGAGACGTTGTTATGGAGACTGGGCCAGACTGGGAGCTAGGAAGGAAGGGTAGGCTCACCTGGGCTCTAGTCGGGGGGCTCCTCTCTCCGGCTCTCTGGCCCTGGCCCTGACTCCCTTGCTGCTCCAGCCGCTGGCGCCGGCTCCGGCTCCGGCTCTGCTGCTATTTATGGGGCATGGATGGGGAGGGGTGGGGGGGCCCCGCAGTACCAGCTCCCCCCCCCCCCCCCCCCCCCCCCCCCCCCCGCACAAACCGGTTGGGAGGGAGAAGAGGGAAGGGGCAGGGCCACTGCCGAGGAAGGAGCCACAGAACCCACGGAACCGGGGAGGAGGGCGGGCTGGGGGTGGCTCAGAGGCAGGACCCCCACAGACACAGTGACACACCCACACCCGTGCTCACGTTGTGGCAGTGCCTGTGTGCACACACAGTCACGCTGGGGGATGATGGAGACACACGCACCCACGACTCATGGGATACTGACACACACAGGCGCCAGCACATAAACTCACTGTGACACCACGACAGTTACAGCCCTACCAATACACATAAGGAAACACACCCAGTCTCACAGCACTCTCCACATCACGCTTGTTGAGGATATTCGCAGTAACACATCAAAGAACACGGGGCTATACTTGTCACACACACATACACTCATTCACACCAGCCTAAATACAACAGAATGGAGATCTTCACGTGCTCCTTAAAAATCATCCCGTGCCACGCTAAATCTCATAGCTTTGAGAATGAGGTCCAGCTCCCTAACTGCTTTTATTTATTTTATTTTATTATTGTTTTTCCCTAACTGCTTTTAAACAGGGACACACTTAAGGAAATGGATGCAGTTACCTAAGGGCACACAGCCTTCCATCCTGAAGCGGGGGCTGCCAGTAGAGAGATCTGCCGAAGGACCGATGGCATCTTCCCAGCACCCATGGCTCACCGCTCCCCCCATATTCAGCCCGAGCGGTCTTATCCTTGTGGGAGGGGCGATGCCACAGACAGATCGTGAGGTAACAAGTCATTAGTCATTCCCTATTGAGACCAGGGACAGTGAGGGATTGCCTGGGTAGCTGCATGCCATGAGTGAAGACATTTGGGTCCATGGTGACCTGGGATGAGTACACAAGAGGGTTCACCTGAACATCTCTACCCTCCCTCCTCTAAACTGCTCACATATTAAGTTAGCAGCCATTTGTTGAACATCTCCTGGGCGCCAGGGGCTGGGGCTGCACAGGTGATTGAGACATGGCTCCTGCCCCTGGGGGAGGTGCGTGTGTAAAGAACAGACAGACCCACAGACAGAGGGATGATAAGCTAACACACAAATGCTATGAAGTGTGACAGGTGCAAAATTACGGACCGGTTCAGGAGGCCACAGGTCACAAAGAGGGAGGGTTCAATTTAGATGAGTCGGGGAAGGCATCAGGAAGGGCTTCACAGAGGAAGAGGCCCCTGAATGGAGCCTCGAAAGCCAAAGTAGTATTTGTTAGTACACCAACAGGAGGCAAATAATTCGATTGTCTCTTGCCATAGGCACTTCTGTTCACCTTCAGGCCACTCTACTGTTGAGGTTTCTGACTACTGATGGCACCCCTAGGATAATGCAACACCATTTAATCCCATCATCAGTGAACCTGCCTGTATGTGAGCTTGTACGTATACTGCTCCCATCTCCTCCTGGTACACGGGGGTCTTCCGATCCCACCGCACCTCCCAGAGCTGGGCACACACACAGAGAAATCAGCATTTCTGTCATCTCAGTCTCTGCTCCAGCCAGCTCAGCCCCGATCCTGCACGTGACCCCTGCCACCCACTCAGGGGGCACTTCTCAGTACCCTCCCATTTGGTACCTCTCAGGTCCATCCCCCTCCTATTGGGCTCCTGTTCCCATTCCTGTGGGGTATTCCTTACTTTTCCCTACTGCGACCAAACATTGTGCACTAAAGGGGAGCAGATGGTGGGGGTGGAGGTGGCAGTGAATGGGGGAAGACAGCAGAGATGAGGCAGGCAGTGATTTTGTTTTTTTATTCTATACAAGGAGGGAGAGAGTCCCTGGGGATAGAGGGACAGATCCGCCCTTCCAGGAGAGAGGACGGCTCTGTCCCAAGCTTTGCCTCCCTCTCTCCAGGTGGCCCTTCCCTTCCTGTCCCCACACCTCATCCTGCCATCCTGCCTCTGTGGGATGGGAGGGCAGAGGGCCTGGAGGTGTGGGCGGAAGGGTTGGGGTCTGAGTCCTTGTGAGGCACATGTCGAGAGGAGGGCTGGGCAGGGTGCTGCAGTGGCTGTCAGTCTGTTCCTGGCTCACTGGTTCCTGCTGGGGACAAATCCAGGGAGTCCTGTTTCCTGGACAGGGAGAGCCAGCCTCTCGGCAGGGCGTATGCCACGTCAGGCAGAGGGGGACCGCCCTGTCGCCCACCCTACTGGCACCTGTGGGGTCAGGGGGCTGTCTTCTATCAGGTTCCAGCTTGTCACAGGACTGTGCCCGCCGTGTCCTCTTGGGCTTCAGGGGGGCAGTCCGGCGGCCTGGATCAGGGGGCCCTGAAATGACAGTCAAGGCAGGCCCGACACAAGAGTAGAGCTCATAGGCCAGGCACTTATGCAGGCTATGACTCATTCCAAGCCCAGGAGGGGGTCCTGATGTGGGCAGCAAGGTCTCTGAGGCACCCGACCCCCCCTCTGGCTGGGTGGCAGACCTTGGACCTCAGGCTCCTCTTGGTCCTGCTGGGAGCCCAGCCTCAGCCTGGGCTTATTCATTCCTGGGGCTGTACCCCCAGCCTCAGCCTCCTCCCTGCCCCCCGGCTCCTGAGGAGGGCGGCGGCCCCTAGGCACAGCCACTGGTTTGGGAGGCCGTGGAGCTAAAGGGGGGTCCTGTAGCTGCAGAAGAAGAAAAATGCTGGGTCAGTCAGTTAGTCCTTTCACCTCATCCAAGGACCCCTTTCGTCTGCCTTGCTGGCCCTCACCTTGGCATTCCTAGCGGGAATGGTCCTCTCTGGGAAGAGGGTCCCCTCCTTCTCTTCCTCCCCATCCTGAGAGGCTGGGCTGGGGCTCTGGCAGCTGTGGTTGGGGGCACTCTCCTCCGCTGGGGGATGAGAAGAGAGGAGAAGCTGCAGGAAAAGGCATTCTTGCATAGCTCGTCCTGCCCTCTCTGTCCTCATGACGCCCTAGAAGCCAGGACACACCCCTGCCCCCAAGCCCATTTGCTCCTGTGTGTCTGTCCTGGATGTATCCCTCACTCTCATGTTTTCATAGCCCCTGGCCTCCAGGACTGTCTGGAGCCTATTGCCTTTGGAGGATGGGTGCTCTGCCCTGGCTGTTCCTCTTGAAGAGTAGTCCCCAGGCCTGTTCCTGCTGGAGCAGAGCCAGGGTGCAGGGACCGCTGGGTCCACAGGCATGGCTGTCTATTCAGGGCTGCAGTGCCCCGGGGCCCTGCCAAGGCTGCAGCCTGGCATTTGCTGGATTCTGTCTGCCAGTCTGATTTAGATGGTGAGAGCCCTGGGGAGAGATGTCCTGACACCCTCCTCCTGCCGCCTCTGTGGCTTTATGCAATCTGACCCAAGGGTATGCTGACTGGAAGGTGTTGTCTGTGTTGTGTGTATGTGAGGTATAAGAGGGACCTGGAAGGTGCTGGTGGTAGGTGTGTGCAGAGTGGAGTATCTGACTCTTTTAGTTTTCTAAATGAAGGATGGAGCCTCACTTTAGGTGTTTGAACTGGTCTCTGTGTGGGATGGGATAAGTGGCAAAGACGGCCTCGGAGGATGGGCCAGGAGCACAGGCTCTGCATCACACCCGTGTACCCTAGCCTTGCGATGGGAGTGGGGCAGGGGAGCAAGTGTCTACTTCTATGGGGAGATTTGTCCATGTTGATGTTGTTGGAGGGTCATATTCTAGGCCTGTGGGCAATTCAGTTGATGCCCAGCTGACCAAGTTTCCTTTAGAGGCTCCTTAAGTGAAAGATGCTCCTGCAGAAAGAAAGCATCATGTCACAGTTTATTTACTCCTTCAGAGTCCTGAAGCCAGAAGGTAAATGATTTGCTTAAGGTCGACTTGGGAAGTGGTGGCTGAGCTGGGATTGAGATCCAGTTTCTGATCTCCAACGCATGCCTCTTGCCCCTTCCTTGAGGCACGTTTCTGAGTGAACTGAGGATAGTGTGGCAAGCTACTTTTGGAGGAGACTGCCATGTTTGAGGTGGGGTATTGCCCACCCTATTACCCCCTGAGGTGCAGAGAGAGAGGCCTTCTTTATAGAAGTGCCACTCTGCTGATGGTGGCCAGAGGTGGCACCTGCCCTCCAGAGTTCCCTGGAACCACCCACAAAGTATTGTTCCTATCTGCTAACCCTGGCTGGCAAACAGAACTTGTTTTGTAGGACCTTGCTTTGGATGGGCTTGTTAGTTTTCTTTTGCACGTAGCTTTGTAAATATCCGTAAACATGTTTACGGTGGTGACTTCCTCACTGCCCCATCCTGGCTGTAAATTCCCCAACACAGGGCTGGGGGTTCTGGTTCTTTGGGCACACCCTGGGCCTTCAGTGTCGCTGCCCGAGAAGAGGCGCTCCATACCTATGTGCCATGTGGCCTCTGCTCGGCGCATGGCGCTGAAGCTTGGCTTGGTGCTTTGGGGTGGCGGTGGGGGCTTCCAGGCCCCAGGCCCTGGAGCACGGGGAGGGGATGGGGAAAGGGGGAAAGGGAGGAAGGGGAGAGGCACATCAGGAGGGGCCTCTGAGAGAGGGGTCAAGGAAAGGAAGTGAGGGCAACTGTTCTTACCTGCGTCGTCTGAAGAGCGCCGTTTCTGCCAAGCCTGGACACTGCCCTCCAGGTCTGGGCCTGGGCCCTGAAAGGACAGCTGAGTCAGGTCGTAAGACAAATATCCTCCACACTGGGGCTGTGGTTAGTGAGGAGAGGGTTTCTGTTCTGGCCTCTCAGGCTGTTCTCATGGCATCAGTCCCTAGACCCTTGGACCCTCTTCCCCCTGAAAGTGGCACCCCTACCACCCGAGGGGCATAAGAAATGGTTTAGACGAAGGAGCATACTGTTATTTTAATAGTTTTTTGCTTATTTTATGTGTGGTAGAAAATAAAAACATGACTAGTACAGTAAGCCCACGCTTTGAAAAAATAATGCTTAGGACCAAAGCTAAAAAGGTAAGTTGATTTAAAGAAAAATATGTAAATGATAATACAGGTTGGTAGGTGGAGAGGGTAAAAATCCATTGTGAAGGTGGTAATCAAGTCACCAAAGTTTCAGAAAGTGAGCTCTAGAAGTCAGTATTTCTATGACTGCCCATTTCGCAAGGAGGTAGAGGCTCCAGGAGGTTAGGTGACCTGCCCAGGCTTTCGAGGCAGGCAAGCTTGCGGACGGACGGGAGCAGACCTGCGGCTCACACCTTCTAACACCACAGACTCACTCTCTCTGCTGGCCCAGCAGGGACTGGCATGGAAGGGAAGGTAGAAGGGGGATCCGTAGGAACAGTTGGGTGCCTGGGCTCCCCTCACCTCTCGTTTCCCGTCGAAGCTCCAACCCTTGGCTCTTCCCAACCCAGGAAGGGCAACACCATGGACCCTTGGCTGCTGTGCCGTCCCAGGGGCCAGGCCCCCCTCCCCTGGCTCTGCCCCCTCAGTGCCCTGGAACAAGGCCTAGGGTTTACAAGCAGTTCCTGATGGAGAAGGGGCTCCAAGGGCAGCAAGGGAGCAGGGGAGGGCCCTTTCCCCCTCAGCCCCCAGCCCAGGGGCTGCCCTGCCCCAACCCTCTGGCCCTCCTCTGACTCCTCAGAGGAGTCCTTTTTTTTTTTTTTTTTCCCTCCTTTGCATGCAGCACTCCCAGCATGCTCTGGGTCACCAGGCTTAGGCAGCTCAAGGAGTGGGGTGGGGGTGGGGGTGGGTAGGGGGCCATTGGGATGACCAAAGCTCCCGAGAATCCTGAGTCCTAGCCTTCTCCCATTAACTGCCTGGGGTGGGTACATGGGTGGGCTATGTGCAGAACAGCAACCAGGAAGGATGCAGCACTTCACCTCACTTACCATCTTCCTGCGGAAGGAAGGCCCTCGGCTCCCCCCAAATCCAGGGAGGGGGCCACTCTCCTCCTCTGGGCTCCAACAGGGGGAGGAGTTATTGCCAAGGCTGGGGGGATCTGGACTGGGGGGACTCTCCTGAGTTGGGGGTGGGGGTGGGGGCGGAGGGAGGAGGAGCCCAGTGGTGGGGGACCCTGGGCCCCGGTCCCCCTTGAAGCTCCGGGGCCGGCGGAAGTGAAACAGGCCTCTGCGCCTCTTCTTCTGGAGTGGAGGCAGCGGTGGCTCTGAGAGGCCTGGCCGCAGGGTCCGCAGAGTCCGGGGATAGCTGGGCAGGGTTGGGTGAGTTAGTGACAAAGCCGTGAGGGCAGATGCAAATGCCAAATACGGGGGCAGATCAGGACACCCCCACACCCCAGGACACTCTTGGCTGGTGCTGGCAGTGCTGGCACTAGTGTAGGCCTAGGTCTAATAAACCTCCCACTTCCCTCTCCCATCCAGCCTCTCCTGCTACCCTGTAATCCTTTCCACTTTGTTCTCAGGGGAGATGGCGTCCTCAACTTCCCTGTAAAAACCCTCCAGCAGCCCCCTTCCCCCCATCTCCACAGCAACTCCTTCCTCCCAGGCACCCCCTGGCCCTGACCCCTCACCCTTCTCTCTGCTTTTCCAGGCGACTCTGTTTCTTCTGGACAGATGCTAGGGAGTCCGAAGGACTGTGACGGAGAATATACCCTCCAGGCCTCTCTCCACTGACTGCCATCCCATCTTAGGGCCTGCTGTTCCCCCATTCACCCACCCCTGTCCCCATCATGCCATTGTGGTGGTTCACCCTGGCCATCCCTTCCAGCTGTCCTGAGGACAATCAGAGAACCTGAGAGTTAAGGGCTGGGTGGGGAAGGTTGAGAATGTGGGGAACTGTTCCAGGGGGACTGGCTTTGGAACCTGCCATTGGAGAGGCCTCTGTGATTGCTGGGAGGACACAGGAGCCCTACAGGGCCTGTGGGCCTGCAGAAAATGGGACTGTATCTAGTTGCCACACCTGGAGCTTTCATCCATGACCCTTCGGCTGAAAAAGTCCTCCAGCCCCTCATCCAGGCGGGTGGCCATCCCATTCTCCTGACGAGTCCCAGTCACTGGCATCTGCTGGGAGGAAAGTCCTGGAGGGTAGCTCATCTGGATGCAGAAGTCCTCCCCATTGCCCCCACCCACTCAGGGCCTTCCTCTTTGGACTTGGACTTGCCTCTTGTTTGTCCCATGGAAACTGAGACTTCAGTGCACATGGGGCATTTCCTAAGTTTGGTGGCTCTTGGCTCTATCCCTCACCCAGATGGGAACCGCTGCTGTCTGGCAGATAGAGATTTCCTATCTCGGAGAACTGGATAATCCCATCCTCTTTTTGGTGGCCTTCTTCGGCCCCTGCCTGCTCTCCCAAGGCTGATGTTTCTGGCATTTGGGTCCTAAAGCTAGAACCTCTGGCTGTGGCATTGCTAAGTGAAGTTGGTCCTCTTGGGAGGATTTGGGGACTCACACTGGGCCGACCAGGTCCTGGAGGTGTGGTCCTGGGGGGCCGGGGCCTGCCTTGTGTTTGATGCCTCAGTTTATAGCCGTGAGTCGGCAGCTCAGACAGATCCTCCCAGGAGCCACTGGCTGTGGGCTGGCTGCTCCCGAGTCCTGAGAACCAGCCGGGGGGGATCCCCAGACTTCCCAGCTGGCTTTCCATGTCCTGAGGGCTCCCACCTGTGGGCACAGCAGCCTTAGAAGGACCAGCAGGAGGCACAGGGAGAAAGCAGGCTGGCGAGACAGAATTAAAAAGAAAGGGACCAGGGCCTGGGAAGGGTGGAGGAACCTGGAGGACATTAGAATTGAGGCTGGGGACTCACTAATGAAGGCGGACACTGGCCGGATCTTGCGGCAGCGTTTCTGCTTTTTGATGGCCATGGTGTCCTGCAGAAATGGAGACGAAGGGTGGGGAGTGATTGCAAGTCCCAGGACCCTCACCCGAAGGCTATTCCTTGAAAAGCCTTCTCTTTAGAGACCCTCCTGACTCCCTGTTGTCCTTGGGTGGCTGAGGGATTGGGATGAGGGAAGGGGCGAGGCTGGATTGGGATGGAGGGTGAAACCCAGGCCCAGTAACCGGGGAGAGGGGAGCCCAGGGAAATGGAAAGGGACAGTGTTTTGCAGGTTTCTAGTTTAGGGTGGGGAGTGCAGGGTGGAGGCACTCACAATGTTGGTCCCGAGTTCATCATCTGTGGTCTCCTCATGGTCGTGGTTCCGGCCTCGGCCCCGGGAGGACAGATCCTGCCCTTGGCCTGGCCCCAACGGTGGATCTGATAGTGTCTTTAGCTGGGCCAGGTGCCGGGCCTGGGGAGGGACAGGCACGAACAGGTTCCCAAGGAAGCTGCCCACTTCCCAGGGCTTTGGGGAAGGGTTGCTTGGGGGAGATGGGACGATGTGGGGTGGAGGGTACGCCTGAGCCTGGTGTGGGTTCCGAAGTCTTACCAGGCTCTTATGGGAGTGGTAGAGCTCCTGCAGGATTTCATCCACTATGGAGTTGGTCAAGTAGGTGACTACTGAGAGCTTCACTTCGCTGTGGGTACAGGTAGGACTGCTCAGCCACCCCTTCCAGGCCCCTGGGCCTCGGCCCCGCCCTTCCCCAGATGCCTAGGGGAGTGGGCAGCTGGCCTCGCTGTCCACAGAGGCACCTTAGGTCTCCCCTATGTCTCCATAAAGACATGCCCCGTCCCACCCACTGACCCCCAGCATAGGTGTGTGTGGGTCAGGAGGGCGGGCAAAGAGGAGTTGAAGGGGAGCAAGAGGCCTCCAGGCCAGGCTCCTGGAATTCCAGTAAAGCAGAGCTGGGTAAACTGGGGTGTTGAGTAAACCCTGCTGGTCTCTGCTGTAAGCCCAGAAACTTTTTGGCTTGAGCTTGGCCGTTTCATGTGTGTGTGTGATCATTTTCTTCTGCTTTGGTGAAGGGTGGGACCCAGAATGAGGATTCTGGGGGGGGTGCAGGCAACAAGAACTGGAGGGGGCAGAATATAACCACGCCCCCCCCCCAATTTTGTCCACGCCTCTGAAGAGGCTGTGCTTTGTTTTGGGAGATAAATCTTGGTGTCTGTGCGTGGCTGTGTGTGTGTGAGTGTACTCCTGTGTGTACTTGCCAGGCTCCTAAACCCAGGCTCAGCATTTAGATTCTAGGGCAAAGACCAGTCAGACCCTAAATAGCAAGGTTGCAGTTAGTTAAAGATTTATCCCTTGTAATGGAGATTGTGCCATTCATTATTCATTGCTGATAGCTGGGCCCCAAGTCCCTAAGTGCTCTGGGCCAAATCCAGCCCCATCCCAGTGCCAACCCCCTCCGCCTCTCACTCCAGCTTGTTCTGAATGTCCTGTCCTGCCTGCTCCAGCAGCGCCCCTCGGATGAAGTTCCGGGGCACAGTGACGCGCTCGGCCACATTGCTCAGCATCTTGTTGTGCCCCTCAGCCACTCGCATGGCCACGGGACATAACTCCTGTGTTAGGCTGACCATCGACTCCAGGATCACCTGGTATGGGGGGAAGGGAGGCCAGAGCCCCATGGGGGGCAGGGTCAGGGCTGGCACCACACCAGGAGAGCCTCCAGCCTATCTCTCCAGCCCCCTATGGTGAGACTGAAAGGCCCACCAAACATTCCAGGTCTGGTTACCAGGAGAGCCTGGGAGACTCAGGCTCCCCCACATCCTGGCCAGTGTCCCTTCCACCCTACCATATGGACAGGGGAGAGTCAGTCCAAGGATCAGAGTCCAGAGGGGAGAGATCGGAGTTCAGAGGCCAAAGTGGAAGCTAGCAGAAAAAAATCCAAGCCCTGTTTGCTAGCAATGCCTGACATACTGGGAGTGTGGGTGGCCTCCACTCTGTATCTCCTTCTCGTCCCCAGTAATATCCCCATGCTGATCTTAGCCCTTGGCTTTGAGCCTTGGTCAACATTGGGCTTCCTCCCTCAGGACTTGCCTGCAGCTCTTTGTCCACAGCCTTGGACACCTCACTAGCAACCGACTCCAGCCTCTGTCGTACAGGCCCATCATTGGCTAGCACGTGGCCCAGCTCGTAGAGGCTGGGGAATAGCTGCAGAGGAAGGGATTATCATGGGGTGTGTGTGTGTCAAAATTGGGCCTGATCACGTCCCTGGGGGCCCTGGGTGAGGAGAGCAGATGCATGCATGGGTCAGGGCCCGGATACTCCTGGAGTAGTGTGGCTGGCCTTCCTGGGCTCTCAGTCTGTGAGGGAGGCTGGGGCTATGGAGGGCTCACCGCCCGTGAATTTTTGGCATCCTTGATGAGGTCCCGAGCATAAAGCAGCTCATCTTGCACAGGTTCCAGGGGGCACAATCTCAGTGCCCGAACCTCCTCTTGCACTCGGCCGCACAGCCGCTGCAGCATCTGGAGCACAGCCAGTAGAAGAGTCAGGGTGGACACTTGCACCCTTATCTTCCTAAGGTGGGACCCCAGGCACCCCACTCCTGGGTCCCCTGGGGCAGTGCTCCTGATGCTGGCATTGATGGGGTGGTGGTGGTGTCTCTGGAGGGTCTGCTCTCTCGTCTTCTTGGGATGCCCTTGAATGCCCAGGGGAGCTCCTGCAGTCCTGCACACTCCTTGTCTGGGCCCCCCCACATGTCCTCTCATGTTTGAGGCCATACTGCCAATGTCCTGTCTTTTGCTCTCCCACACACTCAGTCCAGTTGTAGATGCCACAAAATGTCTCTTTCATGCCCTGCCCCCAAGCATGTGCATGCTCCATCGTGTCAGACCTGAGCCCCACATGCCCCATGCATGCCCCATGTGTCCCAGAGGGAAACGTTTACTTGCTCGGCGCTGCTGGTCACTAGGCCCTGCTGCAGCCTGAAGGCCTGCTCCTGGGGGCACGTCTGGGAGTGGTTGTTCCTCACCAGGCACCACTGGATCTGGAGGGGATGAGGTGGGAGGGGTCAGGGCCTGGGACATGGGCTGGCCTCTGCCCCTCCCTGTTCTACCCGGCAGCCGAGGCCTCTACCTTCTGCCAGACATCCTCGGTGCGCTCAGGGGCACTGCGGTAGGCTTGGGAGATGTCGCTCACAGGGAAGGACATGAAGCGCAGTGTGTGGTTGCTGTGGGGCACAGTGGTACAGCTGGGTGGCGGAGAGGGGGGGACCAGCCCTTGCTCCCCACACCCCCTTGCCGACCGTTTCCCTCACTCTCGGCCTTTCCTAGCGTTTCTGTGCAAATAGGTTGAGCAAGCTGGGGTAAGGGCTGGTCTAACAGGCCTGGTCCAGGCCCAGAGAGGCTGGGACTGGGGTCAGGGCAGAGCCCTGGTCCACTCACCTCTCCAGGGCCCTCGCAATGTCCAGAAAGCCTAGGGCAGACGTGTTGTTCCGATCCCATAGGATGGTTCTAGGGAGACAGTGAACAGTAGCTGGTGGCTCCTCCCTCTGGGTCCCTGTTTCCGGCAGGCACATTAGCCTGCTCTGGAGTCCTCCCTCCTTTACTGGGTGATGTGGTTGACTCCAGGATGGTTCTGGGGCTGAGGGTGTCCTGGAAGCTGGGGTACAGAGCAACAGGCAAGGGGGGGGCGCCTGTGTGCGCCTGTGTGTCTGTGTCTGTGTGTGTTGGGGGGGGCACCAAAGTTCCAGGTCGGGGCCCAGCTGTGCACTGCACCTGAGGGAGGAGTTGATCTGCAGGGCCTTGGACAGCATCTTGGCCCCGATGTCCTCCATGCCGTTGCCGCTCAGGTCTACCTTGGCCAGGCAGGTGTTGCTTCCCAGTGCATTGATGAGGATGCTGGTGCGAAGCTTCAGCCGCGAGTCTGCCACGGACAGTGACTGCAGGGACTGTGTGGGCAAGAGTGGGGTTGGGCCTGGTCCCCGTAGCCCCTGCCACTGTGGGTCCCTCCCAGGGCCCAGGAACTCACACAATCCTCTTCTTGGATCAGTTGCACCAGCTTATGGAGGATTTCCTCCAGGGTCCTGTGGGGAGTCAGGGCTCAGAGCAGGAGGGGAGGGGCCGGGGTCGTGGTACTGGCGGAGCAGGAAGTGACTTGAGCAGGAGAGGGGGCAGAGGGGCCACAGTGAGACAAAAGGGTAGGTGGATGATGGAGTGGGGTCTGTGGGTATGGGGAGGGGCCTCACTTGGCCTTGACGTTGAAGTTCTTGCCCAGGAACAGGTGCTTGAGGGACTTGTTCTTTCCAAGTGCAGGCACCAGTGTCAGGAGGTCCGAGTCAAACCCTGGCCAACAGATGGGAGAAGTTTGGCCTTGAGGCCTGAGGCTCACTGGAGCATCCTTGGGGGTTCTCCCCATGCTCCAGCCCTGACCCCACTGGTTCCCAGGAAGGGAAGTGCCCCTACTCACCATTGTCTGACAGATCCAGGCTGCCCACACAGGTGACAGTCCCCAGCTGCTCCTGCAAAGCCTGGGCTCCTGCTGAGCGGAGCTGCAGGGACACGGTTGGGGGGTTTGGGAGGGCGGTTAGAGCAGGGGTGGGGGTGGAGGGAGAGCACCTTTAATGCTCAGAGACTAGAGTCTCTGACACAAGGACTCAAGGCCAGCCCAGGTCTCAGGTGTCAAATCAGGAGGCCCCTTCTCCACACCAGATCCTTCCCCAGGGCTCTCTCCCGGTTTCCCTTTAGCCCGAAATCTCGCCAGGTGGCTGCTCTGAGATAGCTCGCTCCTGCCCTCTGGTGGAAATGTCTAGTATCTCTCGCTCCAAAGCTTCCAGGGAGGAGGAGATGGGTGGCTGAAAATGACTTCTGAAGACAGCGAGCGAACTACCGACTAAGAAGGAAAATGGAGGTGTGGTGGGTCCAAGGGCCGCAGGGGTGCAGCACAGAGGCAAGATAGAGCCAGCGTTTGGTGACGGTTGGGGAAATGAACTGTGGGGTTATGGGTGGGGGACTGGCGGTGGTGCTGGGGGAAGGGGGGCTCACCTCACAGCTGCTGAGGTCCAGGTGCAGGTCACTGAGGTGAGTGTTGAGGGAGAGGCCCTGGAGCAGTGCCCTGTGGGAGGAAGGTCAGCGGGCCCATCTCTACCTCTCACCCTCTTCTCTCATGGTTCCCTCTTGGACGCCCCCCAACCCTGCACCCACCCGACCTGAGGGCCTCCAGGGGCAGCCTTGTGGCAGACAGGTTGACGTGGCTTAGTGTGTAGGCGCTGCTGAAGAACTGCTTGAAGGCCGGCGGGGCCTCCCTGCCCTTCCTGCAGAGACTCCTGGGGTCAGCAAGGGAGGGGGAAGGTGTGGCTCACCCCATCCCTCCCTGCATCCCTCGTGCTCCCACCTGTGGGAGCAGCTGTTGCGCGCCAGGTTGAGGTAGGTTAGGTGGGAGCAGCACCCGTGGAGCAGGGCTCCCAGAAGCTGTGGGGAGAGACATGGTGGGTGTCACAGGGGCTGAGAGGGGTGTGGGGAGGGGCTGGCAAGGACTCCTCCCTCCCTCCCCTTCAAGGTCCTGGCTCGTCACCCTCGTCTCCCTCAGCAGTTGGTCTGTGTGAGCCCTTCTATGAATGCCCACTTTGCCTCTCAATGCCTCAGTTTTCCCCTCTGTGGAAAGTGGGTCTACTCCCGGCCTGACCCCCAGGGGTGGGGAGAGTCTCACAGGTAGTTAACGTGTAAAGCCAGGGCTACCAGGGGCTCATGAGGCACTGTGTTTAAGTTAGAGGAAGAGCCCTTTCCTCCTGATGGGCTCAGCCCTATCCCAGGGTGCACAGTTGCGGAGTAGAGGAAGGGCTGGCTTTCAGGCACAGCCAGTCGGACCTCGGGCAGTGGCCGGGATAGCATACCCCAGGGGTGTGAGCTGTGGGCGTTGCCTTATAATTCAGCTGAACTTCGAGTCATCCTGCCAGCTCTGTCCACTCAAGGCAAGGGTGGTGAGGCAGGGACCCACCCTGGCCTCCCTAAGTCACCTCTCCTGTCACCGACCCCTCACCAAGTCAATGGCGCAGTCAGTCCCTGCCAGGTCCAGGTGCATCAGAGCATTGGGCTGGGCCAGGAAACTGTAGAGGGCCTGGGAACAAGGACAGAGGGGCTGCCAGGGAAGGAAGGGGCGACAGAGCCCCTCTACCCCCAAGCTATAGCGCAGAGATTCCCAGGTCCTGAAGCCTGAGCATGCTTCTGCAGGGCTTGAGCTATGTCCCATGGACTCACATTGGCCTCGTCTGTGGCGAGCAGCCCAGGGTTCTTGCTCAGGTCCAGGTATCGAAGGGAGCTGGCAAAGGCTGGGTTGGCCCCGAAGGTCTGGCCCAGCGCCTGGAGCCCTGAGCACAGTGGGCACTGAGCTGGGTTGGCCCCCATCCCCACCTCTCCCCTTCTCCACAATTCTTCCCCACCCTGAGATGTGGCTCATTTCCCTTCCTCGGATCCCTGGGATACTGTGTGAGTGTGCTGGTCCACCTCCGGGACTCAAGGCTCCAGAGGGTGCTAAGGGAGGGTGGGATGGGGGGGCTGAGGTCAGAGGTCGGGGGTCCTGGTGCAAGTACCTCGAGGGGAAATGGCAGTCTTGGCCAGGCACAATTTGGTGAGGCCAGTGGGGAAGCAGAGGAGCTGCTGACTCAGACTGAGGAAGCCTGGGGAGTGGAGAGAGAAATGCGCCCAGTGAGGGGCAGGTGGTGGGCATCAGGGGTGCAGAGTCAGGGTGAGGGCTTGAAGGGGGTATAGGCCCGGGGTCAAGGACAGTAGTATTGGGGCGAGGGCTGGCATCAGGCCATAGAGCCCCTGTTCAGCCCGGCGTTGGGCTCTGGGTGAGGACAGAGGTCTGTATTGTGGTGGGGGTAGGATTCAGGGCTGGGGCTCACCCTTGTCCTCGATGGGGTTGTGGGACAGAGTGAGGGCATGCAGCACACAGCTCCCGTTCTCCCCAAACACCCCGGCCAGCTTCTGGACAAAGTCCCTTCAGGGAAGGGGAGGAAGGATTTGTTTGTCCCAGCCCCTGGGCTTCCCTTCTTCTTCCACCTGCCTGCCTGCATGGCTCTGGAAAGGTCAGAGGCCCCCACAGGTGGGGACCAGCTTGGGCCCTGCCAGGGAGCTTGTCATCACTCTGAAGGAAGTGGGAAGTTGGGAAGTTGTACCAAGACAAAGCCTAGCTCTGGGTCCTTGAGACTAGAGCAGCCCACCCTGCTGGGTAGTTGACAGAAGAGGGGGATGGGGCATGGACCATACTGGGAGAGGCCCTGGAGCTGGGGGGCCAGGAGGCTTGGGTCTGAGTCCCAGCTTGACCACAGACTTGCTTTGTGCCCTTTTGAGGCCTATGTCTCCTTTTCTGTCAAGTGAGGAGCTGGAGGAGATAGCTTGGAGGCTGCATCATGCTCTGAGGTTCTGAGACCCTAAGCCTACATCATTGGGGCACTACTGCCCAGGGAGGAGGCTGGCCTCACGTCTTAAGCCCAGCATTGTCCAGCACCAGCTCTTCAAGGCTCCCAGACTTGCTCAGGGTATGTAGCACCTGTTCTAGCACTTCAGAGCCCTAAGGACAGAGGGGGTTTTTTGATCAGGAGCCAGAGAGGACACCACTCTCCAGCCCCTCCTCCCACCCCTCCTAGTCCCTACCAGTCGCAGATCCTTGCAGTAGAGTTTGGTGAACCACTGATTATAGGCCAGGGCTGCCACCATTAGGGCCAAGTCTCTGTGGGCAGATTGAAGGGGGCAGGCAAGTGGTGAGCAGGTAGCCAGGGCAGGAAAGAAGAATCTAGAGATGGGGTAGTTGGGGAAAGTCTAGATGGGTAGAGGGCAAGGGGGAGTGGGGTTGGGGAGATAGAGCTGGGGCTGTAGGCAGGACTAGAAGAGGGAGCCTGGAAGGGCCAGGGTTGGGCTGAGGCTGGAAGGGGGGGATTGAGTCTCTGCTCCATCTGCTTACCGGCTTTCCAAGTGGCTGAAATCCAAAAGATTGAACTCCCGGTTATCCTCGGCATGATAGATGGTGTCCACATCCTTGGAGAGGTGGAACTGGCTCACATCTGCTCCCCTTATCCCTTGCCCTCTCCCTCTGGGTCCCACCTGCCCACCTGCTAGGTCCTTGCCCAACGTACCCATTGCACCTCCTCACGGCAGTGCAGTCCATTGTAGTCACACAGGGCAGCATAGGTCTCAGAGAAGCCACCTGTGGGGCAGAACATGAAATGGCTCCATGAGGGGTAGGGGTGTGGGGAATAGGTTTGGGGCTCAAGGAAAGGTGAAGTTCATTGCATGTGGCCAGTGTCCTGGGTACCCACTACACCATGAACCTCTGAGGTCTGAGAGCTACAGAGTCCTCGGGGCAGGTAAAGCCTCAGGCACAAGGGAGTCTGGACAAGGGCAGGGTAGTTGAGGTTCCACTTCCATCGAGTCTGTCCCTGCTCACCGCAGACGCTATGAGTAGTAGATGTGGAAGTCTCAGAGTTGGGGGACGTGTCTCGGGGCCCTTCTGGGGTGTCAGCATTTCCACGCCGGATTAGACACCTGGAAAACGAACAAATCCTTCCCAGAGAGGGGTGGAAAGAGGCTCTCAATTCTTCCCCTGTTATAGCTTCTGGATCCCTGGGAACAAGCAGGAGTGGGGACATACGGGCTCTTCCCCTCGGTGTGCCAGGAGCCCAGGTCCAGGGGAAGGAGAGAATGAAGGAGAAGTCTCCTTGTTGTCTAATCCTTTGCAAGAGTCCTCCTTTGCCACTTACCCGGGGCCAGGGCAGACCTTGGAGAGGGCAGAGCTCACATGTCGCGTCACCTGGTCTACGCTCTCTGCGGATGGCAGCCGCAGGCTCACCAGGCCATGCTCCGTCTCCACTAGGATCTGGAGGAAAGGGGGAACCAAGGCCTCGGACATCAAATCCTTCCTCCTGCTGGCCCAAGAGTAGGGCCCAAGTCCTGCTACTCACCTGGTTCTGACTGAGTGTATTGAAGGCGCGGATTTCTAGGACATTGAAGGAGCTCTCCACCTGTGGAGGGGGTGGGCATGGGGATGTTCATCTTGAGGATAGGGTGCCTAGCTCTGGAAGGAGTAGTCCAGGGGTACCCCTGCTCCTCAGCCAGACTCACCTTGGCTGGGACCTTCAGAGGGAAGAGGTGGAGGCGCCAGGAGGTCAGGGCCTTCAGAGAGAGGGAAAGAATGTCAGCAGCCAGTGGCAGTTCCTGGGCCCAAGGCCTCCCGTCCTCCTTCAGCCCCCTCAGCCTGTGTGCAACTCCTATCAGCAGTGGCCCCCTGCTCCAGGGGTCCTCCCTCTCTCTCAGCCCCACCCTGGGCTCCTAGACAGCCACCTAGTCCGGCCTGCTCCCTTCCACAGCCTTGGTCTCCTCACACCCCCACCATCCCTAGTCTCCCCTGCCTCCTGGCGTTTCTGTTCTCAGTAGCCCAGCTGCCCCTGATTATGCTCCCACTGCCTGCTCCTTCCCCCAGCCCCCAGCCTAAGAGCAGTGCCCTCACCAGAACTCGATCCTCAAACTTCTTGGGTTTCGTTTCCAGCTTCACCCGATGTTGTTGGAGCACAGCCCCTTGGCTTAGGCACCTCCTGATGCTATCTGCGGGTGGGTGGGGGGCCTGCTCAGAGCTCCCCTTACCCTGGCCATCCCCACCTCCCCAGGGTTCTCCAGGGGTGGGGTCAGATGAGAGGACAAAGAAAGAGAGAGAGAGAGAGAGAGAGAGAGGCTTTCCTTCTTGGGTGGCTTTTCCTATTAGAGAGGAAGGGGGGTGTGGAAAAACTCTGGCTCCTGATGTTCCTGAGTCAGGGGACAGTTGCTGAGTGACACTGTCTGTGGGAGGGTGTGTCTTACACTTTGGCGGGTGTGAAGGATTTTTCCAACCCATGTTCTCCAGCAGCCATCAACACATACATAGTGAGTCAGTGTGGGGGTGTGGGGGTGTCCCTTTGACTATATTCTGGGTGGTCTGGGTGTGAGCATCTGCCTTTTACTATGCATGTGTGCCTGCCTTCTGACGACGCCAGGGAGCCTGTGTGTGTGGTGTGTGGCGTTAGTAGGGGTGGATAGGTGAATGAGTGTGCCATGCTTGTAGTTGTGAAAGACAGCTCTGCTTTGGGAAGAGGGTGGGAGGCAGGGGTGGTGGTGGTGGTGGTAAGGAGTTACTGTTTAAATTTCCTAGTAAAACCATCCAGATATCCTAGTGCGTGTGTGTGCATGCGCTTGTGCGGTGGGGGTGCAGTTTCTGTTAAGACGTGTGTACACACACATCCGATGCTTGTGTTTATGTGTGTGTGTAGATATGGGAAATTGCCACGGCGCAGCATGCCTCTTGAGTACCCTTGAGCGTCCTGGTTTCTGCGTGGGCTAGACTACGCTCCAGCCTGGGGCAGGGGGCGAGTGAGGGTTGTGATAGTGCTGGGGGGTCGGGCCCTGGTTTGGGTTGAGTCTGAGAACCTCACAAACAGGAGAGACCTTGAGGTGTGCGTGTAAGTAGGGAGAAGGGGCAGGCTCAGACGGGGGTTGTGGGAGGGGAGCTGCAGAGACCCTGCTCTTGGTTTCAGCTCCAGTGGGGCCCTCTTCCCTGACTCCCTTCTTGCCCCACTGGCCTGGGAGCTGCCGGGCTGCCGGAGGGGCTCTCAGGGCTAGTTCCGGGGCGGGGCCGGGAGGAGGGAGGGTGCTGAGCCAAGAGGCGGCCAGGACCAGGGGCAGCTCCCGCGGCCCGGCGGGGCGGGCCGGGCCCCGCCCGGCGGGCAAGCGGGGACTCTCCGGAGGGGAGACTGGACGCCTCGCCGAGGGATGGGCCAGAGCAATGAGAGGCAGCCCCAGGGAGCGCCAGGGGACTGCACCTGTCACCGAAGATCGGGTCGGGCGGCTCTGGGACTGGAAGGTCCTGACGGGGTGAGGCGAGGCGGGCAGTGGAGGATGCTCGGGGACTGCGATGCCCCGAGCTAGGGTGCAGGGGCCGGGGGCTGCCTTGGAGTCGGAATGCATGGGGCGCGGGGAGGGAGGAGGCACCGGGGCAGGGGTGCACCGCGGGGAGGAACGCACTGGGTCTGGGATGCTCCGGGACGGGGCGTCCCGGAGACCACCGCAGCCTCGTACCTTGCAGCTCGCGGGTGAGCTCCGCGCCGGGCTTGGCCATGGCGGCCGCTGCTGCCGCCGTTGCTGCAGAGGAGCCGCCGCCGCCGGGGAGCCGCGGCACATGCTAGACCCGGCTCCGGCAGGGCCCCGGCGCTCAGCGCTGCAGCAGCCGCCGAGCCCGCTCCCGTCAGGGGCGGCTGCGCGAGCGCTCCTCCCCCCTCTCCCCCCTCACTCCCGCCCTCCCCCCCGCTCCCCCCGCTCCCGGGCCTGGAAGCCCCGGTCTCCCGCCCCGCCCGGAGAGGTGCGGGACTGAGCATGCGCGCCGCGCCTCCCGGCCGCGTGAGACCCCGCGCGCTCGCGCCCACCCCTCCCGTCGGCTCCCGAGCGCGACGCCCGTGCGTGTCGCCTGGAGCCGGGCCGTTTCCGGGACGGGTGGCTCACGCTTTCCGTGCCATCCACTCCTTGGGCCCCGTGAGCAGGACCCATTTCTTTTATTTGTGGGCCTGGGGACCCCTCCTGGGTCATCCTTGCAAGGCCCCTCCCTTTTGCCTTACTGCTAGGGACGCGCGTCCAGCGCCTACAAGCTGACCCGCAAGGGAACTCAGGATCGAGGGCGATGCCAGGAGAGGACCTGGCCAGATCTGGGGATGTTCATCCTCCCTCCCACTTGCCCAGCTGTGGGGATTCCTGCAGTGCCCTTGGCACCATCCCCATAGGTGTGAGGCCGAGAGTCATCACTCTGGGAGTTCCCGAGCCACCTCCTCTCAGCTGGCAGTTCTGCAGACGTATCCGCCCCTGAGCATCAAGCTGAGGTCCTGGAGACAGGGAGGAGGATTAGGGGGAAATGCAGAGATGTAGTCCACCAAGGATCTCTGCTTGGCTACCACTCCTATGAAAAATGAACACACCGATTCAAAGCAACACAATCATCTGCATTTTATTTGCATCTCCCTTTGCAGGTTGTTGATTTTCCACCCTGCTCTTCCCACCTGGGTTCCTTCAGTCCCATCTCCCTCAAGTTCCCCCATGCAAGGGAAAAAGATACTGGTTGGTTTTTGCCAAGGTAGACATAGCTTTCTCAGCAGGCCTGCCCTATACTCTCAGGGGAAGTTTGTATCCAAGGGTACAGCAACAGAGGGAATCCTCACAAGAGGATACTTTGACCACAGGGAAGGCTGGATCTTTTCACAGAGCAGAACTGATTTGGGGGGTGGGGTGGGGTGTAAGGTGAGCAATATATTAGGCAGAGGTGGGAAAGGCAAGTCGATGAATACTAGAACAGGACTCAGGTGTGGAGCCCAATCTCTGCCCTGGTGAGGTCTCTCCAGGTCCTCAGAGGCGGGATGGTGTCCCTCCACCCACTACCACTGTCTCCCCAGTGATGTAGCTGGCATCTTCAGAGCACAGGAATGACACGATGCCTGCACAGTCCTCTGGCTTGCCCATCCTGGAGAATAGGGGCAACAAGAAAGGTAGTAAAAATCAAACAACCCCTGATCTGGCCCACAGGGAATGAATTTGCTTAATCAAGAAGTATCAGGTGATTTATCAGGACCAGTGTACAAGCTTCCTGTCAATCAAATAGGATTGGCATGATGATGAGCTGTCGTAATAAATACTGTATAAATACTGTACCCTGCAAAACCCACCACACATTATATTCAATAATACAGAGATACTTTGGTTTTTAAGAACTCAGGACAGCAAAATCTGACGTCATACAGATAAACTGGTGAGCAGCGATTTTATTTGTTTCACGTGTGTGTATACTGTTCCAGTGTCTGGGAGTCTGTGAGACAGTAAATGGTTTGTTTAAAACGGTTGCATTTGTGTGGCTTCAATTCACAGACAACTTTTTCAGGAATCTATTTTTGTCCCTTAAAGTCAGGTTCATTTTGGGAGAATGTGCTAATTCTCAGTGCTTGTATCAGTGATTGCATAGTTAGGGAACACTGTAACCTAACTGCTGTAGAATGGTCTAGAGGTGGGCAGAATGGTCACTTCAAACCTAGAAGGCTGGATTAGTGCGGTTCTCCATCCTAGCTGCACATTGTAACGTGCAGTGAAAAGAGATGCTTAGGTCCTACCCTGGACCAATTGAAAAAGAAACTCTGGGAGTAGAGCCTGAGCATATGTCGTTTTACAAGTGCCTAGATGATTCTAATGCACATCTAAGACCAAGGGTGTAGACATTCACTGGGGCTCCAGGATGATGGTACTTTGACATGTCAGCGAGTTGTGAACTAGGTGTGCGGCTCATGCCCGACATCAGAAAAGCTTTGGGCGCACCTGAGGGGGTCTGGGATGTTTGGACCAGTAAAGACTGGGCATTGCTGGAATGTGTACTTGAAGGGACAAGACAGGGTAGCCAAGAGCTGGAGGCAGGGAAGATAGAGGAAGAGGAGCCAGACAAAGGGGCCTGAACCGTTTGGCTAGCCCTGTGGGGAAGAGGTGAGTTTTCTTAGCAAGGGGAGTTTTGGGATGCCGTGAAGCTCTTCAGTCCTTTTATCTGGATTGGAGGATCATCAATTTGAGCTTTACAAACATGGCCTTTTATTCAAAGGGAACTAAAAAAAAAAAAAAAAAATGGTTCTGGTTTTGGTCTTGGTCCCTGGGCGCTAGGGTTGCCCAGAGATGGAGGCCACACCCAGGTGGAGAGAGAAGTCAGGGCTTCTCCCAGAGCAGCGCTCTGCTGAAACCCAGAGCTTCTGTATTTGGTTTCTGCAGTGGGAGAGGACCTCTAGCACGCGCCACTGTAGTGATGCAGTGCTCATGGACTTATGAGGTCTGTGTTTGCAGCAGAGGAGAGCTCGTGTTGGCTGTGGGACCAAGTGACAGCAAGCTGTGGGCTGTGTGAGGGACGGGACCTTTCGTCCTGGTCCTTCTCAACCCTCCCCTGTGACAGCCTTACCTTCTTATCTGCATGACGTTTTTTATGCTCTCCTCCCTTGCCTTGTCCATCCAAAGCTGTGGGAAAAAGGGACATCTTTTTATGTGGCAGAAGAGGAGACAGAGACAGAGAGGGAGGGAGAAAGGTGCATGTGGGGTCTGCTCTGGACAGGTGGCTGGAAGGGGGGAGGTTGTCCAAAAGCCCAGGGTGGTGGGGGTGGAAGATACTGGGGTTCATCATCTGGGAAGATACCCCTCTAGGGTCCTGGCAGTCCTCACCACTTTGCTGAAGCTAGTCTTAATGAGTCCTGGTGCCAGGCAGTTCACTCTAATGTTCCTTTGGTCGAGCTCTCTGGCCAGGTTCTTGGTGAGGCCCAGCAACGCTGTTTTACTAACATTGTAGGGGCCCAGGCCCTGGGGAAAGGAGACAGCGGGTCAGCGTCTTTGTTTCCAGTTCATTCTTGGTTCTTACTGTAAGGCATAAAGGGCAGTAGATAATAGAGGAGTCTCCTAAAGGGAGGGTCCTAGCTAGAAAACTGTCTTGTGGGAAATCACCCCTAGGTTACGGGTTGTAGAGGCAAGGTGTCTATTTTGTCGGAATGGGCTTGGTGGTGTGATTCTAAAAGGGGACATATACTTCTCAGGGTGAGTGGGAGAGTGGAAAAATGTAGGATCGGGGGTGCGGGTGGGAATGGAAGTGGTAAAGAAGGGGGATCTTACAGGAAACGGAAAGTAGGCTCCTATGGAGGCCACAATCACCACTGAGCCACCTCTGGAAAAAGAAAAGAATGATCCTCTTCCCAATGGGATCCTGGCCCTCAGCCCACATGAGGTCTATCGTACCCAGGCTCCCTCTTAGTGTCTGTACCCTCGTTTCTCCATCTCTGGCACCACTGCCTTGGTTATGAGGGCTGTGGCCTTCACGTTAATGTCCAGGATCTGAAACCAAGAGAGAAGAAGGAGAAAGAGCATGAGGTAAGAGCTGGAGAAGGCAGGGCGATGAGGACTCCCAGGGCGGATTTCCTGAGATGTTTGTTGGGTCCTGGTGCAGATCTCAAAGATGGTTTACCTGGAGCCTGCAAGCGCAGGAGCCAAGGCCAGGGAGAAGCCCCTTTCAGAGGCTTATCCAGCTAGAGAATGACATATTAGGTTCCTATGGGAAACAAAGGAACCTGGTCTATCCTGTTTCCTAACCAACCGAGCATGATTTGGCCTATATTAGCTGGAATACTTTGGATTTGAGCTGGATTTTCTGTGTTTCTTCTGACTAGGGAGAACCTGGAGTTGGGCTGGCCTCCTGGACATCCCCCAGAGTGGGCTGTGCTGCTCAGGGAAAATGTGGCCTGACCTCGGGCACTTGGGGTGGTTCCAGCATTTCTCTGGCTTCTAAGCTTAAGGAGTCAGATGCTTTTGGCCCTCCAGGATGGACTGTCTGGATGGACATTTACTGGAAAGTGGGATCCTGAGGGGGTACTTTTGGGGGAGCTGAAACATAGTCTACAGTCAAACCCCACATCCATAATTTAAAACAAATGCACAATCCTCATTTACATTGTTCTAGGTACTGCTGGGATATTCCCCTCCCATGCCCTCCATGGACTTATTATTTTGAAATTTTTAATCTTACAGAAAAGTTGAAATAGAAGTACAATGAATCTCTAGATATCGTTTACCTAGATTCATCAATTGTTCACATTTTGCCCCATGTGTCCTACCTCTGTAGCTGCATAATTTTTTCTTGAACCATTGAAGATAAGTTGCAGTCATCACAATGCTCTATCAGTACAACTTTAGCATTTTTTCCAAAGAATAAGGACATTCTTACACAGCACCAACCAGTATCACACCAAGACATTCAACATTAGTAATAATGATTTTGCCAAATACGCTGTCCATAACAAAATCTCCCCAATTGTCTCCTCAAATGTCCTTATTTTTTTTTTTTTTTAATTTTTTTTTTTTTAAATTTTTATTTATTTATGATAGTCACAGAGAGATTGAGAGAGAGAGAGGCAGAGACACAGGCAGAGGGAGAAGCAGGCTCCATGCACCGGAAGCCCGACGTGGGACTCGATCCCGGGTCTCCAGGATCGCGCCCTGGGCCAAAGGCAGGCGCCAAACCGCTGCGCCACCCAGGGATCCCCAAATGTCCTTATTTTTAAAATCCAGGGTTTAATCAAGGATCAACCACTGAATTTATATTTGATGTACTGTGACATTTTAAAAAATGCAAATTAAAAAGAAAAATTACTTAGTTTAAAACTGATTTTCATGTGGTCTTTATTCAGACTGCTCATGAAAGATGTTTCTTTAAAGAATATCAATCAGGAACTGACTCACTGAAGTGCATTTGGCACTTTGGTCTTTATGTCTGCGAAACACTGATAAACAAACTATAATATTTTAGTATCCTTAAACTTCAGTGTTGAGAAGTTATTGATGACATCAGAATGAAAAGCCAAACCAGGGGAGATCATAAAAAATTCAGCATTTCCAAATATGTGTGAATATTAACCTTAGTAAAGAAAGACAAATATTTTAATTAAGGCTTCATAATTAAAAGCTATAGGTATGTGAAATACATCACAAATATAATTATGTGTGCTCACATAAAAACCTATATTCCACACTTGAATTTAGACATCTGGATCTCAGATTCTCTTGACATCGCAGTTAAGAAGGAAAGAGCATGGGTCTTTTTCAAACATTATATGTTATAAAGTGGTAACAGGTCATTTCACTTGACTAGCAGCTATTAAAGTTTTCCAGCTAATGAGAAATCGTTCTTTTTTGGCAGCTGAAAAGGGGGTGGGGAGGGTGTGTGTGTGTGTGTAGGCTTAAGTGTATTAGCTATTGGCATCGAGCTGCCATGTCTCTGCTGGAAAAACACCAGGAAGAAGAGCCTGGATGAGCAGGTGCAGGGAGAGAGATGGGGAGTGAAACAGAAGAAGGCTAGCAAGGAGCAAAGGGAAGAGCCAAACTGGGGAGAAGCAGAAATGAAAGAGGGGCAAGGATAGAGGAAGCCACTTCCCACTGCCCTTCACCAGGTGCACTCCAGGTGTGGGCAAATTACAAAGATTCCTCATATGTACAGAGGCACTTGACAAATGCATTCTAAAAGCAGCCTGAGTTTGTTCTGGCTGTTTGCTGAGGCCTTTCTCCTGCTCCTTTAATCGCCTCTCACCTTGTCCCACATCTCCTCAGTGACATCCATTAGGTTTCCAAAGAAAGGGTTGACTGCAGCATTGGAGATCAGGATGTCAATGCCCCCGTGAAGGTTCACAGCCTGGAGAGAGAGGCATAAGGTCTGAATTAGGACGGCAGGTCAGTGAGGGAGGTGCATTTATCAATGTGGATAAAGATTTTCTTCTTAGGAACAAATTGATGTCAAAATGACATCTCTTTTTCTTGAAACATTTCCCTCCCCAGCTTCCTTAAGTTCTACTGCTAAACATTTTGGGTCTAGTTTCTTTTGTGGTCTTTTCTTCCTGCCCCCACTTCCAGGGTTCTTGCTGACCTTTTACTCTTTCCCTTTGGGGAGCTCCTCTATTCTCATGGCTTCAGGTCCCACCTCAAAACCCACTTCTTTGGAATATTACTCAGCCATTAGAAACAACAAATACCCACCATTTGCTTCGACGTGTATGGAACTGGAGGGTATTATGCTGAGTGAAATAAGTCAATTGGAGAAGGACAAACATTGTATGGTCTCATTCATTTGGGGAATATAAAAAATAGTGAAAGGGAATAAAGGGGAAAGAAAAAAAATGAGTGGGAAATATCAGAAAGGGAGACAGAACATGAGAGACTCCTAACTTTGGGAAATGAACTAGGGGTGGTAGAAAGGGAGGTGGGCAGGGGGTGGGGGTGACTGGGCGATGGGCACTGAGAGGGGCACTTGATGGGATGAGCACTGGGTGTTATTCTATATGTTGGCAAATTGAACACCAATAAAAAATAAATTAAAAAAAAACCCACTTCTAGACTTCTTTACTTTTCGCACCAAGTCCCAGTCCCATTTATTCAAATGCCTACTGTCCAGTTCTCCTTGACTGAGTTACCATGATCACAAACTCAATCTGTCCACACCTACCTGAATGGAGAAAATGTTTTATTTATATATTTATTTTGAGGGGGGTAAAGATTTTATTTATTTATTTGGGAGAGAGAGAGTGTGAGCATGAGTGTGGGGGAGGGGCAGAGGGAGAGGGAGAAGCAGACTCCCCACTGAGCCTGGAGCCTGACATGAGCTCAGTCCCAGGACCCCGAGATCATGACCTAAGCCGAAGGCAAACACTCAACCATTTAGCCACCCAGGTGCCCCTCAGCTAATATTTTTTATTATTTTTTAAAAGATTTTTATTTATTTATTCATGAGAGACACACACAGAGAGAGAGAGAGAGAGAGGCAGAGACATAGGCAGAGGGAGAAGCAGGCTCCCTGTGGGGAGCCAGATGTGGGACTCCATCCTAGGACTCCGGGATCAGCCGCTCAACCACTGAGCCACCCAGGTGTCCTGAGAAACTGTTTTATTTATTTATTTATTTATTTATTTATTTATTTATTTATTTATAAAAAAGATTTTATTTATTTATTCATAAGGGACACAGAGAGAGGTAGAGGGAGAAGAAGCAGGCTCTTCATGGGGAGCCTGATGCAAGACTTGATCCCAGGACTCTGGGATCACAACCTGAGCCAAAGGCAGACACTCAACCATTTAGCCACCCAGGTGCCCTTTGAGAAACGGTTTTTTTTTTTTTTTTTAAGATTTTTATTTATTTATTCATGAGCGACACAGAGAGAGAGGCAGAGACACAGGCAGAGGGAGAAGCAGGCTCCCTGTGGGGAGCCGGATGTGGGACTTGATCCTGAGACTCTGGGGTCATGCTCTGAGCCGAAGGCAGACTCTCAGCTGCTGAACACCCAGGCATCCGGAGACACTGTTTTAAATGGACTGACAGGACATCACCACTGGGAGGGGCCTTTAGATCACTCAGCCCAATGCAGGTGAAGAAACTGAGGTCCAGGGAAGTGAATTTCTCAGTAATGACATATGAGGGTTGGCTAAGGAACAGGAGGCCTGCTCACTGGGTCTTTGGGAAAGGCCAAGTGATCTGCTTAGAGCACAACCTAGTTAGTGGCAACAGATCTGAGCATGGTTTCCTGTCTACCACAGAGGTAATTCTTAAGAGCCCTCTGAAAGTGAGCTGGGGTCACTATGAAAGTGGCTACCCAGGAGCCACAGTGGGGAAGACACCACCAGCCTGGGCTTAAAGCAGTTTCCCACTCAGTTATGTCATTTCTCTTTTCCCTCCCCCCTTTACTGGCATGGAGGTGGGGAAGATTCAAGGCAGAAACCGAGATTTAAACTGGGGAAGCCAAGATACGGCAACATCTCACCTCGCTAATAAACTGAAAGTAGGCAGTGAAGGCATGTGCCAGAGTAACGAGTGGCCAACCAGAATCTGCCAATGATATGTGGCTCTAAAACCAGACTATGCATTTGCCCAGAACAGGCGACTCTGATGCCTTGGGCGAGCAGCACTAAATGGGCCCTCAATCAACTTTGTGCTTCATGATTTGGCACACAGAGGGGTGTTATTAACAATGTGTACCATCTGCTGGCTCCCGTTTTAACTAATTATTCTTGCTAACCAGGTGCTAAGCTCAGTTGCTTCCACACCGCGGAAGGAATGCTTGGGCTGTCAACATGTAAATTTAATAAAATTTAAAGTCACATAAGCTTTTGAAACCAGTATCAAGATACTGTCTGGTGTATAAGTTTTGGTGTCTCGGCACAAAGCTCCGGTCACCTGTCTTGGCTCTATGTAAGTCTTGGCTATGGACTTGTGATGAGCAAAGTGTAGAATCAGCTAGAAAGGGGTGTGTGCTGTACTCTGCCAGTGTGTGGTTGGGGGCAGGGGACCCAGCAGCTTGGAGAGGGGAAAGGTCTAGGTTTTGATTGAACAGAGAGAAAGACCCATAGAAGACTCATGAGAAAGGCACAATGACCACCCAGGTGTCTCCTAAGCCTACTCTAAATTGTGTGATCACTACACTGAAGTGGTTAGGAGTTGAGTGTTCTGTGTTCTGATAGGTATATTTTTTAGAAAAAGTATAGTCAAGTGGAGAAGTGGCTGATCTGGATTCTGTTCCCCACACATTTGAGAAACTTTGCAGTGCAGATTTGGAAGCCAGTGGATAGTAACCAGTCTTTTTATTTACTTATTTTTTGAAAGAGAGAGAAAGCAAGCGCTTCAGTGGGGGCAGGGCAGGGGGGTGCAGACGGAGACAGACAATCTCAAGAAGACTCCCCGCTGAGCTCAGAGTCCCACGTGGGGCTCAATATCATGACCCTGAGACGGTGACCTGGGCTGAAATCGAGAGTGAGCTGCTTAACCGACTGAGCTGCCCCGGTGCCCCGGATAGTAACGATTCTTAAGGAGCGGCCTTCCCCATTGCAAGGTAGCAGCTGGCAACACGCAGAACCCATCTCCAATAGCTAATAAGTATCCTCTCCTGGCATTCTCCACCCTGACACTGGCCATCCAAATGACCTGAGAGTTATTTTTGTCTCATCCCTCCTATTTCCCATTTCTCGACAGTGGGTTAGGAAGAAAAAAGAAAATCTCACTTGGCTCCCACTAAATGTCTCTTGGGTGTATCCATTCTGGTCCCACTGCTGCTGCTCTAGACCTGAATGACAGAAACAGCTTCCTTGCTAACATTCTTGTCTCGGAGTCTTTTCTACTCTAATATGTCTTCTTACTAGTGCCAGATTATCCTTTTCAAATCTTGCTCGAAACCTCACATGGCTTATTTCCTCCAAGAACATCTGAACTCCTTTAGGAGGCTATGGAGACCCTTGTCCCTTAATTTCCCACCAGCACTCCAGAGCCTGTGTTCTTTGCTGTGGATTCACAGGGCTCCCCTGTTCCCTTCAGTCCCTCCTTGGCTGGCTGCTTATTTTGCAAGATCATCAGGAGCCCTGTTCCTCCTCTATCTGTCCAGTCTCCCCTGCTCCCGGAGGTCTAGCTCAAGCCCCTACCTCTGAGCCAGGGCTGTAGGACAGGTTAAGTGGACCTGGCGGGGTGAGAGGTGGTTTCCCTGGTGGGATTTCGACCTTAAGTTGCTAAGCACATTTCATATGGCTAGTCAGCAAACTGGCTGATCCCAGTTGGATCTCCCAGATGGTTCTCTTCACCCTTAGGAGCAAGGTCCCGATCTCAGGCTCTGTCCAGCCACCTATGCCAGACTAGGTGACTTCCTTTCTTCTTTTTTTTTCTTAAAGGTGTATTTATTTATTTTTAGAGGGGGTGGGGAGGGGCAGAGGGAGAGGGAGAGAGAGAATCTTTTTTTTTTTATTTATGATAGTCACACAGAGAGAGAGAGAGAGGCAGAGACACAAGCAGGCTCCATGCACTGGGAGCCCGACGTGGGATTCGATCCTGGGTCTCCAGGATCGCGCGCTGGGTCAAAGGCAGGCGCCAAACTGCTGCGCCACCCAGGGATCCCAGGGAGAGAGAGAATCTTAAGCAGACTCCATGCTCAGCATGGAGCCCTTGATCTCAGGACCCAGAGACCATGACCTGAGCCACCCAGGTGCTCCAAGGTAACTTTCTCCGACACACATTTGGCTCTCTCCAATGCACATTAAAGCGTCTGCCAAATGGTTCCTTAAAACATAATGATTCTATCCTGTCTATCCTACCACTGTTTACCATTGTTTAGGGTACCCCTCTTCTATGACGATTACCAAATTATTTCTGTCACCCTTTCAATCTGTTAGCACCATCCTGTACTTTCTACCCAGGGTAGATTCTCCCTTCTACTCCAGGGCATAATGTGTGTGCTCTGAGCCTGAGAGAAGAGCAGCCTCCTTTGCCAGATAGTTGTATTTTCTTGTGTAGCTGGAAGGCTGGTGCCAAGTACCAACTCTGACACTGGCTTAGACACTTTCTTTGAGACTTACATCCAAGTGGGCACCAACGACCTGACCTGATGCTAATGGAGAAATGCCTGGTGATCTGTAGTCAGCTCAGCAGGTCTGGTTTGCCTTACAGCTCTTTCTAACTGGCTGAGGGACCTTGGGATGCTACTCCAGCTTTCGGAGCAGAATGTTCCAAATGTTCCGAAACCAGGAGAATAGTCCTTGCCTTGCTTGGGTCGTTGTCAGGTTTAGAGATAACCCATGAAGGCTCTGAACAAAGTGGATGGCACACAGTAGGTGGTTGAAACATGGCGGGCTGCCTCCTGGAGGTTCCCAGGGACTCAACTCTATAACCTAAAGAACAGGGAATTGATTAGTAGCCTGTAGTTGGGAACATCTATTTTGCAATTGCATTTACCCTTCTCATCTGCCCAATTAGTTTGGAAACTATTAGGGATGCCTGGGTGGCTCAGTCAGTTAAGCGTCTGCCTTCAGCTCAGTTCATGATCCCAGGGTCCTAGGATGGAATCCAGCATCAGGCTCCCTGCTCAGTGGGGAGTCTGCTTCTTCCTTTCCCTCTGCCCCTCTCCCTGCTCATGCTCTTTCTCTCTCTTTCTCTTAAATAAATAAATAAATAAATAAAATCTTAAAAAAAAAAAAAAGATTGGAAACTACTGGAGAACCAGGGCCAGCTGTTTTTCTGGGTGACCGAAGGGATGATGCAGGGTTGAAGCATTAGAGTGGTTTTTGATTTTCTGACTGGGATGGGATGATTCTCAGAGACATAACAGAAAGGAACACAATAAAAACGTGCTGGAGGATTAGTGCGGGGAGGCAGAACTACCGGTTATGTCTTAGTTAATACTGCTGGCTTGGATCACATCAGTGATGTCTAGGAAAGCAGGGAAGGAGGCTCAGGCTGGCTCCCTTCTGCCACTCCGGGCTCTGTGCCCATATCCTTGTTGCTCACCGTGGCCACCAGCCGCTCCCGGTCCTCGGCCTTCCCCACGTGGCACACGGTGCCCGTCACACTCAGCCCCTCGCCCTGCAGCGCTGCCACCGCCCGGTCCACGTTGTGCTGCTTCCGGCTACTGACCACCACGTGCGCCCCGTCCTGGGCCAGGCGCCGGGCGATAGCGAAGCCGATCCTGCAGCAGAGAGAAATAACTGTCAGTGCCAGGACAGGGGAAATGGTTGAGAGGTGGGCTCCGGAGTCAGAATGCCCAGGTTTGAATTCCAGCTCTGCCTCTGTTGGACGTGCTGTCTGCGTTACATGTAAAAGCGGGCTAGTGGCACAGCCATTACCGCACAGATGGCCGGGCTTGACATGTTCTTAGCACTCATTTACTGATTTTCCCCCCAGGGTTTTGACCCTCGGGCTAGGTTCCTAGGAACTGGAACTGCCGGTCTTCCTCATATCCACCCCATACCCTATGGGGACTGAGAGGAGAGAAATGAGCAACAGCCACTTCCATGATTGAAGGGTCTCATTTGAAAGAGCCCTTGCCCCAGATACCTCCCTTACTTATTCTACATTGGTTCAAAATTATATTGTTAATTATGTTGGGGGGGGGGCATGTGAAAGGGTGGGTCTCTAGTAAAAAATGTAAATTTTTTACATTACTCCTGTGGGAGTAAGGGTTACACACTCTGGAAGTGTTTGCCATTAGCATTTTGCATATATTTGTATTTTAGATTTGTGTAGTGCCGGCATCTAGCAAAGTCCTGTGGGGATGAGAAATGGATAGACAAGAGCGGTGGGTGAGAAACAGGGCAAGGGCAAAATGTGCTGAGCTAAAAAAAAAAAACCCTGGACACATGGGTCTTGTGTCCTGTCCAGGTTAAGGGGCGCCAAATGCAGTGGCTGGAACATTTCCACAGTCAATGGAGGCCGTGGAATGGGATTTTTGAATCCTGAGCTCTTGGATTTCTGGTGTTTGGTCTTCCCAGACTCTAGGTGGGGCCGCTTGCCTGGGGCTTGCCTGGGGCTTGCCTGGGGCCGCCCGGAGCCCTGGGAGCCTGGCTTGCTGGAGGCTGCTCTGAAGTGGCGCAGTTGAACCCGGGGCAGCCGTGACAGGAGACCAAGGCAAGAGGGCTCGGAGGCGCTGCAGGCCGGCCGTGTGGCTCCTTCCTTCTGGGGTCGGGCTTGGCCCGGGAGTGAAGTCGGAGGCCGGGAAGCAGAGGTCAAGGGGTTAGTACCTGTTTGCAGATAGCTGGGGCCCCCGAGCCTCCGGCCCGGCACTCACCCGTCGGTGGAGGCCGTTACTAGGGCCACCTTATTGGCGAGCGGGTCCTGGCGCGCCATCCCGGAGCTGGCCTTCCGCACAGCCCTCCACGCCCGGGCGCCGCAGGCCAGCGACAGCCCGGCCTTCTGCATGGCACCGCCTCGCGGTGCAGGAGTCCGGGACACCCGGGCGGGGCGACCACAGCGAGGAAGAGGAACCGGGAACTGGCCGAGCTCCTCGCCCGGCGCCACGCCTCCGTCCCGCCCCCAGCCCGGCTCGCCGAGCTCCGCCCCGCGCCCCTGGCACCCGGGAGCGGGCTGTGGCTGCGGAGCGCCCCCTGCCGGCCCACGGCCGCCGCACCCTGCTGTCCTCGGCTTCGCTCTGGCCGTCCCTTTGCCGCCCGCCTCTTGGCGGGAACCCACAGACTTCCCTGCCCTCGGCAACGTCCCGCCGCTTGACCTTGTTATTTTTGGGGGGCGGGAGAGCCTTAAAGTTGGCTGTTTTTCCTTCCCAGAACTTCGAGATGGACCTCCACCTCCAAGAAAGTCTGGGTCTGTGATAGCTAGCTCACAAGGGAGCAAATGTTTGGAGATTGCCAATGGAAGTGAGGCCTGTGGTCCTTACGGAGGCATCAGGTGAGGGTCTCAGGTGAGGGTGGAGGAGCCTGGGAGACAGATGTGATGGGGAGGAGCAGCCGGGCTAGGTCTGGCACTGCCCTTCACACTGGCTGCCGGTCTCCTCCATCCTCATAGGCCCGGAGGGCAGACTCTGATCACTATGGTAACCAGTGTGCAGAGGGAAGAAGATCCTGATTGGATCAGACTTCTGGTACCCTCTACTCCAAGAGGACTGCCCCACTGTCCAGAGCCTAAGTGGTAGCAAGAGGGGAGAGGGTCTCCCAGCCAGTGATGGAAACACAAACCCAGGGGTACTCAATTCTCCATAATCACCATGTCCCCAGGTCTTAGCCTTTGTCCCAGTTCAATAAATATTTACTGAAGGTAAAAGCATTTTATTAACTGGAAACTACTAAACACGTAGTAATTTTTGCCACCATAGAGTTATTATTATTATTGTTGCTACAGGCTAGGCTCTTCATCTGTAAACAGAGGATGCTAGGGGAGATGATGGATAAAGTCCTCTCAATCTATATATTCTGGATCTGAGACTGCACCCTACACTTCTGCTGAGCAGGCTGGAATGATCTCTCCTCTGGGTTTCTGAGAGAATGAATAAATCTGGAGGGCATATGGGACACTGTAGAAAGGCCCCAAAAGACCCCAAGTATCTATCTGGATTGGTTGAACACAGTGGCCTCCAAACGCCAGACTGAGAAGTAGTGCTGATCCATGGCAAAGTTTGCACTCCTTCAAGGCAAACTGAGAGAAAGGCAATATAGTGAGATTCGTAAAGCTAAGCTTATTTAACTTGACAGTTCTTTATCCGGGGATATGTTTTGCTCCTTTTGTGTATGTGTGTGTGTGTGTGTGTGTGTGTGTGTGTAAGTGTTAGTCTTTTTTGTTAAGATAAGATGATGAAAGCAGATGGGTACGTTGAGAAAAGTGTTGTTAGTTGGTAAAATCACCAGTCTGGCAACTCTATATCAGTCGTTACAATTAGAGGAGAGAGAGTCCTAGTCTATGAAATTCAGTTCTGGGGATTGCTGTTTAATAGAATTCATACTTGCTAGAGATTCATTTAGTATACGTGTAGTTCTGCAGAGCAGCTAAAAAGGGATTTCAACGTTCAAAAGGGATGTATGGGTAGCAAATGATCTATCAGGCATGCACTGGATTTATAGTATATTCCTCAACCAAGGAGCTACAGATGCGGTCCTCAGCTTTGGTACTCAGCACATCCTGATGAGATAAGAGAGCCGAGTCTAGTTTTCCCCATATCCAGGGAAAACTGACTCTCTGACTGGTGCCCCTCAGTCTGAACCTCATGAATTATTGATAACAGAGGCTGGATAGCATGACATTCCCCCTCCCCTCCGCATTCAGAGCTAATGCACTGTGGGAACCCTTCCCAGTGCTCTCCACCTGTGGGCCCTGGGGAGAGTATGTAGGAGGATTGGAGTGGGGGTTCTCAGGGCTTTCGGCTCACAGGGAAAGGCCTTCACAGCAGATCTGATCTCTCTTCATCTAGAGCAGAGGCAGGCAGCCAGATCCAGGGGCTGAGGCTGGGGAGAGGAGGGAGACCACACCTCAAAGACAAGTGTTCTGAAAAAAGAGAATTCTGGCCTGGGAGCTTGGTGAACATCACATGGACAAGGTTGATATTTGGCCTCCAGGACCATTTCTTTTGGGAGAGCACAGGGGACATTAGGGAGGGGGATCTGTGGATAGAAAAGTGTAGAGGGAAGGCAAGTCGTATGGGAGCCTCTAGCTCCTACTCTTCATCAAGCTGGTTTGTTGGAGATGGTAGGAGGGGTAGGAAATCTTTGGGGGAAATACCTGGGTGTGTAGGAGTCTCTTTGAAACGGGGAGCAGTAATAGGCAATGGGATTGCTGCGGTATATGTGGAGGTGGTACCATCTGCAGATCCTGAGGATCTTCATTGTTGGGGAGACACTCCCATCTTCCTTGAGGGCTAACATTCACCTGGGATGGAATTTAAGTCTTGCATTTTGCAGTAATCATCCTAGATGGTCATTGACACAAGTCAGAACTGGGTGGCGTGGGAGGGCTGTGGGATAACAACAAACTTTACTGAATGCTCACTCACTGAGTGTGGCAAGTGTTGGTGCTTTTTATAAATTTTATTGACTGTTTCTAATCTGGTGAGGTAGGCATTTTCATCCCCGGATGTGAAACCAGAGTGAGTCATGACAGCCTGACCTGCTGTGTATGTTGAATAGCTATGCTTCCTTTTTCTGACATTGTTGGGGAATGACGGTTTTCATAGAAATTAATTTTCTCTGAATTGGAATTTTACTTTCAGCACTGTTGTTTTAATCATTAAATATCTAGTCTTTAAATTATGAAAATAACACATGCTCATGATTTTAAAAAGAGACAGAATGTTTTCAGGTGAAAAGTGAAAAAGTAACTCTTCCCTATGCTGTTTCTACCTACTCCCTGTAGAGTTCCTGGTCTGGTGTATCCTTCTAGAAGTTTCCTATGCATTGCATGCATTTTTCCCTTAAAAATGTTTCAGATGAGTGCAAGAACACTATATATACTGTCCTTCAAACTGCTTGCTCTTCTTTATCCCCTTTTTCCTTTTATTTCTTTCATTTCTTAAAATACATTCTTAGAGAATGTTCTGAGTGGTACACAATAGATCTACTTTGTTCTCTCCCTTTTAAAAATAGCTGTACAGTATATCCATTGTGTGGATATTCCCTAATTTATTTAGCCAGTCTCCTACTGATGAACATTTAAGTCACTTCTAGTGTTTTGTTATTTCAAACAATGCTTCAGTGTACAAGCTTGCGTGTATATATTTTTTTTTGTGTTTGGTGCAAAAACATTTGTAACGTGGGTCAAATGTTTTCAATTAATGTCTATGGTCAAATTACCTTAAAAAAGGTTTGACCAGTTCTGATGGATTTGTTTTTCTAAAGTGAGTTTACCTGTTGTCCTACCCTCTTCTACATAGCATGTAGAAAAGTTTACACTTTGGTTGATAGCTGAAGCTCAACACAGTGTGTTGGCAACACTGTGTGGCCTTGATGGCTGGGAGCCCGTAGAGGTTGGTGGGTCCTGCTGACCTGCAGCCCGCACACTTGATGTGTACTCACTTCCACCCAAGTTTGGCATTGAAGATGCCAGCCCTGTGATGCCAGATCTTAGGAATTTTTAAACAGAAGGTAGAAATCTGAATTTTAATATGAACTCTTTGATTTTTGAATGTTGGCAACTAATTTACTTAAAAAGAAAGCAGCCCCCCCCAAGGCACCCCCAAAACAAAACCCCAAACTAAAGCAGTGAATGTATCTGTCAGTGCTAGAGACTGGCTGGGTCTTTGCTCATTCAGTTGCAGTGGCTTGCTTGGGGCGCCTGGCTGGCTCGGTCAGTTGAGCATGTGACTCTTGATCTCAGGTGTGAGTTCAAGCCTTATGTTGGGTGTCAAGTTTACATAAGACAAAACAAAACAAAGAAAAATATAAATGGCAAGGCTTATTAATTTTGTGAGATACTGGCCTATGTAGAATCTCATATCTCTTGTATAGCTTACTGAATTTCTGGTTTTTCAATTTTTTCCCCGATTGCCCTGTATTTAGGCAACTGTTCATGAACACCATTTAGTTTCATGCATCTAGTCTTTGTACAGGTCCTTCTCAGGAACTCTGTGCTATGGGTTCTTAAAAGGTTCTTATAAGACAGGCATTGGCTTCTCTTTTCCCCATGCCCATGATTGCTTCTTTTTTCTCCATTTCCAGGATTAGGAACGGGTGGTAGTGGTGGTGGTGGGGTGTTCCCCAGTCTATTTTCAGGTAGCAGTTGGCTCTGTCTTGGTCTTTAGTGCTTTCTGCTGCTGGTTGCTTCCAGGAACTCCAGGATTCTAGGTTTCTGGTGGTTTCCATGTGGATGCTGAGATGCAAGCTTTGGGACAGGGATAAGATGGGGAAGATCACACTTCCCCAGCTGCTTTATTCTTTATTCCTTACGATTCCATCACACCAAGAAATTCACTGAGGAATTGTGGGTAGTGTGAATTACAATATAGAGGGACAGATCCCCCCAAAGGGATGCCTACTATGACTTCTCCTTGGGTCCCTTATAGGCACAAATACCCTGTTTTCAAAATTGTGGTTTCCCCCTTTCCTCCCACAGAGACAGGCCTTGCAAGATGCAGACATGGAGATGCAGGAAACAGCTCAGATCCTCCTTCTAGAAAGGACTTGTGCTGTCTGCTGGGAGCCTGATTAGCTGCTAGCCTTTAGCTGACAATTAACTCCTTCTCAGACTGGCCCCAACCATTGACCCAGCAGGACAGCAGACAATGACTATCCTATTTCTGCCTCACACAGGGCTCTTCTAATAGGCCATATTTGCTCTAGAGCTTCCTATTGGGTTGGCCTTATTGTCAGACCTTGTCCAACAACTCCTTTTTAGTCCTGCTTCCTCCCTCTCTTTTTGCAGGCGTTGTTCCTACTCCACCCTTCTTCTGACTCCTGACTCCAATCAGGCATTTGCTTTGCTGAGGACTCACTGGCAGTCTCTTTCATTACCCAAATCCAAGTTTGGCTGCTTGACATTCGAGAGCCAATACTCTAGAGACACGAGTTGGTTGGGAAGGAAAGGTTGCTTTGTTTAGGAAGCGGGTAACCTGGGAAGATGGTGGACTAGTGTCCAAAGACCATCTCCAAAGTCCTGGACCAAGCAGGGGGTTGTTCAGGGGGAAGCACTGGTAAGTGGTGAGGGTCCACATGCAGGGAAACAATAGTACAGCAGTTAATTATTCTTGGTATGATCTCAAGCAGACTTGCTAGCATCAGGGAAGGCTAGTTTCTAGTATGGTCACGCTTGATCTTAGAACATCTTGTTCCTTATTTCCCCAGAGTCAGTGTTCTGTTGAAATCTCAAAGAAGCTATAATTAGTCAAGCTAACAGCTAGAGGACACAGGTCAGTTGGTTAAAGGTATATAGCCTTTAGGCTGCTTGAAACACAGTTAACATTTTCTTCAGAATCTTTCCAATGCGACAGTAGGAGTTGGTCTTCCAGAGGATCTGTCCTTGTCCTGGAATCAGAGCATCAGAGCACTCTGAAGCAAAAGTCTTCTGAAGTGATTAATTCTTGCCAGTTTGACTTATTTGATGAGGGGCATTAGTAGAAAATTGCAGGGTGGGTTTTGGCTGACTTCGGCCACCACGATAGTGCAAGTCCAGTTCTGGAGCTCCATGTGTTTTCCCTGAGATCTCACTGGAGGATGAGATGAAAGTCCCCTTGTCTCTCCTAAGGTATTCCATTTTCCTGTGAGGAACTGAACACACACATGCACACACACACACACACACACACGCACACACTCTTCTAAGAACCAATAGCAATTCTTAGGGAGAATGCTATCCAAAGCTACAGTAAGAAAGAGAACCATGTCCCTAGAGGTGCCAGCCTGCCCTCTCTGGAGACAGCATTTGACATTCTTATGCAAAGCAGCTTCAGTTCCTTTGCCTTGCTTTTACAGAACAGTGTAAGAGGCCTATGGTATGAAATGAATAAGGCCTGTCACAAGACTTGCCAAAGGACAGAGCAGTCTACTTCTGAGGGTTTTCTCTTTTGTTGGGCCAGATCAAATTCTTGAACAAAACTGCACTTCTTTTAATCTCTGCAAAGGAAATGGGGGAATTTAAGAATTTATTATCCTTTTGCTGCAAGCAAACCCTTGGGAGTGAAGGGGATGGGTGTGTTTGTCCTTCTGGTTGCATAGACTCTACCCACTCATTTTGAATGTAATGACAAAGGGTTTGTTCTCATCTTTTGATACTTCTTAAAAAACCCAAGGATTATACAATACACACATTCTGCACCTTGTTTTTTAAAAAAATCTTTTTATTTTGAAGCAATTAATAGACTCAAAAGTAGTACCTAGAGTCCCAGTGTATGCTACCTTCACCTTCCCCGAGTGATGACACCTTATAGAGGTGACATCTGTAATACAATATCAAGATTGGGACATTGACATTGACGCGATACTGTTAACTAGAGCAAAGACCCTATTCAGTGTTCATTTTTTATGTGCACTCTTTTATGTGTGTCAGTGTGTGTCTGTGCACTCCTCAACTTGTTGGTATATCTTAGAGATCTTTGACTAGCGGGGTCATACAGATCTACTTCATTCTTGTTCCTTTTTTCATTATCTGGATGGATTATTATTTGTCAGTTCTCTTTGTTTTTAGTCGTTTTTGCCTTTTCTCGAATACAAATGATGTTGCAATAGCATCTTGGTCCACATAGCTAGGAGGACTCTGTACTAAACCCACGTCAATAGTTGAGTCATTAAGCCAAACGTATGTACTTTGGCATTTGATAGAAATTGTCAGTTGCCCTCCAGAAAAGCTTGCCCTTCTCTGGTCTCAGGGAACCTTTCTAAAGGGCAATTTATTGTGATGGTGCCTAGCTCTTCACAACCTCCTGGAGCACAGTTTCACCAAACATCTTAATTTTTGCCAGTCTGGGTGAAAACATTTAAAAAATTTACATTTCTTTATTAAGATGATTGAATATATTTTCACATATTTTCAGGTATTTATGTTTTGTTTCATAAACTGCTTATTCATATCCTTTGTCCACTTTTATTGGGTTGTTACTCTGTTTTCTTATTTATTCTTATAAACTCTTTATGAAAGGACTGTCATGAGTTGCAAATATTTTTCTCAGTTTGACTTTTGAATTTGTCTTTTGGATGTCATATATATGTTTTACATTTTTATGGAATCAAATGTATTTGTCTTTTCTCTTATGGCTTCTGAGTTTTATGTCATGTTTAGAAAGGCCTTTCTTACAGGAGTATAAAAAAATTCACTCATGTTTTCATGTAGTTATTCAATATTTTTCATGTAGTATATTTAATATGTGTCTGTTTAAATCCTTAGGGCATCTGATATATTTTTTAAATTTTTATTTATTTATTTATTTATTTATTTATTTATTTATTTATTTATTCATGAGAGACACAGAGAGAGAGGGAGGCAGAGACACAGGCAGAGGGAGAAGCAGGCTCCATGCAGGGAGCCTGACGTGGGACTTGATCCCGGGACCCCAGGATCACGCCATGGGCCGAAGGCAGGCACTAAACCACTGAGCCACCAGGGCTGCCCTGATATTTGTTTTTGTATGAGAAGTGATATAGAGATCCAGGTTAACTTTTTCCTCCAATGGTTAGCCAGTTATCTCAGCCCTGTTGGAATTATTCCCCCATGTTTTAATTTCTTTATTATTCCCATATATATTTGAGCCTATTTCTGGTTTCTATTTCATTCCATTGATTTGTCTATCTCTTCCCAAGTCAGGATTTTAATAGCTATTGCAGAGAGGAAAAAAGAAAGTGGAAAAAGTGCCATAAAATAATTTCAAATGGAGTGGCATGGCAATTCAGAGGAGGGAAAGAGTATTTTTAGTTTGGGTGGTTTGGAAAAGCTTTATGAAAGAGAGACATTTAAGACAGAGCTTAAATGAGCTTCATTAGTCAAAGGGAATAAAAAACAAAGACATGGAGGCAGGAGGTGTTGAATATCTGTGCAGATGCCTGTTGTATCTCTGCAAAGGAGCCCAAAGTCCACCACTTGGGTTTTTATGCATGTATGTCTTGAATACAGTCAAGAGCATAAAGAAATTTTTGTACTACCCTTTTGAGTCATTTTGGGGATACATTTATTAACTATAATAGCTACAAGTTGAATGCTTACTATTTGCTAGGGATATCCTATGTCAATTCTAATTCTCACCACAACAAGCAAAGTTAATATTATTATTCTCATTTTAGGAATGAGGGAAAGCCTCAAGTAGGTAAAATAACAGATCAAAAGTGGCTGCACTGAGATTCAAATCCATGGCCAGCAATAAAAAACCAAACACAGCAATGAAAAGCCAGAGTAGAAAATACAGCACGTTACCCACGTTACCTGGGATCCCTGTACTTCCTTGCACGGCAGGGGAAATCCAGTGCCAGCTCTTTGCCCAAAGCCAGCATGATGTTGGAAGGTACGGGAGAGCTGGAGGGGCTTAAGAATGTCCCTTCCTTCCCTCCATAGCCCTTAACCAAAGACTGTGGGGTTGAGATATACGTATTCTAGCTCTTTTTGTCTTCTCACTGAGATGGCTTTGAGGTGTGACTTGCAGTGTCCCCCAAGTCCTTTGTGGGAATGAGTCCAGATTACCCTCTGGCTTGATATTGCACCTTATGTGGCCTAGCCTCCTCACTTCCTCTAACTCTTTTCCCTGAAAATATTTCTTAATACATCTCTTTCACATGCATCTTTCTCTAAGGCAGTACTGTCTCAAGAAAGCTTTGTTTCAGTTATGTGGAGGCGTGTGTGCGTGTGTGCATGTGTGTTTATATATTGGGTTGCCATTTCACTTGAAATTTTTAAAAAAGATTTTATCTATTTATTCATGAGAGACAGACAGAGAGAGAGAGAGAGAGAGAGAGAGAGGCAGAGAGGGAAGCAGGCTCCATGCAGGGAGCCTGACGAGGGATTCGATCCCGGGTCTCCAGGATCATGCCCTGGGCTGAAGGCAGCGCTAAACCGCTGAGCCACCTGGGCTGCCCTCACTTGAATTTCTTACTGGGGAGCCAAAAAGTTTGAAAGCCACTGTCCTATAACACATTAAACTGTCTCTATTTGTATAGCATTCATTGAGCTGGAAAGTTTCCTGGGTGCTCCAGTATCAGAATGGCAGATCATTTTCCAGGTATTATTGCCTATTTGAGTCCAGCAACTTAAAATATATTGAATAAAAATGTATCAGTCATGGGTCTAGAGAACACCATCAACTTTGACACAATTGGTTAGGCTGTTCTTTGAACTTCTTTGGGCAATCAAGCCTGCCAAATAGCTTTCAAAGTCCAGATTTCTCTTTGCTAAGGTTGCTATGGTATAAAGGTCATGATGGTTGATTGTTAATTTTTTGCCGACCAGCAGAAATAGGAAGACCAAGTTTGCCTTGGAGCAGAGCCAGAGGGTATACCTGACTGCACGGCAGGATATTCTTTCCAGAGCTATGGCCCAAAACTGTGGCTTTGGTGGAGAGAGGTGGGGTGTTCAGAACTGCTCTGCAATTACCCCTCAAGACAGTTAAAAGAAGGGAAGATGACACATCACAATGCTAACAGCTGATGAGACCTAACAAAGAAGTCAGGCAAGTTTCTGTTGGACAGATCAGTAGAGATCCCAGGGCAGACCTGGCTGCCAGAACCCACTGGAGGCCACAAATAGAAGAAAACACCAACCCCCAAAGTACAGTAGAGATGAAATCTGGAAAGCAGTGCAGAGAAAGGGCAAGAGACCTATCTTCCTGCAAGGCCTTGGGAGCCCTGTCATCGTGGTATCGGTTGAAGATCCTTGTTTGTTAGTACATGATGTAAGATTGTGTCCGTATTTAATAAAGAACTAAGATATGTTGAAAATTCAATGGAATGATTAAGAAAAAGGAAGGAGAGCTTAGCTTTGGAGGTTTTGGCTGAAGATGGCTGTGAGTTAAGAATTTGTAGGGTCTTGGGCAGCTTAGGTGGCTCAGCAGTTTAGCGCCACCTTCAGTCCAGGGCCTGATCCTGGAGACCAGGGATTGAGTCCCATGTCAGGCTCCCGGCATGGAGTCTGCTTCTCCCTCTGTCTGTGTCTCTGCCTCTGTCTCTCTCTGTGTGTCTCTCATGAATAAATAAATAAAATCTTAAAAAAAAAAAAGAATTTGTAGGGTCTCTACTACTGTCCCAGGGAAGAGCCATGTTTTCTGGTAGATGTGGCATTTTGGTCACCACAAAGGTATATTGCAGTGTGGGAGGTAGATGTTCATTAGCATGGTCAATGTCTGGTTGCAGGATCCTTCAACATCAGCCAACTCCCTCCCACCTGATTCCGCATTCATTCCACTGCTTTCTGATTGTTACTGCAGGTAGGAGATGTGGATCTCAGCTAACATCTTTTTTTGTCACTGGGAGGTAACGTTCCCCACCAAAACCTATTCAGTTGGAAAAACCTATTGGCTTTTGTGACTAAATCAATTTCATGTGAGTTCAGGTTGTGAGAGTCAGTATCATATGCCCCTCCCCACCCCAAAGTGTTGACTATCCATGTTTCAGGCTGACCAGTCTGAGAGCCATGCCAGGAGGAAGGACCCTGTGAGGCCCAGCCTGAAACATGCAGTCAGATCTCACTGGTTCGGACCACAGAGGAGCACCAGACCCCTGCCTCGCTGAGCCACAAACCCCAGGGGAGGCAATATAAGCTGGTTCCTGACTGTTGTTGAGACTAGAATTCAGCCATAAAGGGGGTGTTCACATAGGGGGAGGGGTGAGAAAGCTTTGACTTGAGGGAGCAGAGTAGGGGTGGGGTGTGTGTGTGAGGGGTTAGTTTTGCCCTCAGTTTCTGTCCTGACTACTGTTTCTGGAAAATTAAGTGAGAAAGAAATCTTTAGGCTCTGTCTCTAGGGGAAGCTGTGCTCAATTCCAGTGGCGACGACAGGCTCCCTAGCTCAGAGTGCTGGCTGTTGGACATTTGAGGTGTGATGGAGTGTCCCCCAGGAGGCATGGTGAGGGTCCGGGATGGCTCATAGTGCACAACTAGTAAGTATTTTAAGCTTTATAATATTCATACAGTACTTTCACATAAACCTCATAGTGTAATTGTTGCAAGGGTACACAATTTTTTCCCCAAAGCAGATTCTAATTAATCAACCGTATACTGATTAAGTATCTGCAGGAGAAGCACTGTGCTAAACACTGTAAAGATTTACAGCATGAACTTAGTCCTTGCACTCAAGGAATTTACAGTCTACCTGAGGAGCTAGGACATATCAATGAAACATCCAGAAAACAACTGCTGTAAAAAAAGTGCTAAACTAAGTGTTATTTATCTGTACCTCCTTCTCACTCTCCCCCTTCACGCCCCAGCTCTCCCAGGCCCCAGGGGGCAGGGCTCAGGAGGTTCTAGGTGGATAACACAATCCTTCCTCTCATGCCTTTACTCTACCCTACCGGCTCCTCATTCAACATCTTAGTCCTTTCCCTGCCCACAGGCTCTGTGTGGGGGTGGGGTGGGGTGGGGTGGGGTGAGGTGGGGAGTAGGGGTTCCTATGGAGATCTCTCCAGAAAATGGGTCCTGCAAAGGCAATTGGGTCAAATAAAAATAGGTCTAATGTTTTTTTTATCGTTATCTGTTAAAATTGAATGGGTTTGGTTAGTTAAATGAGCACCTTGTTAAATTGATAAGCATCTGCTGAGCCTCACACACGCAGAGGGAAGATAAAAGGCCATCAGGAGACCAGGGTGTGGACTTCTTGGGGGCCCCTTTGGCTGCTTTTCCAGGTTCTCTCACTATGCTTTTTTACCTATATTCTTAAAATAAACATTCCTCCCAGACTAGTGCTAATGCTGTGAGTGTAATCATTTATGGGTGGTCCTTTGAACTAGACAGGTTCAAGAGAGTGACAGAAGTATTGCTGGAACCAGCTTCAGCTCTTGGGCCAGCCTTACTCAACAGGGGCTCCAGAAGAGAACTAAGGTCTATAGAATATTATTCAGGGGACTATTTCCTCAATTTTCCCAAGGATGGTGCATAGCTAGTACCATTTTAGAAGCAGAAGAGACACAAGCTAATTCATTACATACAGTAGATGCCTTAAGACATTATGGCTTTATCTTCTCAAAAAGCCCAGGGTCTCAAGCAATAGTGGGGCTCCCTTCTTTTCTTGGCCTGACTCAGTTACCATAACTGACCAATCATGACTTCTTGAGTCATGATTTTTGACAATGTAGACTATAAGTAATTGGAGTTCAAAGGCAAGACTAGAGCCCTGTGGGTGGTAGTGAAATGGGAAACAAAGGCAGAAAGAACTATAGATAAAATTAGATGTCCACATAACCTGCAGCCCATCGACAAATACTTGAGACAAGCAGAGTATAATGTTCCTCCAGGAAGCTCCCAATTGTCTTAATGTTCATGTCTTGCTAGAGGGAAAAGCAACCTTAGTTTGAAAATAGCAAGGCCTCCTGTATCCAGTGGGATAGCATATGAATCTTTAGCATATGAAAATCCTTTTGGAAATTCCCTTATCTTTACTTCCCTCAACACCAAAGTATATAATCAGTGGCCCCTCATAAACCCAGGGCAGCAGCAGGCAGCAGGGAGCAGTAGTTTTTTCTGCCCACAGGTCCTGTCCCCAGTGCTTTAATAAAACCGCTATTTTGCACTGAAGACATCTCAAGAATTCTTTCTTGGCCTTTGGCCCTGGACCCCAGCAAACCTCACCTACATTCAAAAACCACATCAGTAGTATGTTGAATTGTAATGTTAGTAGCTATACTAAGGTCTAATACTCACCTAGGTTGGGCAGTGAACTTGGAAAGAGAAGAAGACTCTAAAACATGCTTTCTCCCTCAATCTGTATGCGAGGACTCTGCAAGGCAGGGGTGGCTTGGGATGGCCATACATTTGAGTCGTGACTCTCGTCTGTAGTCTGCAGTTGGAAAACCTCCATTGAAAATATACACTTTAGATCTTGTAAACAGTGATGTAAGTAGCAAAGGTGAAGGAAGTATGTTTGCCTCATCTGATCTACAAGTTTAGAGCTTTTATGATTTGGCAAGAGGAGTCGAGGCATTGAATGAATTTGGAACTTGTCAATATTGACGGGGTAAACAGAGAAGATAAGGGTGCCTGAGCTCAGCAAGACAACAACAGGAACCTTTTGGTACAAAAGAGCACAGCAGCCACTGGCTCTCCTGTCCTCACTCTCACCAGGTGGGGCTGGGTTGGGAGGACGCCTAGAAAATACTGTCACGTTGGAGCTTAAATGTTTGGGAAAAGCTTTTTCTCTGAGGCAGCCTTGGCCTGGATGTTGCCCAACTCCCATGCTCTGGAGGTTGCCAGGGGGATGGACAATACATTCTTCCGAGATTCTGGTTTCTTCCCTGGCTGGACCAGGCAGAGCTTAGTTGGCAGACAGAATAACTGCAGGTGGACAGAATAACTCCATTCCTGCTTCTGTGGCTACTGTGAATGGAATCCTGCTTGAAAGCCCCAGCTTCCCTCTTTCACTAGAGACCTTTCCTTTCTTCCCTGCTGGATCCAGGGAGGCTGAGAAGGGGCATTCAAGCTTGCCATGCTGCCCCCATAGCTCGTGAGGCTGCGTCCCTGTGTAAAGACCCACTTACTCAGAATCTCTAATGTTACCTGTGGAGCTACAAAATTTATTCTTATTTTAGATCAGGTCTCTCTGTTGTACATTCTGACGTAATTCCCTTTTGAAATATATATATTAAGATTGTTTATTAAGTATTTGTTTTCCCTGATAGACTATGAGTGACATGGGATCACGGACTGTCTTGCTCACTGCCATATCCCTCTTACTGAGTACAGCATCATCCTGGGCACTTCAAAGAGGGGATTTAAAAACAGGGAATGGATCACTTAGGTAATGGACAGAGGTGAGAAGCTGAATGGACTGAAGAAACGACTAGCTATTAGCACCCGCAGAACGGTGCTGCTACCAAGAGGGCTCGAAGGACACAGAGGAGGGATGGTGTCACTAGAATCACAAGCTGAGTCTGCACTATGGAAGGGACTGCCCAGGACCCTGCAGGGAGGGGCTGTCTGGTGAGGAGGTGGGCCCATTTGCAGGAAAATGATGCTCAAAATAAGGAGAGAGGGATGGAAAAACTAACCTGGCTTCTCTTACTTCCCAGCGTCCCACCAGTTTCTAGTGTCTCCTACTGGCCATTCCAGCTGGAAGGCAGTTGGTAAGGGTAAACAGGGAACAGTGTTTGCAAGGGGCAGGGAGGAGATCTGAGAGCAAATAGGCCACAACTGGCACAAGGTAAACTCACAAATATTTGTTGCTTACATGAGTGAAGAAGCAAAGAGACAATATTGGCTGATCGATGTTTAAGGGAGCCACATCCTCCATTCACATTATGCCATGCCTCACTTCTTTGCCAGTAGATGCCACAGGTGCCTTCTTGAGAATGGGTTTGCCCTGTGTAAAGTAAGTGTAACTGAAGTTCAAAGGAGAGACAAGATCCCTGGGGCCAGGAGCTTCATTCTGAATTGCCTGAATCTAAAAAAAATTTTTTGGATTACCCAAAATACTAGTACAAATGTAGGCCCTTTAACATCACCCAGTTTGAAAACCAGCCTAGTTTTTTTGAGTCTCGAATCTAACAGCTGCTAGAATAGCGTGCCCCAAAATAACACAGGTCACCATTTCTGAGGCAAAGACATAGCTTGTCCCTCACAGGTAGGCCCTTGGTTGGGGTGGGCTCCTGGGCCTTTTGCAAAGCATGGAAGACTGCGATTCTATAGTGTGTCCACCAGAGGGCCGCAGGGCTTCCCCTCAGAGTCCAGACGGGGTGGAGACTTGGTGCCTCAGCCCTGCTAGTGAGGCTGGGGGTGCTGGCGTGTGGGGTCTACTCTTAGACACCTCATGTGCTGGAGCAGATCTCGGGGAGCAGAGCTGCCATGATTCCAAAGAGACCAGTGCCCTGTTCAGTTTCCTCTCTGTCCCTTTCACGGGTTCATTTTATGCTTAATAACAGTTGATTTGAAAAACTGACCAATGAGGAAATCAGAGTAGGGGTGTGTCTGTGTGTGTGTCTGCATGCGCATGGGTACAAACGCACACGTGGGCACTTTGAAGGTGAGGTAGCAGGAAGTGGGGATAATTCTGGTCACAACAGTGAATGCCAGAACGCACAGCTTAAATATTATTTAATGTTGAAGAAATTCAGAGCTGAAAAACGACCTTGGAAATAATCTAGCATCTCCCTCATTTGTAGCTAGAGAAACCCACATAGCCTTTGCTGCTTGCAAGATGCCTGGAAAGTTCAGAAACTTTAGGAATGCAGCTAATACATCAAGTTATTAGGGGCACCTGGGTGGCTCAGTGATTGAGTATTTGACTTTGGCTCAGGTCGTGATCCTGGGGTCCTGGGATTGAGTCCCACATCGGGCTCCCTGCAGGGAGTCTGCTTCTTTTTCTGCCTATGTCTCTGCCTCTCTCTCTCTGTGTCTCTCATGAATAAATAAATAAAATCTTAAAAAAAAAATCGAGTTATTAAGGGGTTTGTGGTAAGATTTCATTTTAGTCCTTCATACTTGCTCCCCTTTTCTTAGGTCCAACATGAGCCTTAAAGCAGCAACAAAGCACAAAAAAGCATTTTTTTCTAGTCTTTGGTTCTAATCCCATCTTTGGCCTTGGGTTCTTTTCAGACTTTCTTGAACCAGAGGATAGAAGGACCTGACATGGTAGGAATATTACCCAGGAAGATGGTGGAGTGAGTAGAAACTCACTCAAATCAAATCAAATCCTAATCACCAATTCTATTAAAATCAATCAGAATTTTTGCTAAAGAGTTTTCCATGGTAGAGCAGAGGTCAGTCACTAAGATAACTTAAGGACTTAAGGGGGGGGGGGGGATGCATTAAGCTGGAAAAATTTATTTATTTTTTATTTTTTTTTTAAATTCTTTTTTTTTTTTAATTTTTTTTTAAAATTTATTTATGATAGTCACACACACACACACACACACACACAGAGAGGCAGAGACACAGGCAGAGGGAGAAGCAGGCTCCATGCACCGGGAGCCCGATGTGGGATTCAATCCCGGGTCTCCAGGATCGCGCCCTGGGCCAAAGGCAGGCGCTAAACCGCTGCGCCACCCAGGGATCCCAAGCTGGAAAAATTTAATGTGGCCTTCTCTGAGAAAGTGTCATCACTCAAAAAAGAAGAGAGAACATACAGAAAACTTTGCTTTAATTAACCCTGAAGAAAGAGCAGCCATGGGGAGCCACACACAGAATTCAGAAAACGGTTGCAGCCTCTTTTGAAAGAAATGAAGTGGATACCATCTCCTCTCAAGTGAGAGAGGTCAGAATTAAAAAGAATGAAGGTAACGATCATTGCAAAAGACAAACTGAAGATGTTGTTTAAGTTGCACAAAGTGGAATTGCCACTTAAATCGAACAAAAAAAAAAGTCTTGAGCAATATATTCGGAATTTTAAGAAACTGAATTAAGAAATGAAACATTTGGGAGGGCCATTCTGGGGAACAGAGTTCAGCATTGCAATTTCTGCAGTTAGACTTCCTGGAAAAGCAGACAAAATAAGAGGCACTGAGTCAATAGTTGAAGATGCAATGATATTTTCCCAGAACCAATAAGAGATGAGATCTGAAATGAGAAGAGTCATATGGCCTCAGAGTCCTAAGGATATTTCAAGAGTGACATTATTTATAACACAGTTCTTATGCTCTAACGTCTTCTGATTTGCCCTTTACAACAACTAGGTGAGGTGGACAGATATTATTTTCTCTCATTTTACTTGTAGAAGTTCAGCCTCTGAGAGGCTGAGTGATTTGTCAAAGAGATATAACTAGAGAGTGCAGAGTCCAAGTTCAAGTCCAAGTCTCACTCTCCAGAGTGGGAGGGTCTTAGACACATTTTACACACTAAGGAAAATACAACTGCAGTGACACTTGAAAAGAGAAGATCACTTTTAAAAGAATGTAAATTGGAAAGACTATTGCCCTTTCTAGGAACATAAAAAGAGCTTGGTGAATATGGAACAATATCACCAAGGATGGAGAGAGAGAGAGAGAAAGAGAGAGAGAGAGAGAATGAGAATGTGCCCATTCATTCATGACCTTGCCAAAGTGCCCTCTGTGTGGGATGCCACAAATACCTGGCCAAGGTCCTAGTAAGCCAACTGGTCACCTTTGTCCAATTAGCTCTGAGGACTGCCTCTAATAGAAGCCTACACCAAACACAGAAACCTGAATAGGTGGCATTGACCTGAGCTAAGTGAGAACGGTATGAGGAAGCATTTTTTTGTTGATGATCATAATTATTGTACTTATGGAATGAAAGTAAGATGTTTCTTCATTCCTGTATGAGGCATTGCAAACTTCTGTCACCTTTCTAAGAGCTATTTGGCTAAATGTGACAGGAACTAGCCCCTACACTCAGTACTACCACTCTGGGAACTTATCTGAGAGCAACAATTCAAAGAAGAAAGTTATAGGTAGTTATACTGATATTATTTATAATTGTTAAAAATTGAAATAAAACCCCAATAATTGGGTTATAGCCCAAATGAATATTATGTAAGCCATTATAAATAATGAAAACGAAATGTATGTATGAAATTAGCAATGGGAGTAGATCTAAATTTTTCATATTATCATGATTAAACAATGAAAAATGTGTGTGTATAGATAAAAATTGGAATGCTGTTTAGAGGAATGACACGAATTCATTTAGGGAATGGGATTGAAGCTGAGCTTTCTAATTTCTTTCTTTAAATAATTTTAAATTTATAAGTTATTAAGAATTTGCAATGCTGTTTCTGAAATATGGCCAGTCCCATTCGAGTTAGAGATCTGTGGGCTCTTTGGAAGGATGAGAAACTGCTCGAAGTCCCAGTGTCTGAGTAGGGGAGCTGGGGGCCTGTGGGCCTGGGGCCAGGGCTTAGAAGAGACTTTATTTGTACTCGATCTTCTTTGATGCCTTTTGAATTTTGTATCCTGTGCATGTGGCACCAATTTTGAAAATGATATCCAGGTGCAATAAATCTCCATTGACTAGGATTTCTGATCCAAAAATTGGACCAAGTGGTCTGATGATGGGACAGAATAGTTGAAATCAATGTGGCCTTGGAAAATCCAGAGCATTTAGTCAGCGTGTCGAATAATTGGAAGGATGGGGAGTGGAAGCCAAGCTGAAGCTAGACAGAAGGCACCAGGTGGGAGTGGGTCCTCCTGGGAGTCCAGGTGAAGCAGTAGAGATCTGGTCAGATCTTGGGGTTGAGGGCCAAAGAGCAGAGAGATGCAGTGTGAAAGGTGAAGGTGAGTAGAGATGGGGACAAGGCCCCAGAAGGGCAGTGCATGTGATGCAACGGCTAGGAGGGAGAGGCCAGGACCGCTCCTGAGGTATAGTGCAGATACAACCAGGAAGTAGGGCATGGAGTGGGGCCAGGGCCTCCGGGGAAGTAAAGTGGGGACACCACGGAGGCTTGGAACAAGGGGAGTGTCCTGGGGTGGGTTGCTGAGGCCAAGTGGGGGAAGCAGATACACCAGACTGGGCCCGAGGATCTGGGGTCAGGGGCGGTAGGGTAGCTGAAGGATTTTTAAGGATTTATTTTTTTTAAGGATTTCTTTATTTTTGAGAGATGGATAGAGATTGTGCATGTGAGCAGGGGGAGGGACAGAAGGAGAGGGAAAATCTCAAGCAGACTCCTCGCTGAGCACGGAGCCCCATGTGGGCTCAATTCGAGGACCTGGAGATCATGACCTAAGCTGAGATCAAAAGCCAGCCACTTAACTGACTGAGCCACCCAGGCGCCCCAGGGTAGCTGCAGATCTTAACTCTTCTCTTAAATAGTTGGCAAAGTAGAAAGAACATGAAGGCCTAGGTTCAAGTCTGCTCTTGAGACCTGCTTTGTGACCTTAATCCCTGTTTTGTCATCTCAAATATGGGTAATATTACCCGGAGGCAGAATGAGGAGGCAACAGCAAGGTCACCTGCACAGGTGGAAATGGGGAGCTAAGTGCTCTCTGAGCTAGAAATGATAAAATCAGCATAGAGCAGATCAAAACAGAGGAGTGCCACATCACTTGAAGGAGGCAGAAAGACTCTGAGGCCACTTGAGATGGACCAAAGCCTAAATAAAACTATTAGAATAAAAATATTGTTCTTGTTAGAACAAGAGCTGAGGAAGCACATAGCCCTGAAGAGTGGCAGGTGTCTACACTGGCTAGGTGCTGCTCAGGCAAGGGACAGGTGTAGTGTTTTTGTGGAAAGGGATGCCTCTGGCTACTCTGACCCCATCACACATTGGAGTCATGGTAACATGCTCACCGAGTAACCCTCCTCTGGCACCGCTTGGCTTCCCACATTGCTTGCCCCCACAGGGAGGATAAAACCTCCTGTGGGACCGTGGGAATAACTAACTGGTCCCTTTGGAAGTTGTTTCTCTATGTTCACCAAAATAGTTAAAAACACCAACTTCGGGGACATCGGCATGGGTCAGTCAGTTTGGTGTCTGCCTTCAGCTCAGGTCATGATCTTGGGATCCGGGATTGAGCCCTGCATCGGGTTCCCTGCTCAGCAGAGGGTCTGTTTCTCTCCCTCTGCCTGTCCACCTCCTCACCACTTGTTCTCTCTCTCTCTCTCTCAAATAAATAATACAATTAAAAACAAAAACAAACAAAAAACCCCCACTAACTTGGGGACCAGGTTCAAATTCCAGCTCTGCCTCCCCTCTCTTCAGCGGCCACCAAGGAGCTCAGTCCTTGGAGCTAAGGCCTCGCTGGGTGAGGGCACTTCATTCCATGACTAGCACTGGGCCCTGCAGCGCTGCCCAGCTCACGGGCACCACGGCCTTCATCTGGGAGCTCACCGGCATCTACTCAGCCATTATCCTGCATGGCAGCAATGTGGTGACAGTCCCGGAGCCTAGGATCAATGCCCTCATTAAAGCAGCGGTTGTGAACATTGAACCTTGCCGGCCAGGCTTGTCTGCAAAGGCCCTGGCTGAGGTCAAGGTTGGGTACCCCACCTACTGGGTAGGGGTGGTGGACCTGCTCCATCAGGAAGTCCTGCTCCCCTCCACCCCCCCCAACCCTGCACCACTGCTGTCCATGGTGAGGAGAAAGTGGAAGCAAAGAAGAAGAATCTGAGGAGTCCCATGATGATGTGCACTTTGGTCTGTCTGGCTAAAGCCCTTCTGTAACCCGTTCGGTAAAAAAGCTGAAGTCTTTTTTCTTTTTTAATGATTCTATTTATTTATTCATGAGAGACACAGAGAGAGAGGCAGAGACATAGGCAGAGGGAGAAGCAGGCTCCCTGTGGAGGGCCCGATATGGGACTCGATCCCAGGACCCCGGGATCACAACTTGAGCCAAAGGCAGACGCTCAACCACTGAGCCACCCAGGCATCCCAAAGCTGAAGTCTTAAAGAGAAAAGTTCTGGCTCTGCAACTTCCTAACTGGTGACCTTGGGCATGTGACTGGATCTTCCTGTGCCTCTGTTTCCTCATCTGTAAAATGGCGATACTAAGAGTACCTGCCTCCTACTGGTGAGGAGTAGTGAGTTAAATCACGTCCGAGCACTCAGTGGTTGGCACATAGTAGGTGCCATGCACACGCTGTGGTGCACATGGAGAATGACTGACTTGGCCCTCTGGCTCATCCACATCACACTCCGGGAGCTCAGACTCTCTGAGATGCTGGCGCCCCTGAGAGACTCTCCTACTCTCTCTGTGTTGGTAAAATTAGGTTTCTGAGCCTGTAAGCTTGAGAGGAAGACATTCAGCCATGGCGACTTCTCCAAAGTAACATCCTGCGGGGCCCTTCGGCAGGGACCCGGTGGGCTGCCTCTGCACATCTTCTGCGTTCTTCCTTTTCTTCTACGTTGGAAGGCCACTTGGGATGGTTGGGAGGGCTGGATGGGGTGTCTGTCAGGCTCTCATCCAAAGCAGGCATAATTGACAAATGATGAATGAATGAACAAAATTGCCTGTTTAACCCTTTCTCCAGGCTGGCAGCCCCCTGAGAGACAGATCAGTGTGGACATTGTACAGCCATACAAGAAGAGGAAGGACGAATCTACTGTGTCGGGGAGAGAGGCAGAGGAGGGGATTTCATTTGTTTTGAAGAAAAGTCCAGGGATTTCCTAGAGGGAGGAGCTTCCAGGTAGTTGATGTGGTTTTGCATGAGTCTTGGGGGATGGGTGGGGACAGGCTATAGGGAGCTGAGGGGGCTGCAGCCTGGGTACAGGTGGAAGAATGTGGGAGACAAGACAGAGCATGGGGGCCAGATCCCATGAGTCTGAACAATGACAAAGTGTGCTGTGCTTAGAGGTTTTGATTTCATTCTAGAGGCAATGAGAATCCCCTGAAGAGTGAGTGACAAAAGGGAATTTGCCTTTTAGATGTGAGATCCTTGAGAGCAGGAGAGATGTTTTATCCACCCCTGTGTCCTAAGTAAGAGACATACAATTTTGTTCGTGGTAAGAAATCAACATTTGGTAAATGAATGAAAGACAGCACTGGTGACTACAGAGAATGGGTGGGCATGAGGAGATCACCAAGGAGGCCAGGTGGGAGTCCTGAGGGTGTGAGCGAAGGGAGCAGTAGGGCTCAGGAAGAGGCGATGACATCTGAGGCTTGTTGAATCAGACCATTTGGTGACTGACAATGCAAAGATGACTTCATGATTTCTTTTTTTAAAAAAAAAGATTTTATTTATTTATTCATGAAAGACACACAGAGAGAGGCAGAGACGCAGGCAGAAGGAGAAGCAGACCCCTTGTGGGGAGCCCGATGTGGGACTCGATCCCAGGACCCCAGGATCAGGACCGAGCCAAAGGTAGACGCTCAACCACTGAGACACCCAGGTGCCCAACTTTATGATTTCTAGCTAGGGTGGTGGCAAAGCTACTAAAAACTAGAAGGAAAAGAGGAAGAAGAACCCAATTTGCTAACATCTAGGACAATGACACAATACGAAGTGCTCAGTGGGCATAAATGATTTTTTTCTTCTCTCAATAATTTTGCAAGAATGCAAGGCTGTCATTGTTAACACTGCTTATCAACCATTTTCAGTCTTTGAGGGGAGCAATAGTTTTAGTTTCAAGGTAGCATTAAAAAAAAAAAACATGTTGTAATCACCACTCATATTATTTTAGGTCATATGGATGATGGGCTATCGCTGGAAAGGGCAAGTCTAAGCATATGTGCTTAAATTTGAACATTACAAATAAACAACTGAATGAAAGGTACACAGATTTCCCTTATACCCCTCGCCCCTCTCCCCAACTTCCCTCATCATCAACATCTGCCACCAGAGTAGCACATTTGATACAACCCATGAATCTACATTGACACGTCGTTATCACCCAGAACCTAAAACTACTCAAAAATATGAAATCTATTAGTTAACCCCCTCCCCCCCCAGACAACTGTATACTTGTGTACGTGGTGCATGTATGCATATGCAACTATGTCCTGCTATCTGTGGTGGAGGTAAGCAGGACTGTCTGGTGTGGGACCCTGATCCTGGGCCTCTTTCTAAGTTGTGTGGCAATGAGCCAGATCTCAGATCCAGTGTCCCATGGGACTGAGGGCTATCATGTTTTCTGAGGAAGCTGAGGCATATTGGAGAATCCCCCTAAACTGTAGACACCTAAAATGAGAACTGTTTCGTGTGCATATACAAAATGTTTATTCCCCCACATGAGGCCACTTTTATACACATCTTCTAAGACAGCAGAATACAAGGTGGGGGTGGGTGCTGTGGGTGCTGGACATCTCCATAGCACATTCCGTTCATTTGGCCCCAGCACACTGTTCCTTAGGAGCCTGGGAGGGCAGGCACCTGGCCTTGCTGACCCTGCTCTCTGTTCCACTTGCACCAAGTGACGCTGCTTGGTGTCCATCCTGAGCCCCTTATGGAACTGCTGTGCTGTCTTATTCCAGATCTTGAGGAAATAACCGGTGCTTTCTGTAGATGAGAAGACAATCTGTCTGGGGGCCGGCAGCACTGAAGTCCACTGCAGCTAGTAGAGCAAAATTTACTGTTTCATCTCATAACACATGCATCGTAGTTATTTCTACCACAAGATTTAACAAAACTCTAATGTTAAATTTATTTTTTAAATTAGTTTTATTTATTTGGGAGGAGAGAGACACAGAGAGAGAGAGAGACAGAAGAGTGTAAGAGAGCGAGAGAGAGCACTAACGATGGGGAGGGGCAGAGGGAGAGGGAGAAGCAGACTCTGTTGAGCCAGGAGCCCGCCCCTGTGAGGCTTGATCCCAGGATCTGGGATCATGACCCGAGCAGAAGGCAGATGCTTAACCAACTGAGCCATCCAGGTGACCCTCTAATGTTAAATTTAGAATAGCATGAGGATTTTATTAAGACCTTGCATAATAAATTCTAGCCCATACGGCCTCATTCACTGAATCTAAAAGATTGTTATTTACTTTTCTTACTATTTCCAAGGGGAAAAACGTTTTAGATCTGCTTCTTCTTAGGCCTCCCAAATAATGGTAATGTATTTTCTCTCTAATGACATGGCCCTCTTCTACTGATTTTATTGATCAGATTTGAGTCAATGATAGTGGTTTGTTTGAAGTGGATTTTTGTATTTGTGTGTTTGAGGTAAAATACATGCAAAGAGACAGGGAGAGTAGTCCTTTGGGTTCTTGCTGTGACCAAGCAGTTTTTATTTTTTTAAAAAATTCTCTTTTCGGGGATCCCTGGGTGGCGCAGCGGTTTAGCGCCTGCCTTTGGCCCAGGGCGCGATCCTGGAGACCCGGGATCGAATCCCACGTCGGGCTCCCGGTACATGGAGCCTGCTTCTCCCTCTGCCTATGTCTCTGCCTCTCTCTCTCTCCCTCCGTGATTATCATAAATAAATAAAAATTAAAAAAAAATTCTCTTTTCTTTGAGAATGAAAAATAACACAATAATCTTAGTTGGCTTTATAATTGGTCCAATTATTGGGGAATAAACAAATCTCATCGGTGACATTTTCATGTTTAATATGACTACATTTATATACTTATCAGGACCAGTTGTATATAAAGACATTCATTTTTGATGAAAACTAGAAATGCTCATTAAAGCACTTTGATTTCCTTCTCTTCCAGTAACTGCTACCTGAAAATACCTCTGAATGTGATGTTAAGGGAAAATGTTTTGAAACAAGTGGAAAGTTATGTGAGAAGACACATAATTCCAAATCACATAGAAACAAAATAGAGGCAAAATATGTAGACAATGTGTGTGTGTAAATTATGTATGCCGTATATTTCCTATCATTTTTTCTGCAATTGAGAATATTATTGTTTTCCTGATATTCAGGAACACAATTGGCAATGACCAATTTCTAGTGACCCCTAGAATTCTTGATTGGTTTGACCACAAATGGGAACCTGTAGTTAAGCTTAGTTTTGGCACAAAATAAAGGAGGAGCTCAAGAAAAGGGCAGCATCTACCAGCTCTTTCTCCACCACGTGGGTGTATGGGGTTCTTGCTAAACTGGCCCAGGCAGAAGACAGGGCACCAGGGCATGATTCAGAATGAAGTCTCAGACTCTGAAATGTGTGATCAGGAGCTCCACACCCAGGAGAACAAGGAGGAAAATACTAGCCAACTCATTCCCTTTCTTCCTCCAACTTCCAAACATTAAAACACCTCTGTTTTTCATGTGTTTTTCTGAGAGGAATGGTCAGAATGCCTGAGGTGGTCAGGGAGTGAGGAAAGTGGTAAAAGGGCATTTGCTACAAAGTGATGGGAAAAATGGAATTGCTCTGTGCATGGCTGGTTGAGTTCTCCAGCTCTATCTATAATAAAGAGAATAGACAATTGTTGATTTTCCTCCTGGACAATTACTATTACACAGACTACTGGTGGGATCTGAAACATTGCCCCTGTGGATGGCTTGGAAGAGAACCATTATGAAGAGTCATTTGTAATGGAATTTTACTTCTGGTTATAAAAAAATTGATAACCAAATTTATAATACAAACAATTAGAAACACCTAAAGAACGTTAATGGCAGAATTTGTTAAATGATGTATTCAGCATGAAAACCAGATCTTTCTAATTCATGTGCCTTGCTTGGGCATATTGAGTGTATAAACTGTGATCTAACTGGACTAAAATGGACCTTATTTTAAGAGAGCATTCTGGACGAGGGGTTTTTCCCCTGCCCACTACTGACTTGAAGTTTGACTATAGTCATTCCTAAAAGACATTCAACCAAATTCCTTACATGAATTGATCTCAAGCACAGCTCAATGTTTACTAATTTGTAGGGAATTAGTGGGAAGCTGTAGGGAAGCTAAGGAGTGTGCTCATCCAGGAAGGATGTGAAAGGAGGGGTTTTAGCACTGGTGAATGCTGCTTATGTCAGCACCTAGTTTTTAAAAAGTATGAAAGGCTGCAGTTTCATTGCAGAGGTCACCAAAATATCAAACGCACACTGGTTGTTGAGAAGGAAGTTCATGGCGGGACCTTATGAGGGGACACGTGCAGGTCTTGAGGTCCCAGAAAGACAACACTTCCCAGACACAGAGGACCAGTGGATGCAGTGTGGCCAGGAATGGGAATAACAAGCCTTCACCCTCAAGTGGTGTTAGGGCCGATGGAGAAAGTATGAATGATGCTAAGTCTCTAGGGGCTACCTGGAGTTTACCTGGCCACCAGGTAACAAGATCTAAATTTTGAGCTGCCCAAAGCCAGTGGTTTTTCTCAAATGTGGACAAATCTGCTCCTATCTTAGTTTTGAGACAAGACTTTTTACACCCTTTGATAAGAGATTCTTTGATTTGAAATTAAGAATGACTAAAGCAAAATATGGCCTGGATTCTGTTTCATCCCCACCACCCTCTTTCCCAGTCTGACACCACCTGTGTGCTATAATCCACTTCTGGTGTTAACCACCCAGAGTTAACACATACTCCATGAGTTGAGGGTTCAGTCCTCCACAAGACTGTTCCCACTTCAGATGCTAGGCACACTGTGGGGGTTCCCAGGTCACCTGCACTATTACCAACTGGTTACAAATTTGGGAGGTTCCCACAGTCCTCTCAGGTTTGATAATTTGCTAAAAGCACTGTAGTTAAGGACTATACATTTATTATAAACGATACAGAACAGGACCAGCCAGGTGAAGAAACATATGGTGCAAGGTCTAGAGGGGTCCTGAATGCAGAGCTTCCCTGCCCTCTCTGGGAGAATCAGGAGCTAGTACCCTCCTGGCCCATCAATGTGTTTACCAACCAAGAAGCCCTTCTGAGCTTTAGTGTCTGGTTTTTATTGTGGTTTTATTACATACGTGTGGTTGATTAAATCATTGACCAAGTGATGGAATGTGATCTCCAGCCCTCCTCCTCACCCTGGAAGTAGGGCTGTTGCTCAAAGTCCCAACCTTCTAATGAGGTGGTTAGTCTTTGTAGTGACCAGCCCTCATTCTGAAGCTATCCAGGAGCCCCCACCCCCAGGCCCATTATCTTAGCATAAATCCAGGTATGATTTGGGGCTCATGAATGATGAGGATACTTCTATCACTTGGGAAATTCCCGGGGTTTTAGAAGCTCTGTTCCAGGAACCTGGGACAAAGAACAAAGACCAGACAAATGCTGTTATATCACAAGAATACAGATATATGGGCATACTTCTATATAATGAACTTTAAAGGATATATAGAGGGTCCTGATATGTTTTCCAAAGTGGAGCAGCACACAGAGAAAAGTCCATATGAGGACACAGTGAAGAAGGTGGCTGTCTACAAGCCATAGAGAGAGGTTTCAGGAGAAACCAGACCTGCCAATACTCTCATCTTGGACTTCCACCTTCTAGAACTACGAGAAATAAATGTCTGTTAAGTACCCAGTCTGCGATACTTTGTTGTGGCAGCCTTAGCAGACAAATACAGGGCTTTTGCTTATGCATTTGCTCAAAGTTTGCCTTTCTAGAGTCTTTGCCAGGTGTGTTCTTAAGGAGACTTTAAGATGTTCTCCAAGATACCCGCTGCTAATTTACCAGGGTGGGGATGGCTTCTGGCTCTGTTGGTGTGGGGATTTCTGTCTATGCTGCTTTTCTGTGTTGACTCTTATGTGCTCTATTCTATTCTTTTCTGTTCATGGCTGTGCTGTCCGAGGCTGTTCTTTACCTGCATTTTGTGAGACTTCTTGTTCATACCATTAAATCTGTCCTGGACTGGAGCCGCCCCAGGGCTGTTTTGGTTGAATGATCTTATGCCCACTGTCAGGTGGATTAATCTTGTCAAGTATAATCATTCTGTTGGGAAGCTATAATAAACAGATGCAGAATTGGGTGAATTCGACCTCGCACGTATAGCTAGTCAGGAAAACAACTGAAGTTAGAATACCAAACTCTGACCTCATATTTAACTGTTCTTTCCACTCTACCCCTGAGTTGTCTCACATTGTGAGTAAATGAATAGAAAAATTTTGTTGATAATCTTTACACCTCTCAAAATGTGTGGAACCACAGCAAACTACTTGTCCTGTTAGTGTCATCTCGTTAGATTCTGTAACTGCAGGAACCAGAAGCAATTAATAGCAATAAGCTCGATTTTTCTTAACATTCCCCTTCAGAGGTTCTGAGCAAAGACAGTAAAGAACCCAAAAGTGCCAATTAAGGGAACTTGATGGCATATCCAGATGACAAAACTGTGACCAATCATCTGGAGGTTTCTCTTCAGTGTCCACTTTGTAAAGTGGTGAATTCATCCGTACCAGGCGCTGATATGTTCATACCACCAGTTTTAAAAATCAATGAGAAAGAAGATTTCAGTTTTCCCACCTGAGATAAGAAAGTTCAGAAAACATCTTATTATAAATTACTTGCTTGTGGACATCCAAAACATTCTATAAAAGATGAAATATGGATATAATTTAAGGGGGATGTAGTTTAAGGTTTTATGAGATTAAAAAGCAAGGATACACAGAAAGTTTCCAGCTCTTCAGTCGATCTGATGGATGCTTGAGTTCTTGCCTTGATTATCTTGTTCTTTCACCAGCAGCCCTCATGTTGAAATGAATAGAATGCAAATGATTAACTCAGAAATAGGCAGGTCATCTGATGAAGAGGAATACTAACCGTTTGCCAAGAGGATGCTCTGTCCTACTAAATGTTCTGCATCTCCGTTAAGGTTTAAAGACTTTTGTGTCTTTCTCATCAAGCTTGTCCAGGGTCTTCAGACACAAGCCTCCATCCTGGGGATACCTGCTTCCTTTGCTCATAGTCACACAAATCCACAAGTACTGTGTTTCATGATTTAGAAGAGTTTTCTTCTTTTTTTATAAATTTATTTTTTATTGGTGTTCAATTTGCCAACATATAGAATAACATCCAGTGCTCATCCCGTCAAGTACCCACCTCAGTGCCCGTCACCCAGTCACCCAGTCACCCCCACCCCCCGCCCACCTCCCCTTCCATCACCCCTAGTTCGTTTCCCAGAGTAAGGAGTCTTTCATGTTCTGTCTCCCTAGTTTTCCTCTTTCTAATAAGGATCCAATCAGGATAAGATCAGCAACAGCAGCAGTTTTAGAATTAATCATTTTGTTTGTTTTGTGTTTAAAGCCCAAGTTAATAACTCCTTCAAAATAGATCTTCAAAATGGAGTGCACCAATTGTAATCAAAATTCTGGTGCACAGCCCTGCACATCGCAAGGCACTGCCATCCCTCCGCATATTTCTAAATAGTTATATTGTTTTCTTAATCTGTGTGCGTCATTAAAACAGAGGCAGATGGGGCAGTCCGGGTGGCGCAGCGGTTTAGCGCCACCTGCAGCCCAGGGCGTGATCCTGGAGACCCTGGATCGAGTCTCACGTTAGGCTCTCTGTATGGAGCCTGCTTCTCCCTCTGCCTGTGTCTCTGCCTCTCTCCTTCTCTCTGTGTCTCTATGAATAAATAAATAAAATAAAATAAAAATAAAACAGAGGCAGATGGAAAAGCAGCTTAGCTCCTTGTCCCTTTCCTCTGTTGGCTCCTATATCCGAGGTCTTCTTTTTGTCCCTCCAGACGGCACTTTCCACCCATCCACTCCCAAACAGGGAGGCTGGCCCATATGGATGTCATCAACATACTCTGATGCCTTCTGGCTCTGGTTGGGTTTGGCTACTGGACACCATCCGCAGGAGACAGAAATGGCAGGTGCAGAGGAGGTGGAGGTGTGTATTCCAGCAGAGGCTTGTTTCCTTCCAGTTCAAAAGAGATGGCTGCATCCTACTTCCATTGAGTGGCCCTTTCCCTGCAGCTATGCTCTGTGGGTGCCCAGAATCTCCCTTTCCTGAAACCCTTCTGGCCTAGAGGTGGTAACCAGAGTATGAAATATCCATTGTTGGTTTCATAAGCCCTGCCTGTGGCTCTGTGAATAGTCCTTTTCCTATAATCTCTCCCAGCCTCCTTTGCATGACCATGTGTTAAGAGCTGAGTCTGAAAGGACTCTGTGTTCCTTTCTCTCATTCACCTTGTCCCCTTCCTCTCCTCCATTTCCCTCCCTCTGACTACCATTTTTTCTTTCTATTCCAATCTCCTCTCTCTGATCTTTATTTTCTTTTTTTCTATCATTTATTTTCTTGGTTTTCATTATAGTAAGACTACATTTATTTACCTTACTTCGGGGGTGGGGATGAGTTTCATTTAATGAGAATCTTAAAGAGTTTAAAAGATATAAAAGCAAGCTGTTATTGCTGCTGGAAATGTAAAATGGTATATAACTACTTTAGAAAACAGTCTGGTGGTTTCCTGGAAAGTGAAACACACTATAATATGATTTAGCCATTTCACTAATAAGTATTTACTGCACCCCCCAAATTGAAAGAATATAAATATTTTTACATGAGTGTTCACAGCATTTTTATTCATAATAGCCCCAAATGCAAACAACTGAAATGTCCACCAATAGGTGAGTGTATAAACAAAGTGTAGTATATCTGTGCAATAGAATACTATTTGGCAGCCAAAGGGAATGAACTATTGATATGCACACAACATGGATGAATCTTGAACTAAAGGGTAGGGTGAAAGAAGCCAGACAAAAAAGGTGCATACTATAGGACTTCATCTATAAACGAACTACTCTGTAGTGAGAAAAAAGACTGGTAGTTACCTGAAGGGGGTGGGGGCGCCGAGGGATGGCCAGGAGCAAGGGATTGTAGAGATTCATGAGTTAACTTTTGGAGGTCATGAATATGCTCACTATCTTGATTGTTACGATGGTTTCATAAGTGTATGCATGTCAAAACTTAACAAATTGTGCACCTTAAACATGTGCAGTTATACCTCAATGACGTTGTTAAAAAGAACACACAATGACGGGCTTAAAGATGGTATATTATTACCAAATTACCATAAATGAAGTGGTTTAAAATAATATGAATTTATTCTCTTTTAGTTCTGGTGGTCAGAAGTTCAAAATCAGTCTCACTGGGCTACTGAAGTCAAGGTGTTCCTAAATCCTTTTGGAGGCGTTCAGAGTAGAATCCATTTCCTTGTGTTTTTTAGTGGCCACCTGTATCTCTTGTCCTGTGGCTCCTTCCCCCACCTTCAAAGGGCATCACTTCAATCTCTGCTATATCATCATATCACCTTGTCCTTTTCTGTAGTAAGAGCTCCCTCTGCCTCCCTCTTATAAGTACATTGTGATCACATTTAGGGCCCACCCCAATGACCCAGGATTATCTCTCCATCTCAAGATCCTTAACCATACCTGCAATGTGCTTTTTGCCATATAAGGAAATATTTATAGGTTCTGGGGATTAGGACATCTATATCTTCAGGGTCCATTACTAAGCCTGCCTTAGATGGTATATTGTTTGTTCTGCAAAAATGCATGTCAAAGGCACCTGGGTGCCTCAGTCAGTTAAGCATCTGACTCATGGTTTTGGCTCAGGTCATGATCTCAAGGTCGTGAGATCAAGCCTGCTTAAGATTCTCTCTCTCTCTCCCTCTGCCCTTCCCTGCCTCTCCCCTAATACAGACACACAAATTCTTTCTTTCTTTCTTTCTCTCTCTCAAAAAAAAATCATGTTGGTTAGTGTCTGGGAATGCTTGATCTCTTTCTGTTTTGCACTGAAGTATTTATAAGTAGCCCTGGCTCTTGAAGAGAAGAGGACAACTTCCAGGTTGGATACTACCTGAAAATCTCACTGTGCAGGAGTCACACTGTTCCTCCTGTGCACAATTACAAGCTTTCCCAATGTTGAAGTGGCAACCTCAACATTTCAAATCCATTCTCACATGGGCCATGCTTTTTCTCCCAGAGAGGGCTCAGATGACTAGGGGAAAGATGACCCTTTAGACAAATGTTGTCGTTCTGCCCACAGCTATTCCCTATTTTACAGGCTTCTATCTGCCCTTTGTTAACTCATCTCTAATCATCTCCCCCTCTAAAACATGGCCTTGGTCAATCTGACTGGTGGGGTGCTAGGAAAAGCCTCACCAGCTGATTGCTCTGTAGAGAGCAAACATCAGGGACGATATGTGGAGATGTTTCTAGAGAAGCTGTTGAGATGAGAATCTCATTCCTAAAGGAGGATGGACACTTGGGCTTTGCTGACCCTCAACCCTGGCTTTGTGGAGCTTTTCTCAGAGGAGTGGAGAGGTTGGGAATAGGGTGCATTGTGCTGGGGAATGAAGTCAGAAAGAGAATCTGCCTTTGAAAAAGTCTCTCAGGGAAGAAGATGGAATCAGAGCAATGCTCTTGCTGCTCACAGCCTCAAGAGTGGCTGCCTTAGGTCTGCACTCTGGCCAACACTCACAGGAGGTCCATTTCTGTGAAAGCAGCCTGGCTCAATAAAAAATGTCTCCAACTTGGGAGTTCTCCAGGGTATGTGGGCCCCCAAAAGGGAGGAGAATGCAAGACTTGAATCTAGACTAGGGAATTAGTGGTTCAAATAAAGGTGCCTCTAGCAATGTCTTTGAGGCCCACTAGATGGTTCTTAGTCTATAAGGTAAGGGGGATAGGTCCCCTTTACAAAATACTGTCTCATAGGTAGGGGAGATAGTCCTATTTGTTCCTACTTGATGCCCTGACATGGTGGGCTTCCTCCATGCAGCATGTAGCCTGGGACTCTAGCTGTCTCTCCTAAGCAAAGGGTCAGGTAAGGGAGATACCGCCGTCCAGGGAGGTGGGAATGTTACACTGGTGTGGACACAGCTGAAGTTCCTCCCCTTGCCTGAAGGGGTCAGCAAAGGCCCAGGAAGGGTGGAGACACCTTGCCTCCCAGGAGAGACACTTCCTAATAAGATCAGGACCAGGGGACAATCCCTACCTAGCTGCTGTGTGATTTCTCTGCTTGCATGTTGTCGACAAATCCTCCCACAGTGTTCCCCTAACTGCCTAGAAATATTGGGACAGGCCCTGGATATTGGAGAATGGGAGTCTATGCCATGGGATACCGGAAAGGGAGTAGGCCCAAGGGCCCGCATTGAGGGAAACCACAAGGGTATAGAGTCCCCCAGCTCCGCCCTCTTGGATGCCTCCCCTGGGATGTCTGTGCCCTAGCCAGAGCCTGTAATCAAGCCATTAAAACTAATAGGATGATTTCCGCATAAAATGAAATTGTGGATGAAGAATGGGGATGCAGGAAATAGACTAATGGTTCTAAATGCTTTTCCCTCAACCTTTCACTTCTCAGTAAAGTGCAGTCATCTGACTCCTCGTTTGTGTGCTAGGAAAATGATGACTTCTCCGAGAGGCTCTTAACAATGATCATTTTGTTCCTTGTTGCCCGTGTCAGGTTGGGTTGGGGACAGGCAGAAAAGACCTTGACAGAGATGGGCAGTAAGTCACAATCTGCCCCTTTGATGAGCATCTGGCTTCTTTCCCAGTTTCATTGGTTGCTGCATTTTCAATAGTCAATAATATTTCTATTTTTTGATCACAAAACTATGACAAAAATACACACCGATTATTAAAAAAAAAACAAAAAACAGAAGTAAAAACAAAAACTTTTTACTCAACTCCTCCATCTACTCCCTTCCTTGGAAGTTTCTTTCATTCTTGATTCAGGAAATATCTTTCTCTGTATGTGTGGTGGTTTGAAAATATGTCCACATTATTTGATCCTACTTCTTTCAAAAGGTGGAGCCTAATTTCCCTCACCTTAAGTGGGGGAGGTACTTAGTGACTTGCCTTTAAAGTATGGAATGTGGCAGAAGGGATTGTTTGCGATATCGGAGATGAAGACTTGAGTGGCATTAGGTCTTTCTCTTCTTTGTAAGTCTCTTGGATTCAGGGGAAAGCCGGCTGTTTTGTTGTGAGGATGCTCTAGTAGACCTGATGAGAGGCCTGTGTGGTGGGGAACTGATGCTTCCCACCAATGGCCATATGATTGAGCATTAATAAATTATTATAATAGGTTTTGCCACCTCTGAGGCACAGGCCCATCTCTGATGTCAGATATTGTGCTCCTCAGGGTTTTCTTGGGAATAAGCAGGGGACAGAGCACATAATCCCCAGGTATACTTTTCTATTGATAAAGAGGATCTAAGGGTTTATATAATAGGTATATCTACTTCCAGAGCTCAAGCTATGTGGTAGTTGCTGATATCTGCTGCTAGTATTTTTTTTTTAAGATTTATTTATTTAACTGAGAAAAAGCAAGAGAGAGCATATAGGAGTGCGAGGGGCAGAGGGAGAGGGAGAGAGAATTTCAAGCGACTCTGCTGTAAGTGTGGAGCCTAATGTGGGGCTCAGTCTCACGACCCTGAGGTCAGGACCTGAGCCAAGACCAAGAGTTGGATGCTTAACTGACTGTGACATCCAGGTGCCACTCTGCTGCTAGTGTTACCCTTCCTGCTGGGAGTGCTCTCAACAATCAAACTGTTCAGGATTTCTTTAGCTGAGAAAGACACTATGCCTGAGGTCTTGACCCTTTTCTAGCAGCCCACAACTAATGATTGATGAATGAGTGGTATGGAGCCCAGACCTCTCTCTCCAACTCAGGGGATCCCTGAGGGGGTCATCTCATTTTAAGATGGATCCATCTTCAGCGTTTGGTTCAGACACAGAATTCCCTGAGGCATTCCACTAAGACCACTCTATCCTCTACCCACTCTTTCTCCTACTCTTCCCTTTCACAGGAGTATGTCCCAGAAGGACTCCCTAATAAACCTCTTGCATGTTAGTCTCCATCTCAGAGTCCACTTCCTGGGAAACCCAAACAGGGATGGAGTATTCTAGAAAGCAGATGTTGAGGTAGGGTTTTAGAGCTGGATGACTGGCCACTCAGCTGGTGTTGCTTGTGGTAGAGCATTGCTGGAAGGTGGCAGTGCTTTCATTTGCTGGTTATGAACTGTGATGGTGTACTGGTGGAAGGGAACATGTCAGCTCTTGTAGAACATTTGAGACACACAGGGAAAATCATAAACATATAGATGCTCTGGAAAAGGTTACAAAAAACTGGGGGTAATCATTCAGTTATTAAAAGCTAAGTGTCAGAGCTGGAGGACCTCTTTGGAGGCATGTAAAGAGGCTCTTATCTCCTGCAGTGAGAGGGTAAAGAAAGCTGAGAATTAGGCTTAAGTCTTAGTTACAAAAGTAGAGGAGCTCAAAGAAGGTTTGACTCCTATTTGAGGCCAGGGCCCTTGATGGGAAAGAATGGGACCCTGCATATGAGATGTGCCCTCAGAGCTGATACTCCTGAACTATGCATTCTCACCTTTCCCTGGGAAATAAAGGGTACAAGCAGGAGTAGCCCTGTTTACCATCACTCCCAGTGACCAACTTGGGGAAAATCTCTTTCCCATTCCTACTTTCCTGGGTTCTGTGAATGTAAAGCATTCCCAAGGAGGAAATTCTTTCATTGGGAAAAGGCAAGAATTCTATTGAACTATAAGCTATGGCTGCCGTCTGGATACTTTAGGCTACTTGTGACAAGGGACAGTATGGAAATAGGGGATTCACCCTCCTGACAGGACTAACTGACCCCGATCATTAAGCAAAATACAATTGTTGTTACACGGTGGCAGCAGGAAGGATCCCATTGAGAAGGCTATTTGGGAAATCTCTTCAAATACAAACATCCTTCTATTTGTTGTAGAAATTTACTTTATGAATATACATAAATATATTTTATTATATGCATTTTATTTTATGTATCCAAATTTTATTATGTATGTATAAATATACACATATATAAAAGAATGTTTATGTTGGAATTATTCATATTGCAAAACTCAGAACAAAACAGAATAACCTACTTGGAAACTACCTAATACTTACTAACATGGCATTAGTTAAGTAGATTATGATGTATCTACTGTTATTGTGGAACATATGTATCTATTAACAGAATGAAGTAGATCTGTATGTGCTAATCTCCAAGACATACTAGTGAGTGCAAAAAGTAATGTTCAGTTCAAAGAAAAAGAAAGTTATGTACAGAATAGTCTACATAAATCTTTTTTTTTTTAAAGATTTATTTATTTATTCATTCAGAGAGAGTGAAGAGAGAGGCAGAGACACAGGCAGAGGGAGAAGCAGGCCCCATGCAGGGAGCCCTATGTGGGACTCAATCCTGAGTCTCCAGGATCACACCCCGGGCTGCAGGCGGCGCTAAACCGCTGCACCACCGGGGCTGCCCTACATAAATCTTTTGATATAAATTAAAATATATAAATATGCATGCTGATATAGGGATACAGAATATTTTTCTGAATGATACATAAGCATTTTTTAAAAGTAGTGATTGCCTTTAGGGAGTGAAATTGGTAGGTTTAAGAAAAATTTTTTGTATCTCTCTGTAATATTTGATTTATCTAACCATATCCATGTATTATACTGCTTTCATTTATAGTTAGTAGCAAATGTCTAGGAAATGATAGCCATTTAAATTTTATTCTTTACAATTTTTGTTTTAAAAATGATTTCATGCTACTTAAGAATCAGAAATCAGCAGGTGCCTGAGTGGCTTGGTTAATTAAGCGTCCAACTCTTGGTTTTGGTGCAGGTCATGATCTCAGGGTCATGAAATTGAGCTCCACATCAGACTCTGAGGTAGGCATGGAGCCTGCTTAAGATTCTCTCTCTCTCTCTCCCACTGCCCCTTCCCCCACTTACATGCAATCTCTCTCTCTAACATAAATATTTCTTTTTATCTAAAAAAAAATCCAGAAATCAGGAAAAGAAGTAGAGAGTAGGTTAATATTTTGCTCCCCTCTTTTGAGCTTCAAATCATTTTTTAAAATTTTTATTTATTTATGATAGTCACACACAGAGAGAGAGAGAGAGGCAGAGACACAGGCAGAGGGAGAAGCAGGCTCCATGCACCGGGAGCCCGACGTGGGATTCAATCCCGGGTCTCCAGGATTGTGCCCTGGGCCAAAGGCAGGCGCCAAACCGCTGCGCCACCCAGGGATTCCCGCTTCAAATCATTTGTGAATTATGTTGTAGGACTTCATGAAAAGCAGTCTGGTGAAGAATTCATTTTTGTATCATTGCCCAGACATTCCTCAATCACTTATCCCACCATCTCAGCCTTCCCAATAAGAGGAGCCACTTCTTACTGGGTTAAATGTAGTTATAAGAGGTGTGTGTGTTTGTGTGTGTCCTGGGTTATATTCAGTCAAAGGAGTACCACATAACATTGACATAGTCTATGGAGTCAGGCAGGTTCTTTGTATTGGCTGAGCTCTCTTTCCACTGTGACTTTCTTGTTTCCCTGTCTGCAGATTCTCTCTTGGGGGTACATTAGTGGTCCTGCCAGCTGGTCTCAGTGAGTGACACACCAGCTGCTCAGACTTGCTGTAGTGACTTTGGCTCTCTGAGGGACTCTTCCATGCAAATGTCTGAGAGCAAAGAGAGATATGTTTGTATTTGTTTGGATACCTGGTAGCATCCAGAACCATATATCATATTCCATTTGGTACATCAGGGGAGGCCTGATGTGACTCCATTTGCCATTGTTAAATCCTGGTAACCAGGGTTAGTTCTCTGCAAAATTACCACGTTTAGTCAGTGCCTTTAGGTTCTGTCTTTCTTTCCCTGGGAAAGTCATGTCTTCACAGAAAGTGCCAACTTTTCAGGGACCTTGGGGTATTAATGATTCTGCATCGCAGCATTTTGGTTCAGACATGGGAAATGCAAGGGGACAGTACAGGGCTGGGGAAAGGAAGAGCATTTTATTCCTTCTAAGCCAGAACTTCATGACTCTGCAGTTGACTGTGGTGCCTCTGGTCCTACTATGGGTCTGGGCTCTTCTTTTCCTGCCTTGGGATTACTATGACCAGTGGCTTCTCTTCAGATTTGATTTGAGGATGTTAAAATGCGCCTCTAATCCATGCCCTCTCAGCCATCCGTATTAATTCAACAGGAATTTATTGAGTTGCCATATATGATGGCCAAATGATCCTACGCTGCCTTAAACTTAGAAAATATATATGCTATTGGTAAACAACACCACTGCAGTGAAAAAAACCAGGCAAGTGTCCAGGGGCAGGAAAGGACACCTGAGAATCTGTTTATAGTTTCAATGCCTACAGGGCATGAAGCTCCAGTATAGTTAGAATGAAGCTGGGAGAATCAGGGAAAGTTCTACATGAATGGAATAAAGAAATCTGCATAATCATCTCAGATGACCTCTGGAAATACACTCCTATGTATGGTGCTTGGATGGATAGCTGTCCATTGTAGTAGTATGGCATTTGAATCTCTGCATTTGCTTTGCCTCTAAAGCTTTTTTTTTAAAACCTTAATGGCACTGGTTTACCGATGGCACATAAATAATTGAGGCCTAAGGTCCTGCATGATTAGGACATGGCTAAATACTTGGTGTTCCATAATATTTACTTGAATTAATGGAGAAAGCTAAAGCTGTTTGGATTTAGCCATCTCCCTATCAGATTTGAAGAAAATCCAGGCTTAAGGTCAGCCTGACCTAAAGGCAAGTAGAGATCATCTGTTTTGCTTGTACCCCAGAGATGCCTCCAGAAATCCTTAACCTCTGAAATCTGGCTGTAGTATAGTGAGTCCACAGAACATGAGGAACTGTGGTCAACAGCAAAAGCATGGAGTTCTGGCTTAAAGGTAGCCACTTTTTTCCTCACCAGGCTTGAACATGGACCTGGTTATGATTCCCTATGTTTGAGCCAAACCGGGGTTAATTATCTCAATCTTCAGGTCCTTGTTTGATTCCGTTTGTCTCTGTGTGTGTTGACCTGGCCTTGCTTTTCTGGATCAACCAAACAGAAGGTCCTTGCTGGTCATTGTCACTGCAGAGAGAGAGTGGGTGGCTGAGGCCAGAGCTAGCCTGAGCGTGGCCTGCATCTCGTGTAAACCTGGCCCTCCAATAGGTGCTGAGTTATAAACCTTTTAGTGGCTGTCAGAAAGATTAACACATCTGATCTTCCTGCTCCTCATCTGTGCTAAAATATTACTATTACTATCAATAAAGAGTTTTAGCAATAACCATAAAGCCCTGGGACTTGATGATGTCCTATTTACCTCTCATGGGTACTGTTTACCCACCGCTTCCTCTCTGCTGCCGGTGGTTGTAGTCTAGGGTAGGGCATCTCTCATTCTTCCTGGTATATTTACTAGTGTGGGCAGTTTCTTTTCTTTTGGAAGGTGGAGTGTTTCACTATTTATTTATGACAAATATTCCACATCTGTGATCCTCTCTAGTCAGAAGCTCTTTGAAAGCTATTAGCCGTGGCTAGCTGGAGAATGAAGTCACTTGACTCATTCATCCTGTAAATGGCCCCACAGATAGCATAGAGTTTAAATTGGCTTTCACACCTGCCCATCATCTTGTCAACCTCAGCCTCATTCATCTGGATGGATGCCTGGGCCTTGTGCTGATGATGGTTGCTGGCCAAGCATTTCTGCCACACATACTGGTCCATGTTGTTACGGGTGCTGAGGCCACGCCTAGTACCACCACAACCAGGGCACACTTGCTGATTCGTTTTTTCAGCTCTGTGACCTGAGACCACCTTGCACCCAAGCCAGCTTCTGAGAAGAACAGGACTATAGAGCTAAATGCTTTAGTCCTCTGTCACAGACATCCTCTTCTCTGTGCTAAAGCTCTGGCTGATTGAAGTGCTTCACATATTTTAAACCACTCTGCTAACTTGGGATCTAGGATTTCTGATGTTTAACTAGAGTGAATGTTATGTCCCAGTTGCCATTCTCATGACTTTAGTTCTCTGGGGCTTTTTGCTTCATCAAGAGGAGGTGAATTTATGTGTCTTATGGAGAACTTTCCTAGTTTTTTTGGAAGCATCTTTTTTCCTTACGTAGCACAATCTCTGAGCAAGTCAGCCATGCTGAAGTTGGCCTTCTGGGCTCACTACAGAAAAGATCTGGGCAAAGGTTTGAGCTCTGCCTTTGTTTCATGTCCATGAAAATAGCATACACCCCCTACCCTTGATTCAGGGCATAGTGTCTGCATTCTGGCCCTGTGCTCATTCTCCTCTACTTAAGTTCCATCAGGGGTCTCTCTCATCCAAGTCTTCACAGTGTTGACATTAATAGGAGGGCTAATGAAAGTAGTCAGGGGAACTAGTAGATCCATAATGTGAAAGAAGGTATAGAATAAACTTTTTCTAATGTCACAGGAGATATAAAATCCTAGATTAGCCACAGTTAAGTAAAGACTATGAAAAACATGGAAATCATTTTAAAAATTGGTTTTAAAAAACTCTAAAAGACACACACACACACAGATACACACATGCACACACACACACACATATACACCTAGCTAAGAGATGAAATAGACTAGAAAAATATCAAATGAAAAGTAAAATCCTCTTCTATTTTTAGTTCTTTCAGAGGCTAGAGATTAGGAAAAATAAAAAAGCTGGATCACTACTTCATCTTTCTATGGTAAAATTAGTTATACATAAATCAAGTTGACATAAAAATGAAACTATAGAAGTACTAGAGGAAAGTATAAGAAAAAACATTAAAAAATATTCTTAGTGGGTGACATTTCCCTAAGCATGACTTAATGGGTGAAACCATAGAAGGAGAATCTGATACATTAGATCATATTGTGTTTCATATTTATCTATTTTTGCCTTCTGCTTTTTCAACAATAATGTCGAATAGAAGTGATTATATCAGGTAACTGTCTTGTTCTGGCTTCAGATGGAAAGATTTCTCATTAAGTTATCTATGTGAGATATATATATATATATTTATATATAGATATATATAACAAATATATATATATATATTTGTTATATCTGTTAAGGAACTTTTATGCTTAGTGTGCTATTAGTTTGTCATGAATAAATGTTGAATTCCAGCAAATGATGTTTCTACACTGATTGCTATAATGTGATTTTTTTCTCTTGAATCATATGGTGAATTATAGTGATTGATTTTTATTATTTTATTTTTAAAGATTTCTTTATTTATTTTAGAGAGAAAGAGGCTGAATGGGAAGATCTGAGAGGTAGGGAGAAAGAATCTCAAGCAGACTCCCCACTGAACACAGAGCTCAACACAGGGCTCCATCCCAGGACCCTGAGATCATGACTTGAGCTGAAACCAAGAGTTGGGCAACTGAACCACCCAAGTGCCCATATATTGGTTGGTTTTTAAAAAAGATTTTATTTTTTTAGAGCAGTTTTAGGTTGACAATAACACTGACAGGGAGATATGGGGACTTCTCAAGTCCCTTCTGGCTCCATATATGTATGGCCTCCCCATTATCACCTCACTCATCATAATGGTACTTTTTTTTTCTTCTAAGAATGAACCTATCTTGACACATTATAAGCACCCAAAGTCCTTAGTTTACCTTAGATTTCACTGTTGGTGTTGTACTTTCTATGGATTTGGACAAAAGTATAATTACATGTATTCATCATTATGTCATATAGAGTATTTTCATTGCCCTAAACATTCTCTGTCCTCTACTGTTCATGTCCTTCCCAATCCTCAACCCCTGGCAACTGCTAAGGCTTTTATTATCTCCATAGTTTTGTCTTTTTCAGAATGTCATATTATTGGAATCATACAACATGTAAGTAAACTTTTCATATTGGCTCCTTTAATTTAGTAATATTCCTTCAAGGATCTTCCTATCTTTTTATAACTTGATAGTCTATTTCTTTTTTTTTTTAAGAGAGAAAGGGGGAGGGGCAGAAGGAGAGAGAGAATCTCAAGCAGACTCTCCACTGAACACAGGAGTTCCATCTCACAACCTTCAGATCATGATCTGAGCCGAAATAAAGGGTTAGACAACCAACCGACTGAGCCACCTAGGCACCCCAATAGCTCATTTATTTTTAACACTGGATAATACTCCATTGTTTGGATGTATCACTGTTTATTTGCCCATTCACCTATGGAAGAATATCTTGGTTGCTTCCAAGTTTTGGCAATAATGAATAAACCTGCTCTAAACATCAATATGCAAGTTTTTGTGTGGACATAAGTTTTTGGTTCTTTTGGGTAAATATCAAGGAGCATAACTGCTAGATCATATGGTAAGAGTATGTTTAGTTTTACAAGAAACTACAAACTGTCTTCCAAAGTGACTGTTTCATTTTACAATCTTCCAACAACGAGAGTCCCTGTTGTTCCATATCTTCCCAGTATTTGCCATTGTCAGAGTTCCAGATTTTGGCTATTCTAAAAGCCAAATATGTCATTGTTATTTGTGGTATGGTGGTATCTCATTGTTTTAATTTGAATTTCCCTAATGACATATGATGCGGATTATCTTTTCATTTGCTTATTTGCCTTCTGTATATTTTCTTTTGTGTGGGGTCTATTAAGATCTTTGGTGTATATATATATATATATATATATATATATATGATTTTATTTATTTATTCATGAGAGACAGAGAGAGAGAGAGGGGGGGTGCAGAGACACAGGCAGAGGGAGAAGCAGGCTCCATGCAGGGAGCCCTATGTGGGGCTCGATTCCAGGACTCCAGGATCATGCCCTGAGCCAAAGGCTCAACCGCTGACCAACCAGGCGTCCCATTTTGGCCTATTTTTAATTGGGTCGTTTTTTTCTTAGTTGAATTTTAAGAGTTCTTTGTATATTTTGGATGACAGTCCTATATCAGATGTGCTTTTGCAAATATTTTCTCCCAGCCTATTTCTCCTAGAATATTGTCTTCTAATTCTCTTGATATTGTCTTTTGCAGAACAGAAGTTTTTTATTTTAACTAAGACCAATTTCTCAATTATTTCTTTTGGGGATCACTCACTCTCCAAAATCCATGTTGAGATATTAAAAATAAAAACTTACACTTCCCAGGAAGGTCTATAGACCTTATAAGATATCTTATAAGACATTTTTTTTCTTGGTTCATCTAGTTAAGGTTTAAATCTCTACATTAAAAAAACAAACCCTAATTGGCTAGAAGTATAAAGAGAAAATATTTTATTTTGTTTTATTTTATTTTTTTTGAGGAAACATTTTAAAATGCCAGAAAATTTTCCATTTTGTTAAAGGTGAAAGTTAGAATTCATTTTTGGGAAGCAGAAGCCTGCTTTTTTAATATTGTGAAAAAACTTCAATGGGCCTTTTGATTCTGAAAAGCCAAGATAGACTATTCTGGAGTGGAGAGGTAGAAGACAACAAAGAAACAAACTGCTAAACAACTCCACAGTTTGTCTTCCCTGTAGGTAGACTTGGCATTGTGGATGACTATGGTGGAAAGCTTGTCTGAAACTTAGATTTTCTTTTTCACTGGGCTCAGAAGAGCTGGGAGGTCTAGTTTTCGGGCAGAGAAATGGCCAAAGGCCTATCCCTGGCCCCTGAAATTGTGCTAAAGGTAGGAGGCAAAGGAGAGAACTGGTTAGTGGGTAATCTCCTGTGGGTGGTTAACCTAGGGAATCAAGGAGCAGATGTAACTAGTTCCTGGTTTACGTTTTCTTTTCTGTGGTGTTGCTGGATCTTGTTATCATGTAAAGCTTAAGCATAGTTTTGTGAAATGTTACACCTGAGGAATATAGCAGTGGACAGAGATATGGACTTGGAAGAAAGTGGTTTGAGGGGAGAATTATCTGTGTGGAGAAGGTAGTGATGAGATGAAAAGAGACCCGTGGCAGAGATGGGCAGCCATCCAGACACAGGCAAGGGGGAGAAGGGACAATCTGGATGGATTTGTGGGACCTTTAAGCATTCCTTCGGAATAATCAGAAATATTTGGGAAGGGAAACCTGATAAAAGATGGGATTTTTCTATAAGTAAGCAAGATGAGGACTCATACTCAGGTTCTCATACTAAGGGAAGCATGATCCCCGATAGCTAGAGAAGGTAGGAATATCTGGGTTACATCTAAAAATGATTGCTTGATTACCCAATAGTGGGCTATACACTGGTAGCCTCAAATTTGTTAGGAAAAGAAGCTTTGGGTTGGGACACAGCAGATGTTAAATCAGTGTAACAAATTAAGAGGGAAATGAAAAATGTTTCCTTACTTCCCTACCTCTAAGACATGATGGGTACACTAAGGAAAATGCTAAGGACTCAAAAAGAAGAGTCTGAATGCTCCCCTGGTATCACTCCCAATCAATATATAACCTTGACCATATTCTATGATCTCCTACTCATCAATTTTCTCATCTGTTAGAAGAAGTGAAGAGTGATGACAAATACTCTTGAGTCTTGTTCCTTCCCAATGGTCTATAATGCTGACAATAAGTAGAAAAAAAAAAAAGATAGCCTTTGTCTGTTGGGTGAGGCAAAAATGGCCACAGGGTTGGAGATTTCAAACCAATATTTCAGAAAGTTCAGGTAAGTAATCTAAATAATAAAATGGGTTGGAAATCTAGACTTTTTATGGATTTATGTGCTCTCTAAAATGTTGACAACCAGGACACCTGGGTGGCTCAGTGGTTGAGCATCTGCCTTTGGCTCAGGTCATGGTCCTGAGGTCCTGGGATCAAGACCCACATCCGGCTCCCGGAAAGGATCTTGCTTCTCCCTCTGCCTATGTCTCTGCCTCTCTCTTTGTGTCTCTCATGAATAAATAAATAAAATCTTAAAAAAATTAAAATGTTGACAACTAATTAAAATTTTAAAGCAAGAGTTTGGGACTACAAAATACATCTGACTGACAAACAACCAGTTTGGGTTCTGCTCGAGGAAGGAAATGGGAGGAAGAGAAAGGAGGTGCTGGTGTATGAGGAGAGTGCTTTGGAGGAGGACACGGAGACTTAGTTTTGGGGGAAGAAGACCGTCCTTGTCCTTCTATGATAGCTTGTAAATAGATAGGATTAGGAAATCTTCCTCACTCTTTCATTGCTCAGTCTCATGCACAGAGGGTGTGAATATTTGTTTTCTACTGCAGGGATGTTTGGAATTGATGGCATGAACCATGTTCTTGACATCATGTACTTTCAAATACTTACACATCTAAGTTAGATAATAATTCACTATAGTTTCCAAATATCCTATAACCAGTCTCGGGACAACTACTACAAGTGTCTTCTAGTGGCTCCTCTAGAGTGGAACCCATGACTCTAATCCTTATGTCTGTACACACCCAATATGTAGAGACACTCCCTTCTCATAGTCCGTGGAGATTTGGGCACTATTACACTTAATCCTTCAGATGCTGTGACATAAACAAGTTTATTGTACCTGAAAGCCCTTGGGATTACCATCTCATCTCTTTCAGAATCACTTGAAAATGTATTTTGGTTTATATGAATGCGACCCATAAAACAAAAATAAGAGGCTCAGAGTGGTTTTCCTCTTCCCATCCCTTGTCACTACAGTCAGTGCTTACACCTATCACTATTCTTACCCCTGCAAAGCCTCACTGGCTGTTCCCCTATGGGAAGAAGTTGTACCTCCATCTCATGGGAAAGGCATGTGGGCAGAAAGAAGATACTGGATTGCATGCCTTCCCATCTGTGCCTCTCCATTGTTCCCTACCTCCACCACCTACACTCTCCATGTTCCCTCACCCCTCTCCTCATCTGGTACTAGCCAGCAGGTGTCACCTTCTTGGAGTGAAGGCCACCTGACTGCATGGACTGTCGCAGCGCAGGCCTTCTAGTAGAATAATGATGAGGTGTGATTCTGCTCACTCATCTGCCAGCCCTTCTGAGAGTCTCATGCTGTCTTTTTACTGAATCAAAGGCCTCTGTGTTTCCTGCTTCCTTCCTATGGCCAAATAGTGGTTCAGGTCCCTGGCTGAAAAGCCACTTCCTTGTGAGTTCTGCCTCCCATTTTCAGCCCTATCCTTGGGACAAAACTGTAACTCATTAAGGCCCAGCCTGAAGCTTTGGCAGCCTCAGCAGAGTTGGAATGGATGGAGGACACCGGGATTCAGAGGTGGGTGCACCAGGCCCTTTCCATCTTCAGAAGAGCAACAGGGTGAACTAAAGTATCTCCAAGAGAGAGGTCACGGACAACGTGGGGCTGGCTGCTCTGCTTGGTGCTGTGATTCCTGGAGCATCTCACCTCAGTAGGATAGCCACCGGTCTGAAGTCTTTCCTTAGCTCAGTGGGCACAGGTCCTCACTGTCCTCTTATTCCTGAGTGATCAGACCATTGGCAAATTCCCCAGCTCATGACCTTACTGAAATGGATTTGTGGCAGGATATTTCACTTCCATAAATTTACTAACTAAAGGGTTGATGATATCATGTCCGCCAAGTGAGAGCCTTTTACCCCTAAGAACCTAATTCTTATCAGAAATGTGCTTGGGAAATATGAACTCACTAAATGGAACTGGATTATTTTAGGAGACATTTTGTTCAAACTGAATGCCAATTTGTCATGCATTTCAGCTAAGAGATTTCTCATGGGGGTCATGTGTTTCCATTGTCTTTCTCCTTGCAGATTGCTTAAGAATCTTTTGCATTTTTTCACTATCAACCATGTCTTTCAACATAACTTCATAGCTTGTTATAATTTTTCAAGTCTGTGCATAAAAATTTAGCTTCTACTTAGATTTGCCACTTTCTTACATATAGAATGGCCCCTTACACTCCACAGTGGGGTACTTGCATTATACATTTTACTATCAGGCTGTTAACACTTTCCACTTGCCTCACTTCCATACATTGAAGAAATTAGTCCTTTTATCATACATGTTACAAATATTCTGTCTCGGTTTGTTTTGTCATTACCAACCAGAAGTTTAGAGTTCTTTCACAGTGAAATTGGCCAATCTTTTGTGGCTTGGAAGATTAGATACTTTGGTCTTGAGATTATTGATTAAAATGTCTTAAGTGGGGAGAGAAAAGGAAAGTTGTTGAGACCGTTTGCTCCTGAAGGGCTGAACAAAGAACAACAGGGAGATTGTGTGTATATTTATATATGTATATAATGTATGTATGTGTGTATCTATCTAATCTACTATAGTGCTAAGACTATGTCTTACAGGCTTACATACTTACAGAGTATAAGTGACTGAGGCCCCAGCTGCTGTACTCTGAAATCTATCTTGGTGTTTCCTATGAGTCCAGGTTCTCCCCAGAGACTCCCAGCCGATGACAGCCTGGCAAGGACACTGAGACAGGCTTGTCCTGGGAGATATGGGACTCCTCTATCAACCAATTTTGCTCAACTTTCCTTAGCTTGCACAGCAGTCTAGCACACTTCCCCTCAATGTTCTTTTCCTCTCTTTTATTTAGAGTTAGACCCAAATCACAGTCTGGTGGCTTTCCCAGCCTCTCCTGGATCCTCCTTCATTATTTCCTCTCATAAGTATTGTTTTAGTGTCTGCTTCCTGGAAGACCCTGGATAACCTATGTATTATGATGTTCTCTTTCCTTTATTTTCTTTTTTTAAAAAAGATTTTATTTATTTATTCATGATAGTCACACAGAGAGAGACAGAGAGGCAGAGACACAAGCAGAGGGAGAAGCAGGCTCAGTGCAGGGAGCCAGACGTGGGATTCGATCCCGGGTCTCCAGGATCGCGCCCAGGCCAAAGGCAGGTGCCAAACCGCTGTGCCACCCAAGGATCCCTTCTCTTTCCTTTCTTAATGGTGTAGCAGTCACCTATCTCCTCATGTAATTGGGATCAATATCCTCTCTTACCTATTAATTCTTCTTTTTTTCTACTGACCCATTGTTATGAGAAGCCCAAAATTACCAGGCAGTACTCAGCTTTAAGCTCAGAGGAAGAGGATGCTTACTGACTCTGTGGGTAGAAGTGTCCCTCTGCTCCCTGTTGCCCAGGAATTAGCACTTTGGTCTAACAGAGCCTAAGGTTTTGGGGACAAGAAGTGTATATTCCACGAGTGGGTCACTAGGATTGATGGTAAGAGAGGTCATTATGACTTCTAGTCTTTGTTTTCCAGGTCATGTATTCTATATATTGGTAATAAGCTCTCTCTATATATGTTAAATATATATTATATATATATATATAAATATATATAAATATAACAAATATATATATTTGTTACCAGTATATATACTTACATATATAAGATATATATAAAATATATACATGGTATATGCTGAACCCAACTCTACAGTATTTTATCTGTAAACTGTAACTTAGCCTTTGATAGGCCATCCCATTGTTCTAATAGATACAGGCTTCTAGGTTGTGCTGTATGTGTCAGGACTGGTGGATATCTTGATCATGCACCTATTGCTATATCTCTTTTCCCGTGAAATGGGTCCCTTGGTCTGAGGCAATGTGGTGCAGAATCTTGTGATGATAATCCAGCCATTCAACGTGATCAACCTGTCCCCCACATGGATGATTGCTGTCCTTGAGAATGGTCTCATATTGAATGTGTGCGGGGCCATTCCCTGCTTCTGATAGGCTGGGAATTCAGTAGTGAAATGAGCTAGATTTAGTGTTAATTAAAGGGAGCTCATGCTATTGGGTGCATGCTTAGCCTCAATCCCTGGTCACCATTGGACTATTGTGCAAGCAGTTGAAATAATCAAGAGAGTCATTCTGTCTATTTAGTTTCTGCACAGATGCTCTCTTGTTGAGCACTGATCTGCATGCTTTGTGCCCATTCCTACAGGTCCATCTGGCCGTCTGTTCCCCAGTTATCCTATTCTCTGATATTACCGTCTTGCTTCTTCCAGGTCCCTGACCAACTAGGAAGGTCATTCATCATCCAGGAGACTTACCTCATGACACTTCTTTCTCTATACCAAATAGACATCCGAGAGTATTGTTTGAAGAACTGCCCACTGGGAGAACATCCCTACCACTGTCCTGAAGGGCCACACGATGAAGCGGTGGTCACCAGAAGTCCTGTTTTGGCTGGAGCCAATAGGTCACCTGGCCTCCATAAGCCTTCTTTACAGCAGATGCTCTCCCTTTCTAACAGCTCAGTCCTTGTATTCAATAGCCCTCAAAAGTTGTAGGTATTATTT